>NC_082637.1:39975976-40327357 GCF_030936135.1 Gavia stellata
AGGAGATGTTTAGCTCTAGTCTTCATGTATTTTTACACATAAACCTCAGGGTGTTATCAAAATAATAGAGTATCTTAAAGCAACTGAATATTTCTCAAATACCATCTGAGAATACAGCATGACTCAGAAATGTACATTGGTAAAGATGGAAACTAATATCAATTTCCACTACAGTTACTTTCTTCAGGGAAAATGTTTTTCCTTTGTTAATCAAGGCCTGTTGATTAACATGCTTCTGTATTTCTTCTTACAACCTGGTTTACTCCCTATGGATTCAAGTCAGCCTTCATTTAGAGTAGCGTAAAGGCGTCTAATAACTGCATGGGGAGGTGAAGGCTCCCTCTGAGAGCAGTCTTCTTCATTCAAGCTGTTTCACAAATGCTGAATGGCTACCCTTCTGGGCCAGTCACTTTTCAAAGTTCTGACATATGGGGGAATAACCTTCATAATTCAGTCTTCAGGGAGTTTTTCTGCAGGAGAATGGAGAAGTGGTCCACCCCTAAGGCAATGTGCAGATGGTTGTACTCGGTAGGTGGGGTCATATGAAACTGTGCATAAAATACCACAAGCCTAACGCTTTGCATATCCCTGCCCTGCCTACATACTCATCTTTGCCTGTGAACTGGCATGAGTAATGAAAGGTTAATGGAGATATAGGGTAAATGCTTTCCAAGCTAACTGTAATTAAGAAAGGAACTCAGTCTTGGGCATCCTTGGGACTAATTTACAGTGAAGGTAGTAATCACAGAATCACAGAATCACTATGGTTAGAAAAGACCTGTAAGATCATCAAGTCCAACCATCAACCCAACACCACCATGCCCATTAAACTATGTCCCACAATGCCACGTCCACACGTCCCTTGAACACCTCCAGGGATGGTGACTCCACCACTTCCCTGGACAGCTTATTCCAGTGTCTCACCACTCTCTCAGTAAAGAAATACAGCCTGAACCTCCCCTGGAACAACTTGAGGCCATTTCCTCTTGTTCTGTCACTTGTCACTTGGGAGAAGAGGCCAACACCCACTTCTCTGCAACCTCCTTTCAGGTAACTGTAGAGAGTGATGAGGTCTCCCCTCAGCCTCCTCTTCTCCACACTGAACAACCCCAGTTCCCTCAGCCGCTCCTCATAAGACTTGTGCTCCAGACCCCTCACCAGCTTCGTCGCCCTTCTCTGGATACGCTCCAGCACCTCAATGTCCTTCTTGTAGTGAGGGGCCCAAAACCGAACACAGGATTCGAGGTGCGGCCTCACCAGCGCCGAGTACAGGGGCACGATCACCTCCCTACTCCTGCTGGCCACACTATTTCTGATACAGACCAGGATGCCGTTGGCCTTCTTGGCCACCTGGGCACACTGCTGGCTCATATTCAGGCGACTGTTGAACAGCACCCTGAGGTCCTTTTCTGCTGGACAACTTTCCAGCCACTCTTCCCCAAGCCTGTAGCATTGCATGGGGTTGTTGTGACCCATCTGCAGGACCCGGCACTTGGCCTTGTTGAAGCTCCTACAATTGGCCTCAGCCCATCGATCCAGCCTGTCCAGATCCCTCTGCAGAGCCTCCCTACCCTCGAGTAGATCAACACTCCCACCCAACTTGGTGTTGTCTGCAATGGAGTCAGGCCAACAGGAGAGCAGGTGATATAATGGGCACAACCTTCTCATCTCCTGGCAAGATCAATTTGGTCTACAGTGACTTCTTACTGCAAAGTTAAAGTGTGAATAATGCGTGGAGTAATAGGTAAGTGTCCTCCTATCTTGCAGTGGGTAAAGTATCGAACGGAAGTATTGACCTACTTCTCCTAACAGCAGACCTTGTAAGGGGATAAAAATTCCTAACGCTAGAAGCTTAAAAAGAAATCTATACTGTGAAGGAGAGGAAATGTGACTTTCTTCTTCACTGTTGATCATAAGGTCAAATGTGGCCATGCTGGGGTAAAACATGAGTGTACTATTTTGTGAGTCACTTATTTCCTCAAGAAGGTTTGCTTAAAGATCCCAGTTGGGCATTAATTGACTTCAAGATTGGTGCACATACTTAGAAACTTCTAAGAATGGGAAAATGTTAATGTCAAAAGATGTCAGGAGTGGGGTGCTAGTAAGGATGTTAATTTAAGACTAATGGAAACTAACATTTTTTCTCTGGATAAACAGAGCAGGAAAAATCTGCCATTTCAAACTTTCTTCCACATAGAGAGTTGCAAGTCATTTTGTGTGCTTTGCTATGTTCAGTTTTGAACTTGCGTGTATGTCTTACTGTTTCAGGCATGCTGATACAGCCTTCCTAGTTTAAATGTTATTAGCCACTTCTAGTTAGACCTATAAAATTAGGTTCTTAAGAAGAGTTGTGTGTGATGTCTTTGTATCACAAGTTCAGAGAAACATGTTGAAAAGCCTTGTGTTTCTACAACTCTCTGAAACAATAGAGTTTTGGAGAAAAAAAGGTCTTGTAAAGACAAGAGCTGTTCAGCCTCCTGTTCTGTGGCAGGATTTCACAGTTACAAACACGCAAATTCCTCGCCCCGATAGCTGGCCCTTTGACACGGTTTTAAGTCCCTGAGGTTTCTCTGTTTCTGTTGGGAGATTTCAACAGGAGGGAGGAGGAATCATTTAAATGTAGCAATATTGGTAAAGAAAAATAGGGAGGCAGGTATATTAAACTTGGGTTACTTGGGTTAGTGATCAAGAAATGTTTATGCACTTTGGATCTTTGTGAACTTTGTGCTGCCTTGGCCTTCTGATTCCCTCTAGTCTATTTTTATCCAAGAGATCATCTACTAGATATCTTATCTAAGATATCCTAGAGGAAAGAGATTTCAGCTGTCATTATATCGGTAAGTTAAGAACAGGTACAAGACTTGCATAGTACTGAGGAGATTTAAAAGCCACAGCTTATTTATAAGGCATGAATAACTGTCAGTAGCTATTGGTACAGAGAGGTTGATAAAACAAAATGATTGCTAGACTACCTTCAGGTTTTAAACACGGCTAGTTCTGTGACGCCAGTTAGGATGTAACTGACCAGGTATTTGCTCTGAGAAAGAGGATGATGGCTCAGTGACTGTGGCATCTTGACCTTAGCAGGCCCTGGTACAGTTTATTTCTTTGTCGTTTACTTTCAAGAAGACATGCAGGGTAGATTTACGGCACATTTTGTGTCTGCACATATTCTAAGCTGCTAGGACATGAGCCTTTGCTGCAGCAAAGCCTTCAGGTGGGCTCTGGGGCATGAGAGAAGAGAAAGCATAAGTCTGAGTCTTGCCTCTTGTCCTCTGGCAGATTCTGGAGTATAAATGCAAGAGCAGGGGGTGCTTCTGCTACCTCTTTTGCCCATTTTCTTAAAGAGTGCCTTCAGGACAGACTGTGTCTTAATCTGTAAAATGGGAATAAGGTATTTTTACAGGCCATTTGTAATTATAAAGATGTCAGTCAAGTTTGTAACTATTTCATTTGAAAGCAGCTGTGCTCAGACTTTGTTTGTGGCTTTTAGCAGTAAAAGTCATGGATCTACAAAAAGGGAAAACAATTAAGCTTCCGAGTGACCAAGCTGAAATTCTGTTAGCTTTCATAACCTGCACGAACCAGTTTGTTACAGCAGAACTTGCCGTCATGTTCATAAGAGTAGAATGATCTATCTTCACGTAACATACACATCCTGTCTTAAAAAAGGAATGAGACTTTGCTGTACATTCATGCATTAGTTTTACATGTTTATAAACTGAATAATAAGGATGTTCACAGCACCATAAAGGGTTGGTAAAGCCAGGCTACATTTTTAAGATATTTGTGAAGCAATGTTATGGCTGCTAACATGAAAATGGAGGCCTGACACGTTTAGCAATTTTAGGGCTGCTAACATATGAAAATGGATGCCCGACGCTAACCAGTGGAAATACCTGTGCGGTGAAGCATCCAATCAATGGATACATTTGATGTCTGAGGGTTAATAGAATATATTTAAGGTTGACTTTGAGAAACGGTTATTTCCATAGGATGAGGTGACTGAGAGCTTTTATTCTTCTTGATCTTGCATTGCTGGAGAGGCTGTGAATATGGTAACATTTGTTAAAGTTTTCCTTTGCTGGCATGATTGCTTGAGGTTTACTAGTGTCCAACACACAATTGATCAATAGAAATAGAAAGACCTAATACTTCTATTTATGTTCATGTGAGTGTTTAGAAGGACAAACTTAAGTAAGCAACAAGTGATAAGGTAATGCATCTTTTATTTAAGAGTCACCAGTATGAAACCTTATTGGCAATGTTTGTGCGGCACTCAAAATTTAGACTCTGTGTAAGTATATGTATATAAGTATACATATACATATATACACACACATACACGCATACACACATAGATATTCCTAAGATGTAGGTACAAGGACAGTATTGAATGCAACCCTTTTTTTCCTGTTCCTTCAAGCCCAGAACTGTGTAGAAGAAATAGACCAGGGATCATGGCGAAGCTACAGAAGAGACTATTTTAACAATGATGTTTGTGTAAGATTGGTGTGTGTGTATTATTCTTTAAAAGTATTTTTTAAATAGTTTGCTTTTAGTGTCTATTTTAAATGTCCATGAGGGGTGCAATGTATGCTGAACCAGGCAGGACAGGCTGAACTGGGAAGGCATTTTTCTCTGGAAGAAAGAATCTAAGACACCAGCTACTGCAGAACCTGCTGTGCATTGTCCCATGAAAACATGCTAGAAATAACTGGAAGGTGAGAAGCCCTTTTTTTGCAGTATTTCACAAATGTTTGACCAAATTATAGCTATGCATATGCAACTCTCGACCTCTTGCATCTCTTAGAAGTATCTGGGAAGGTTGATCATTTGTAAGCCATTTGACCTACAGTTAGAGGACTGTCATATGGAGGCAGGAAGGTTTCTTTATCAGTGATGTTCAGCAGTGAAGAGGTGTTTGATTATCTGCATATTTCTGGAGTAGGTTATAACAGAATCAGAGCAAAAATCTATTTTGTTTTACTTGCATCTTATAGGGAAACTAAAGAATAGAAATAATTCTCTTTATTTGCTAAAGCTATAAAGTAGCATGGTGCAATTAAGTGCACTACAGGAAATGAGGATAATTCCTGGAAAATCCAGGAACTGTCTAAGTTCTGTAACTGCTGTTTCAGAAGAGCAAGAAAGGCACTGAAAGACACCACAATCAGAATAAGGTTTTTGGAGAAAAGACTTTCATATAGCAAGGCAGATTGGAAACCTCCAGTTGAGGGAGAATTAGGTTATATCAGCTTGATTTAACAGGGTGAAAGTACAAACAGCACTGAAGGGAAGGAAGTAATTGTAACTAGGCACAACCAGCCTGGGACAGCAATTGGGTATAAATGCATTAAAATTATTATTTCTTTGCAGCCAGCTGAACTGTTGAAGAGCTAAATTTGAATTTTAACTTTGGAGAAACACAAAATACAATATTTCCTTGTTTGTGATCTTAATTGAGAAAAAGCATTGGCTCACAAAAAACAGCTTCAGTGATAATGAATGACCTGGTTTTTGTGGAACCTACTTCTCCATTCTGTTTTGATATGATTACAGAGTAACTCTGCTCTGTGATGACATGCTGCCATTAGCAGTGAGGTAGAGAAACAGAGTTAGGAAGTGGAATGTCTTTGGTAAGGAAATGAAGTTTAGTCTGAACAACTGGTCTATGCAAAGCGGAAAAGAGAAGCAGCACTTCCTCTCAGGAGAAATGGAGTCTCAGAAGGTAATTTGCTAATAAATGAGATAAGGGAACTGGAGGCCAGCACTGATTAAATTAAAGGTTTGAAATCAGAAATTAACAGTAAAGCAAGGTGTCCAGAGAGAAAACTGCTACCAGTTAGGGTGTGTTGTACAGGGGATCATTCAAATTGCCTTGAAAGGAACAGGCAGAGAGTTAGCCTGTAGTAGAATTTGAATCCCAAAAGGAGCTGCATTATTATGCAGGGAAATCACTAGAGAATAAAGATGGCACTATCTAATTTAACAGAAGTGGCCTATATTTACCATTTAACCCTGAAGTAGCACACTAGAATAGTTAATTTAGATTGATAGGAGTATAGAATACAGTGTTTTCTAAAAACTTTCAAGGACAGCGGAAAGCAGATGTGTGGTTTGAAGTCACTGGGGGGAAGGAAATCCTGAGAGAGTCCCTTTAGAGCTTCTGAAAATAAAACATACACTTGACCTTCAAACTAACAGCAGACTCAAATCTTAAAAAGGATGGATTGAAAACCAGTTTAAACAATAACCAGGATGGTGACATTTTGACTGCTCTTCTTCTGGACAGTCTAGACAAACAGAAGACTTTATGATATGATAACATAATATTTTATGTAGGTTTCTTGCATACATAGAGTGTGCTTGGTTTTTAGCATTAGGACTTAACTTTCGTATACTTTATAAAAAAAATTTCTTTGTGCTGGTCTGCAAAAACTGGAGGATCTTGTTAACTTTGTTAGACATAGTGGGTTAGACTTGTGCATTGCTAAAGACAGGTAATAGCAACCACTCTTATAAGCTGACAAGAAATAGATGTCATGCACTTTCTGACCATATCAAACAGACTTCTGAGTCCCATTCACTGAATCTTTGTGTTACTTTTAGACAGCCGTTTCCAATGTTATTTCAGCAGATCACAACCTGGTACTTCAAATGTTTTAATAAATAATTTCTCTACTTGCTGACAATCAGGGCTTCACACTAGGTGATCAACAGCTGTTTCAGAAAAGGAGGAGTAAAATAGCAGCCTTGCTGGATTATGGGTTTGATGCCTTTGAAGCAAAATGTTGATGTCATTGCAGAAAGCCTACCTTTCAATGAAAAGGCAGAAGGAAGGGAACTTTACAAAAGCACCCATCTGTTTTTCAGGTAGTCTAAAGTCTGTTCAGTTGAGTCCTGAAAATGAAAAAGAAAGCCCAAGGATTCCAATAGGGGGAAATCTCCAGTATGACCAGTAAGTGCAATATGAGAGACAATGTAGAGGCTTTTTCATTAAACTAACTGGCCACCCAGAATCATTATGACTAAATGTTTCCATTTTTCACGCTGTGTTGATGTAGTATTGAATGAGAGGGTTATTAGGTTGTTCTTTTTTTTTTCCTCCCTGTGGTTTGCATCAGTTTTGCTAACTTAAACCACCAGGGTATTATAGAATGATACAGCTCATTTAAAATAAATAGGAATTTTCTGTCACTTGGTACAAATGCCACTGGAAATATTGCAGAGTAGCATTGTAATTTCATGGTTTATGAAGTACCGAAGTAGAATAGACACCTTAAAATTAGCAGTTCATTTCTCTCTCTTTATAATTATTTACAAGCGCCAAAGCATGTTGTGTTTGCCTTAAGAGTCTTATAAGGCCCCCCTTTCTTTAGCAGCTACAGTCATGATTCTTTCTCATACTGTGTGCTTGGGATTTTTTAGCAGTAAGTTGGCTGACACCAACCAGTTAGTACAGATCTGGGCAAGTCATGCCCAGCGTGATGATAGGTGTAGTAACACCTGTGTAACTCTGGTCCTTTGACCAAGTTGAGAGCCTTGTTCATAATTCAACTGTTCACAGTTTCTTTCTTTCCCAGTGAACGATGGGTGGCAGTCTTCAGAAGTTGTTGTGTAATATATTCTAATTTAAAGGAAGGTGAGGGAGGATTAAAGATGAAGAATAAAAAGATGAAAAAAGCGTTTTAAGCATTGCCCAATGTATGCTCTGTTATAGTGCCTCCTCTTAACAGCAGTTGCTGCAACAGCTAGACTAGGTTCCCATGGCTTGATCTAGTGGTTCCTCCCAGCCTCTGAGGTATGGCTAGCAGTTAGAATAGCAGAATTCAGTACAATAAAAATTATGCAGGAAAATAATTATTGAGAAAGATTTTTTTATACTGGGCAGTAGCAAGGACTTACAGAATAAAAGTCCCATTTTCTGTCATGTCTTAAGCAGTAAAGGAATTAATTTGTTTCTGGAACTGCATGTGGGACTGGAATAATTTGTTTAGCAATGAGGTATGGCTGCATCATGTCATAGCATACTTAATACTGTGGGCTGTGTTCCTGGAATATAGGCTTTGGGTAAAACAAAAGACTAAAAGCTCATTCTCAGATATTAAGCAAACAGGGAAATCACCACATCGAGGCCATATTGAAATCACTTACCTCAACAAAATGAACAAATGTGTTGGCAGTTCTTATTCTTCTCTAAAACTTGTTTTTTTTCAGTATTGGTCCCTCTTCAGTTCCACACAGACAAGTAAATAAAACAAAAGTAATAAAAGCCTCTTCCAGTTTCCTGAGGAAACAGAAAAAAAGGTTTTTTATTAACATTGGGACCTTTCTTCACACTTTTCCAGGGTCTAGTCTCTACACACCTGGTTTAAAAAAGTGGCAACACAAAAAATAGAAAAGAAAGAAAAGCTGAAGTTCTTCCACTGAAAAAAACTTAGCAATGGGAAAAAACAACATCAGATTCTTCTTAGATCTCTGTCTTCTGAAGGTAATCAGTTCAGCTGTGGTTTCTGACTTTCCAAGATTTCTTTCATATTGTGCTCAGGAAAAAGAAGAAAGTTTACCCTTACTCCTTTTTGACTTCTGAGACTAAATAAACAGTGGAAGAAAGTGCTTTCAGTTTTCAGTTAAAAAGATGCTGTCATGGTTTGTTGAGCTTTTTAATCATAATTAAATTGAAAAATCTTTTTATAACACTGCTGTTTTTAATAATTTCCCTTAGGATCATACCACTGAAAAATGATTCCTAACTGAAGTCCTCCCCTTCTGAAATGCATAGAAACAGAAGAGATATTGTTCTACAACTGCCCAGTCATGAGCACAATTCTGCTGGCATAGGCTTTGTCTTTTATAAAGGGCAGGGGGAAAGCATCTTTCTCACCCTTTTCACAATATTGAAACTCTCCATCTAAGCCACCATGGTATATCACTGATCACAGTTGAGTTGTTTGACGTAGAGAGGAAAGTGGATTTAATGAAATTTAGTTGCACACATAGAGTTTTCCAGATTGAAGATTTCTGATGAAGCACATTATAAAAATGCCACTGCATCATAAACTACACAAGCTGTGCAACCTGAAATCAAAGAAAAAGTTCATCACAGGTTTGATTTTTATACTTACTACATCGTCTGAACCATAAATACCAAGAGTGTTCTGATTTCCACTGGAAATTTCTCTTTGGTGTTTTGCTTCTCCATTCCTCATTCTTCTTTTCAAATGTTTGTGTTTTTGAACATGTGGCACGTGTAAAATCTAATGAAGGTTTCAAAAGGATGCACAACCAATTGTTCCTATTCCAAGCACATCCATTAGTGCACATGTTAAGACACAGGACCCCAGGAAGCCCTGCTAGACTGACCAGATTACTGGGTAGGTTCAGTTATATCATTATTAACAACAGAATTATAATCACATCTAAAGGCTTAAAAGAGATGAAGACCCTGTTGTGTGAGGCCCTACATTGGCACTGATGCCAGGGAACACTGGTTTCTACTGAAGTCAGGATTTTATCTCTGGTAATAGAGAAAGAATAAGCCACTTTCTCAGGGTCACACAGCAGTTCAGTAGCCAAAGCTTAGCTATAACATGGATCTTCTGAATTCCTGCTTTACTGTCTTATCTGTTGTACCATATTGCATTTCCTTGTTTAATCTGTTAATTCAAGATTTCCCAAAAGGCAAATAAAATAGGAGGCCCTTTCTGCTTCTTTCTGCATAACAGCTCCTTCTTTTTCAGTGTCTGCAAAGCTGTAGTATAACACCCCTCTAGCCTTTTCTTCTCAGCTGCAGTCAAATGGCTACAGGAAGGATAGAGTTGTCTCCCCTGCACAAGAAAAATCCAGTTTCCCCTTGCCTCAACCTGCATTACACATGCATGAGCCGGGAGAGAATGAGGCTAAGAAAGTCCCCAAGAAAAGAACTTGGCAGTCTTCCTAAAATGTATTCATATGTCATCTTATAAGCACTCACAATGTACTGAAATGTTTTCAGATTGTTTTGTCCACACCCCTGGTGAGCGCTGGATGTGAAAGTGCAAATGCACTGCAGAAGAGGATTGCAGTGTTGCTGGGTGATTTCATATGAAATGACTGATGCATTTGTGTGTCTATTGGTATATTCTGTAAAGCTGTTCATAACTTATCAAGCGTCCACAATGTATGGAAATCTGACTTGTACTTCCTATCTTATCCCAGAAAAGAACAATGTAGCAAATATTACTCCATAGTTAAATTCAAAAAGTACTGTAGACAACCTGTAGCAGGATCATTGTGTGAAGTAGCAACCAGCCATGGTAAAAACAGTAGTCCTCTTATCCCAACAGTAAAGCAAGTTGAATCATGTGAAGCAGACAGGAGCAGATCATTACATGCAATCTACAGCTGTAAGAGCCAAGTACATAGTGACAACATGGGCCTCTGATGTACACCATTGTGTAATCGCCCATCACATAATCCGTGTAGCAATTTGGCCACTAACAAAAGGAAGAGAACACAGCCTCATAAAAATGAATTAAATTTGAACATCAAACAAGCAAGAAATGATACAAAATGAGAGTAAATGTTACTCAGGATACAGTTACTTCAGAATATGATTTCCCAGATTTCTGTTATCTGTATGTTTTATCAGTTATCTTAGGCAGGGTTTGTAGCATCACCTATCATTAAGGTTGCCTAACATCTCCCATTATAAAACCTAGTTCTCTATTGCTTGTAACTCTGCCAAAATATAACATTAGGCTGAAGTTTTATGCTGGATGTCTGCCTTGACTAATTTTTTAAATCATTAAACAAATGCCTTCAGCTGTGTCCAAGATCAGGAACAGAAGGAAATGCAGTTTTGTGGGGAAAAGAAAAAAAGGTGGGGAGAGGGCCTGGGGAGAACTAACAGAGTTTGACTGCTGGTAGTACTTACGTTTCTCCATTTCAGTTGAGTTCAGGTATTTCTGCAGATGACTATATTAAGTCTGTAGACATGTCTTCCATGTCCTGAATACAGTCTAATTGTCTTCTGCAAACTGGGGGATTGACAGATAAATGAAAGTCTGAAACAAGACAAAAAAGAATAATAAATTATTTTAGTATCTTCTAAGCATTCAGGGCAGCTTAACCTGGTGCAACATTTCAGGTACTAGGTAGTAGTCTGTACTAGACTTGAAATATAGCTATTATTTAATCTCTGTGGCCTTTTTCACACAGTAATGAATGAGAAAGACGACTGTTCAGGAAATGCACTATAGATTTATAATTAAACTAATCAGACCATACAAGGCATTGAATCAGATGCTGTGAAAGGTAACGTAGTAAGGATGGCCAAATCCTGAGGCAATTATTTGAGATTTTCAGTCTTCTGGACTGATTCTGATTTCAGGCAGGTTTTACAGGCTTTGCAGAGGTGTATCAGAAAGCAGAGTCAGTCCCTTACCGCACTTAGATATTTTTGCCTTTAAAATAGCTAGAAATGCTTTCTGTCTCAGGTCCAAAGGTCAGTCATCGGAAAGAAGTACACTGACCTTTCTCTGAAGCCACAGCAACCTTGAAATCCCTTAGTCATTGGTTCTTTATTCATAGCTAAGGGTGAAATTGGTTCTTCTGTTATTCAACTGTTGCTTATTCAAAGTTTTTTCCCAACACCTTGGCCTCTATGAATATTGTTTTTATTATTCCTCAGAAAAATACATTCTTTTACCATTTTTTTTCTCTAGTTCCTGATGGTCTTAGCATTATTTCAGATGCATTGTAATTATCTTACCATTCTGGAAAGCATATTGTACAGACAGGAATAGAGAATGCAGCCTCATTAAGAGAGATTAAAAAATTGACTTTTTCACAACAGTATGATGTGAAAAATGGTGCTTGGTTTTTTCTTTTTTTTTAAGTGCACCAAAATTACTTGGTATCAACAGAGAAGAAGATGATGAGGAATGTATTTTTGGATTAGATAGGGGATGGGCAGCAGCCCAGGAACATAGAAAGGCAGATTTGGCCAGTGGCAGACTATGGGAGCAAAGAACAACAGAAAACAAAAAAATATTGCTTTTCATCTTCATGTGGTATAAACTGAAAACTGCCAAACAAGCCTTGGGCTTCCTTAAAGCTCTTAATTTCAACTCCACAGTTTTGAGTCCCTTCTTCAGTATCAATTTTTGATAACTCTCAGGCTACTGATGGAAGTGGCCAGTCTACCAGGGCAAGTATTCAGCATTTACTTTCAAGCAGTCTGCAAATGTAGCATCTGAGTAGATGTGTTTGAAAATCTGTATTTTAGAGATGCATCCCTCTGAAGATCCCTTCCCAAGATATTTTGTGCCTCAGTTTCTGGATGCACAATGAATATATCAATACTTCATTACCATGCCAAGGTGTTGTGAGAATCAGCATGTTTGAAGTGTCTGAGGGATGGATGATGGACACAATGTACTTGGAATAAATAGGCAATTTGTGGGCTTAGAGATTTTTAGAAGTTTTACTTTAAATATGCATCAGAGAATTTTTGTGGTACAATAGAGCCACAATGTGCTTACATCACATACCCAGTTAGAAGCATCTAACTGCTCTCTGAATGATGAGACATGTCCAGTGCCTCCAGCCTGGGCTGCCTGTCCCCAGCCTGTTCTACTGGGGCAGGAAAAGCACTCTCCTGTTTGTAAGACAAAGGCCACATTTTGTGGGCATGTATTTGTACTTTCACTCATTTTTCACTCCGCTTTGTGAGCTTAAAACCAACTTTAGACAATGTCAAATTTCAGACTAGAGAAGTGATAGTAATTTCAGCCAACTGGGTCTTGAAGAGCTCAAATTCTATTAATTGATGGCATGGGCAACCTGCTTTATTTTTCTATGTTGTCCTTCCTTTCTCCCACTTCTTCTTGTCATCGCCTCAGAAAATTAGAGCCTGTCTTCATTTATGTACCTACCCATTGTCTGTTATGATGGGACCTTGATTTTTAGATTCTGTTCTGGTATTGCTAATTCTTTATTTCTGTATTTGTTGAGAGAGATATTGCCAGTTTGGAAGGTTATAATTCAACATGAAATAGTTAATAATAAAATCCTAGGGTCTGGCAAGCAGAAAACCCTGTTTTTATTTCCCTTTGAAGTTGGACTGCATGAGGAACAAGGGTAGGAATGAGATGTTACGTTACTATCAGAAGCAGTATTTCACTAATGCTGAAAGCAGCAGACTAGCCAGTAGTCTGTCTAATGTCACCACATTAAACTTACCATTCTATTCAGAAATAGAATTCACAAGCTGACTGTGATTGATATAAAATTAAAAATCAAGTAAAAGATTCCTTACTGTTGCAGTCAGGAAAGAGGACGGGGAACCTCTGTGTTGTATTTTTCTTCATAGTTGTTTTATATAGATTAAAAGAGGTATGGAACAGGGAAGACAAATGTAGTGTTAAAACTGTTCAACATAGAAAGTAAAGCCAAGGTTAGGAAGTCAGAACAGCTGTGACCTGCTTAGGTCAAGCATTATTTTATGATGCAGTAGAATAAAAAAGAAAACACTGACTTTTTGACTGCGGGAATTTTTACACATAGTAATGATCTAATCCCGGCTATGGCTATTCAGGGAGAATAGGCAAACTAGCCAAAATCATTGTGCTCTGGCCAGTAGCTTTTGCACAGCCTTAGAAATTAGACTTTGCTAGTGACTGTTGCCTGGAACTCACTGAAGATTGCCAGAGGACTTTTTTATAATATATTACAAACGCTAATAGATTTAGCATTGTTCTGTTAACTGAAGATTATGTATTTACACAACAGGAAAAAATAAGAATTCCTGACAGTACAAGGAAGCTTTAACAGGAAAGTAAAGTGAACACACTTTTTTTTTTGGGGGGGGTGGGCAGTGGTCTTTAATGTTTTCCTAAATGATCTGGATGCAGGAATCAAATGCACATTAAATAAGTTTGCTGATAATACTAAACTAGGAGGAGCTGTGGACTCCCTCGAGAGTAGAGAGGCCTTACAGAGAGATCTCGATAGACTAGAGAGCTGGCAATCACCGAAATCACCAAAATCACCAAATGGGCAATCATGAAATTTTAACAAGAGCAAGTGCTGGATTCTCCACCCAGGATGCAGTAATCCCCGTTACATGTACAAATTGGGGGATGAGGGGCTGGAGAGCAGCCCTGCAGAAAGAGACCTGGGCGTTTGTGTTGGTGGCAAGTTGAATATGAGTCAACAGTGTGCCCTGGCAGCCAAAAGGGCCAACCATGTCCTGGGGTGCATCAAGCACAGCATAGCTAGCCGGTCAAGGGAGGTGATTGTCCCACTTGGCACTGCACTGCTGTGGCCCCGCCTCGAGTACTGCATGCAGTTTTGGACGCCTCAATATAAGAAGGACACCAAACTATTAGAGTGTGTCCAGAGGAGGGCGACCAAGATAGTGAGAGGCCTCGAGGGCAAGACTTATGAGGACCATCTGAGGTCACTTGCTTTGTTCAGCTTGAAGAAGAAAAGGCTGAGGCGTGGCCTCATCACAGTCTACAACTTCCTCAAGGTGGGCAGTGGAGGCGGAGGTGCTGATCTCCTCTCTCTGGTGACAAGCAGAGGGAAACAGAATGAAGCTGCATCAGGGGAAGTTCAGACTGGACATTGGGAAAAGGTTCTTCACTGAGAGGGTGGTCGGTCACTGGAACAGGCTTGTCAGGGAAGTGGTCACAGCACCAAGCCTGTCAAGAGTTCAAGGAGCATCTGGATGACACTCTTAGTCATATGGTTTAGTTTCAGTTAGTCCTATAAGGAGCAGGGATTTCAACTTGATGATCTTTATGGGTCACTTCCAACTTGAGATACTCTATGATTCTGTGATCTTTCATATCATATGGTATGAGCCACAGGATTCCTATGAGGACCAAGTAATTTATAGCATGTAATAGTCAACAGACAGTAATGCCAAAATTTCCCAAACTGCTGAACAGATCCATGTTGTTCAACAACTCCTAAAGCTGTAGTCCTGCCTTTAGATACATTGCCATACAGAAAGCCTACAAAACTCATATCACGACTCCAGTGGGAATTCTTCCCCTAGAATCATTCTCAGAGCTTATGGACATGCAGAAGGTCAATCCAAGCATGGCTTTGTGAAGCTGTGACTGTCCTGGGCCTGTGATGAGGACTAATTCTGTCTCACCTCCAGTCTGTTCTGCTAAGAATGGAGAATATTTCATACCATGCCCTTATCTCGGTGATAATGAGCCTCAAACAGCTACTCTAACACGCTAGGAGAACCTACTTCAGATGTGCTGCAATGATCTCAACATGGAGAGCATCCCAGAGAGAGTTAACTTGATTTAGTAAATGGGTTTTGAGAGAAAATAGGCTGGAGATAATTAAAGAAGCATTGTGTAAGGAACTAATTAGTGTTGGGTGGGGAAATGGAATCCCTTCTCCACCTCCAGCCACTTTGTATGCCATGCAGAGCCCTATCCCCTGCTCACGACAATAACATCTAAGTGCCTTCCAGTACTGTAGTGAGCAGCAGTGGCCTGTTACACATCTTACTATTTTAATTTCTCTCCCCAAGGACAAATGTGTTGTGGAATGGTTCTCATTTTGAGTTTCCTTTTGGGTAACGTAATACATATGTTAAGGAAAGAAGTTCAAAGAAAGAACTGTTAGTGTAAGCTATCTTCTTCCTCCTCCCTCACCCCCACAAATCATGTATCTAGATGCTGCTTTGAACATCAAAATTTCAACTTCACCATCTCAGATTCCCTAATTAGCTGTTATCCAATCATTTAGCTACCTATAGCTGCTCAGGCAAGTTTCTAGGTGACACTTTTGGGAGATCTTTCTTTCTCACCAACAAAGACAACTCATTTTCACCAGGCAGCTGGATATTGATAGCGGTGAAATAATTCCCTACATGTTGGACTGCTTATGGGATAAATAACTATTTCCTAGGAAAGAGACATTCAGAGAGAGAGACTGAGATTCTACCTGCTCATTGTTAGTACTTTCTCCCCAGTCCAAATCGGAGGTAAGAGACACAAGCCCTCTAACTTGACATGAGAGGAAATTGCAATCTTTTTCTTGTGTTTCACAGTGTTCTAAATAACAGGATATTGTTTGAGAAGCACTGACCCCTGCTTCTAAGATTAGCTAAGGTTCACAGCTGCAAATGTTGCTGGGGGAGGTGTCTCCCTGCAACCACAATAATTGTTAGCATTTCAGGGAGGCTGATGAAAAAGAATTTGGATTAGTATCTTTCCTGCTGTCAAGGGTGCCTCTGACCCAGAAACAAGAAGAAAGGATCATCTTCAGGTTATCTATTTAGACAGGAAATGAAAGGTATGTTTTCTGAAAAGGGCAGAAGGAATTAATAATAAGACCACAACAAGGTCTTATTAATAACTTTCCAGTCTGCTTTCTCTTCAAGGTCTGGGAAAGTGTCCTCCTCTTAAACCATTGGTATTTATAGCTTAATGTTTGAGAGCTTTCTGGGTACTTATGGCCTATCCTACTTCAATAAAAGCAAAGAGACACCAAAGTTATTGTTGGTAGGGCCCAGACGAATTAGTGCTGGCAAGAGCTGATCAATTCTCGCAAAATACTGTACCACCTAAACTCCAGCAGAAATCAAGGAGATACAGCTTTGTTAGAACACCCCTTGAGTTTTCAACAGTTTTGCTGCCCGTTGCAGGTTTCTTGGAACCGTAAGTGTTAATGTGGTAAGTTTTGTGAGCTTGGTTTTGTTTCGTCAAACCTCTGTGCAAAAAAATGAGAGCTCAGTATCATGGCAGCATTCCCAAAAGACATAAGACAGTGTATAAAATACTATGTAGCATTATGGCTTTGTTAATCATTTTTCACCCTTAATACAGTGATTTCTTTTAATTACAAAAGTGTTATGTGGCTGGAGGGAGAATGAAGTCTTCTCTTTGCTGAAATGTTGTGCTTCTGTGGAAGACAACCACATTCAATAGCCTTTTTTTTTCTCCCTGGCTGCTCTTCCTCAAGGGTGTTCAGCCTGTAATCCCCAACTCCACCCCACCCCCATGCTTGGCACTGTGTGTACTTTGCAAAGCTGCAAGGCAGGCAACCCTAACACAGAGAGACCATTATGTTTCTTTAAAACAGGTACAGAAAATTCCTTTTTCTATTTTCAAAAAAAATCCCAATGCCACACCTGTATCTTTCATTTAAAAACAAACAACAAAAAATCAGATCAGCCTGTTCTTTCCCAAGGCTGCCTTATAAACAGTTTTCATTGTTATGTGTGAAGGATCACAAATTTAGCTAGGGCTTGAAGAAAGACAACTCAGCTGATGGCAAGTAGACAAAGCCAATTCCCTTGGTTAAGTGTACGTAAAGAAGCAGGGCAAAGAGAGAGAGAGAGAAAAAAAAATTTGGAAGAAGAGGATGCATGTTGACTGATGTACAGTAAGAGCTGGATCTCAAGTTCCTCTCCTCCATGACTGTTTTGCAGGAAACACATCCCAGGTAGACGTGAATCTTGCCTGAGTCTACTGGAAACAATGCTTCTCCTATGAGACCTAGCCCTTAGCCTCTCCAGTTTTCCAATAAAAAGACGTCTTCTTTGGAAAAATGGCTACAGAAGACTAGATTCGTAGATCAGGCAGCTCTTGAGAAACTGTTGAACTAAACCCTTTAAAACAGGAATTTTGGCTGCTTAGCTCTTCAGAGGCCAGCTTGAGAGATATATCTGCTGCTAAGGCCCACTGGAGCAGATGGTATTCCTCTGTCAGCCAGGACTGCTGAGCACATGGCAGAAAAGGGCGCTTTTTCAAAGCACCACTGACTGCTTTCTCCATAGTTATTTAACGTTCATACCAATGTACCTTCATTGACATCAGCAAAATTTCAGTGGCATGGAAGCAGTGCAACAGAGTGGGAAATTGAGCATGAGCCTCTGAATGCATTCAAGCAAACCTGGTTTTCTTCTTCCTTGCTCTCTCTCTGCCCTTCTTCTTTATATTTAAATACCGATATGAATTGTTTCTGATAATTATGTCTTTTTCCACCGTATACTTAATTAAAATCTTTAGTAAAACTTTTTAAATTAGTGTTCCAATTTAATTGAAACATACAAACAATTGTTACAGTTTGCTGTGCTGCGTTTGTGGCAGATGGAGTGAAAAACTCAAGTTATAGCAGATTAACTTGGGGAAAAAGAAAAAAGCAGCTATATTGACATGGTTGCATGGAATTTTTTCAGTACAGATATTGCTGATTATGAGTGAAGTTCTGGACAATGCTAGGATGCAGGAGTTACACTCACTTCACAGATTAACTGCTGCAGCTTACAAGTAGCAAGCAAAATCACTGATTGGATTTAGGCTCCAAATGGTAGTCTCATCAGTGTAGACGCAAGGCATGTGTTTAGAAGAAGTACCAAGTGACCTTAGCATCCACATTGCTTCATTGTGCAGTGCTGTACTTTTACATATCTTGTGGTATAGTTATATGACAGTATATTTCCTTTCCTCTCTTTTAGCATCAGGAGTCACCTCTAGCCTGCATGACATCACTATTAGTAATTTGCAAAATTCCATAGGATTATTCCATTAGCCTATGCCCAGACATGCTACAAAGAATGTCAGAACAATAAATTGTGGTTTAGCTGCTTGTGAATAATACACAGAAATGCAAGAACAGTAATTACATTTTTCTTTACATTTACTTCAAATTTAAACATTAGTTATGATAAACTCTTACATAAGTCGTTTAGAATATGTACAGGTCATGTGTCAGAACAAACATCTTCTTTACTTTCAAAGCATTTTTAATTAATAGCCTTTTGTCTTCGCAGCTTGACCAGCTCAGTGATTTGGTTGCCAGGAATCTAAGTGTATACACTTTAGAAAGAAAGAAATATTAGAACAGTTCTATGAAATCTTCTTCAGGAGTGACCTAAAACCATTTCCAACACAGAAAAATACCACTCAGCTAGAGTCTGATATCTTTTTAGCCTTGACAAAATCCAGTATTACAACTTTCACCAAAAGGCTAGGATTCTTTCTTTGCTGAGGTTCCCATAAAGACCCCAGCAAAGCTATGACAGATCAGATTTTAAGGACCTGACAATGTTACATATGTGAAAACTTGCTGGTCACTCTTCTTAAACATTGGCTATCAGTGCTGTGGCTGGGGCAGATCATGTTTCAGAAGGATCTTTGTATCTGTGGAAGCAAGAAGACACCCTCTGGCAGGTGGTTTACATGCTCAATTAGTTGCTCTTTGGAACCGTGGAGGGTTTGCAGTGGTACCATGATTCTCCAGGATGCTGACTACCTGACGGCAGAGCCAGACCCTGGATTACAGCCCTGCCTTTGACCATGGCATGTCCCTGTGAAAGAGAGGCAAAGCCTGAGTGCTGGCTGTCCTGCTGTGGGACTGGTCAGGGCTCTAGAACAAAATTTGGCACTGCTGTATGGAGCGCCAGTTAAACGAGCGTCCCAGGGAACAAAGCACCTCCTCGTCCTGCTCTGTGCACATGAAATTGATCAGGCAGTACCTGCTGCCTTCCCCTTTCCCACAGGTGGTGAGTTCAGTTCAGCGCTGTAAGGGTTCTCAGACCAGCGCTTACAAACCCTCCCACCCAAGACCAGCACATGTATCGAGTGGGCATGCTGGCAGTCTCCTACCACTGAAACCCTTTTTTCTATGTATTGTCTGCATACAGAGTATTTTATAGTAAGCTCATCTTCTTTTCTTTAAAAGCAACAGCATTTTACTCCCAACAACTTTTTGTGCATTTAGAAGGGGTTAAAGCTACAAGATCACCTGCTGTCAGGATGAATGTAACATGGAACATTTGCCTTGTTTGATCCCAGTCCTCAAGTTCACTCACATAAAAGTGCCTCCTTTTAGGCAGTGCAAAGGAGATGAGGGGGACAGCATGGGTAGCTGAAAAGGTACAGCACCAAAGTGAGACACACGAGACTGCTTCCTTTTGATGGGATGCAACAGACTTGAGTGTGCCTCAGTTCCCCACCTGTCAAATAGGAAAAAACTTCATCAGCTGGCCTCGTGCTGTTAGGAGGATGTGTATTTCTCTTGAAGGTCACAACAAGCCCAGAGTGTATGAAGAACACTGATAAGAAACAAATGATAGATTTCCAGAATTGTGGGCATCTTCAGTTAATCATACAATACATGTGCTCAATGCACATACTACAAAAACAGAGGTTTATGCTCATCTTTTGGCCTGCAACTGAAGAAACTGCAATGTTTACCAACTTCAACCACAGTGCCTCCTCTGGATGTTTAGGATACTTTACTGACCAGAATGAAGAGAATGAGAGTACTCATGAATATCTGGCAGAATTTATCAGTCAAAAGAATCATTTTCATAAGGTATATTTAGTATTTCATACCTAACTGGGCGGAGATGAAAATACTTGGCAGGGATCTGCTTTACATACTGTATCCACTTAAGGAAGAAGAAAAACACAACTCCTTGGAGGAATCTTCAAAATTAAAAGCAGTGCAGTAGAGCAACCCAGGGACTGCATTTTCTGTGCATTGCACAGAGAGGTTGGCATACGACTCCTGCACACCATAAAGTCTTCAGTCTGAAGCTCTATACTGACTAATAAAAAAAAAAAACAACCAGTATTAACAAGTTAATGATGCCCCAGTATTCCCCTTTTACAACTGATTCTGAACCCACTGACTCAAGAACTACTTAAAATTGTCACAAACACCTGACAAACTACAGGAAAATAGTGAGCATTTTCAAATTTGAAGGAAGTGTTTTGATCTGGATTTGCAATTAGATGAGACCCACTGCAGATTGGAGATTTAGACTGTAAGGAGGCAGGCTTTCACACTCATAGCAGGTTGGGGACAAGGGAGGGACACAAAGCAAGAAGCAGAGTTTACATTGCAGAGGAAGAAATTTCCCTATGGAGAAAACATTACTTCAGTTACGACTGGCAGACAAGAAAGGCAAGCGTACACTGAACCATCCTTATTTTGGTATGATTTTCCTTGTATTTCTGAAGGTGTAGGTCACTGCATGATGAGTACTCTTTTATGCAGAACATTAATTTTCCTTCCTTGCTGCCTTCACATCTTATCCATGGGATGTTCAGGAGATAGCCATGTAATTGTAGTTTATGTAATATAAATTTAGCTTTACTCCTCGATAATGTGCTTCTGCAGCCAATTGAAATTGTAAGTTATTGTCTCAGACGTGAGCATATATTATGAACAAACTCTTGTGGTCATATATTTTTGCATGAGAAAAAAAATTAGGAGGATATTTTAATTTTCAGAATGGAGATGTTCTGAAAAAATCTCTAGTATTATGGTTCAAATTCTGGTTTTCAAATCCCAAACTGCTTCAGTTAAGGGAAAAGCACAAGTATTTTAAATACTTTTTCTTTGGGTTTTGAGACATTTCATGGTATCAATAGAAATTTTAATTATTTTTTAAGAATTGTCTGTTTGGGAAAAAAAGTCTTAGTGAGAAATAAGTGCACTGACTCTACATGTGACATTTGAAGCCATCTTTTTTTAAAGCAATTGCTGTGGCCTGCATATAATAGATGTTCAGGCAGTGTAACCAGGTGACAGTCTACATATGGTAAAGCCCAAATACTGTTGGTAATGCGCTAATGACTCACCAGCTGTAAGTAACTAATCAGTTAGAAGCAGCTGGTAAAACAAGTTTCAAAGAGGGCTAGGTTTGAGAATAGTGTATTTATAGAGTGATTCCAGTGATAAGATTTGATGAACAGGGAAGACTGAAGTAGCTGGGAGAGAGGGAGTGAATGTATGAATGTATGAATATATGAATGAACGGGACCTTGCCCTGTCTCAAACATGGCCTCCATGGATGACAGCAAGAGACACAGATAAGCCTGAATCAAATATTTTTTTGCCTCTGAGGAGGTTAGAAGCGGCAACAGCACCAAGCTAAACTGAAAAGGCTCTCTTAGTGGCTGAATTGCCTAACAATTTTATGGTTTTATCTTTTACATGAGTAAGAACTTCGCAAAATTCCTCACTTTAGTTATGAACTGAAAAATGGAATAACGTGATGATTAGGAGTTGTTTATGGGTCAAAATTTGGGGTATAATTCTTATTTTCCTTTCTCTGATTTGAAAGTATTGAATCCAGTGTGTCAATCTCAAACAGTACAGCCTGAAGAGCTTCTCCTTCTATGGGTAATGACACAGGCAGGTACTGCCTGATTGATTTCACATAAGATCATGATATGTCATGATTTCTGTGATATATTCCTTTTGTGGCACTTCTGTTCAGTCCAGGCAGATTTATTGCGTTGTTTATTCATACTTCTCCTTTCTTTTCTTCCAAATAAAGCACTAACTATTACATTGCAGTCCAGCAAAAAATCTGCTCAGATTAATTCTATGTCTCTTATAGAAAAAGTTATGATATGCTCTACCACTGTTACTACTGCCTTTATTTTTATTATACTGCCTATAATTACTACTGAAAATTGTGGCTGTTTACAATCTGATGTTCATCTTGATCACATATAATTATCAGTTTTTCACCATGGCTAGGGATTAATTGGCAAGCAAGTCTGCAGCGTACACAGAGTTAACACAGGAGGTGTGAGATGGATGGAAAGGAAGTCATAAATCCTAGCCACAGATTGCTTTATTCTTTGGCATGGAGCCAACAAGGAGCATTATCTCAGAATGCTAATATGTTCCAGGTCATTTAAGGATGCCGTCGGTAACAGTGATGTGTTGGCCAAGACATGGATTAGATGTCCTAATAAGACTCTTTGATGTCTAAATTCACTAAACTAACAGAAGCCTAACATGGTTTAAAAATACCCTCTGATAATAGAGTTTGGAAGAAGCCTTATCACGTCTTGGAAACTGGTTCTGACCCGGGTCAGTCTAGGGCCACAGTGGCCCTGAGCACAACTCAGGGCCAAGCACCAAAGACATGTGCCTGGTTACTTCCAGCTGTTCTTTGTGTTCAATAAGAGAGGTGAAGGAGGGCAAAGGCTCTGCTGTGCAAGACGCATGTCAGCATGCTGCAAGGCTAAATGCTGCTTCTGTTTGTTTGAACTTAGAGAGCTCCAGGAGGCACAAAAAAAGCAAAGAAACAACCTAGCACATGCTACCAAGACTTGGCCAATTTCAGTGTATTATGTCCAGATTGTCCTACAACCTAAACCAGAATCCTGAGAAGGAAAATGAGAGTTGATGTTAGCATTGTCATCTCTCTCTCTCTCTCTCTGTAGCGGTAATATTAAAAATTGATACCAAAGACCTCCCAGCTAGGAATTGCACATTTTCCAGTTAGTATCGTTTAACTGTGACAACTTGCAGCAGCATTGCAGGAGTATTTCTACCTGTACCAAAGGGACTGTACCATAACGAGTCTTCTTCTGCGGAGAATAACTCCCTTTATCAATGGGGTTAGTACACATTACATACATTTAAAGTCATTATGGTTTCACGGATTAAACAAGATAAAAATTGATCCACAGCAGTAGATTTTATTGTGGAAGAATCAGGTGTAAATCCTACTGACCACCAGTTCCTCCTTGTGTTAAGGGCATATCTAAGCCACTCCCCTGGCCGAGCTTAAAAATGAAGAAAAAGAAATACAAAATTATTACATTCCCTTCTCAGCCAGGCCTAAGCCATGAAATTAAGAAATGACATAAAAAATCTTTTGCAAGATTAATAGCTATATTAAAACACTGGGAACCTATTTGCTTGTTTTGTAATAGATGTGTTTCCCAATAAAGTCAAAAAGAAGAAGCTCACATCTGCAGGGATTGAGGTGAAGGGATTTCTTTGCAGGGGTGTTGTTCCCTGGTGGGTAATTAAA
Source organism: Gavia stellata (assembly GCF_030936135.1). Taxonomy (NCBI): domain Eukaryota; kingdom Metazoa; phylum Chordata; class Aves; order Gaviiformes; family Gaviidae; genus Gavia; species Gavia stellata. The sequence goes on from NC_082637.1 coordinate 39,999,789, forward strand.
ACCCTAGAAGAAATCTACCTTAAGCAAACAATAGCTCTGTTATGACAAGAGTTGCTAGGTGGTGCTTGGTCGCGCAGGTTTACAAGTTGTTTTTGTTTGTTAACATATAAGTGAACTTCCTTTGAAGTAAATTTCTGTTGCTGTGTGTGGATTTATGCAGGGGAAAACAGATAGCAGGGGACTTTGATTTCTGCTTTATCCTTCCTGTATTTATGCCGTTAGGGGGATAAGATAGCTACCTGGTATGCCAGTGGAGAGTTCTTGGAATCGAGTGGGGGCTAGGGATTACTCTGGTAGTGTTTGACAGTCCCTCTTCCAAGGATATAGCCGCTCACAGACCTACAGGCTCAGTGGTACCGTGTGGTGTGATACTCCACGTCATCCACTTCTCTCTTGTTCCTACAAAGCACGTCTGGTTCTGCTTAAGAAAGAGACTTGCTGAGAGCATTTCATGGCATGTTTTGTGCTCAAAAAGGACCTTTCTTTCAAAAAGGTAATATGATTTGAAAAAACTTGGGAAGATCTTGAATTCCCAGTTGGGACCTACCTGTTTTCTCACTGAAGTGTTTGATGGACTCCTGTGAAGAAAAGCACTTCAATGGGGACGCAGGCTGGAGTGGGCTGCCAGCACCCTGGGTGGCAGATGCCAGGTCAGTGTGGCAGGGTTCCCGGTGTGCGGTGCCACTGCCCCAGCAGTCCCCCTGGGGACAGAGCTCCTGGAGTTTCTCCATTCCAATTCCAAGGAGAGATTTTAAATCCAGAAAATGTCCCCCCTCCTCCCCCGCCCCCCCACTTCTCTTGTTTCAACAGTTCACATTTTTCTTCCTCATCCTTTGAAAATATCAGCATTAATCAGAAGAGAAATTCTGCATTTTTATTAGCTCTCCTCAGAAAAGGTGATGCATTTTGTGCTTTCAATAAACAAATGAGTCTGTCCCTGCTCTGCAGATGAAGAAGGTAAACCACCACAGATAAAGTGGTTTCTTTGAGCTTGCACAGATATAACGGCAAAACTGAGAACAGTGGTTCAGTCCCTCAACTTTCCCTCTGTAGCTGCTGTTCCAGGGAAAATATCTTGGATTTATTGCAGACATCACAGAATCAAAAACTATGTCGAAGTGTTTCCCAGATGAGGAAGATTAGCTTAGTTCTGCAGTGCTAAATCCCGGTTCATCGCAAACCTTCTGCTTACAGAAAAAGTCAAAAGTGCATGCTGCATGTTTGGGTTGTTTCAAGGAGTTTGAGGTATCCAGATGTGCAGCGAAGCAAGGGCTGGAGATATAACTGGGCTGCACTGCAATAGTTAGTAACCCATTGATAAATAGCATCCTTGAAGCTTGTCATTTATACTGGACCCAGAACTGTCACTGATCATAACTGATCTATTGTATAAACACAGCCGTGGCAAAATATTTTGGACAAATGTTTGACGTGATGGTGAAGTATATGGTAATCATGTGGTACCACCTCATTAAACTACTGTTCTGTGATCAGCTCCATCTGCCTGTCACAAAGGTGTTTCCTATCGCAAACACTTCATTTTTAAGCTGTGTTTTTTCTGATGCAGCTGTACAGATTTGACCTCAGAATTAATTTTAAAATTAACCTATATAAGGTCAATGTGCAAACCTCTTCTCCACTGACTTGTCACCTGCTATGTATGCCAGGATGATGGGTAACTTTATGAAACACTAAAAAGGAGTTTGTCCATTTCATGGGCTTATGGTTTGTTCTTATCTTGTCAGGGTTCCAGAGGAACGAAGGTGTCTGGCTGCTCATGAACGTCAAAGAAGGAGGATATTTTCTTCCTGTTGCCTTTTGTGTGTGACTAGGTCACCAGATGCTGGTACACTCAGAGGACAGCCCCACATGTATCCCTTTTTAAACAGTGCTGTTTCATTACAATGATAAAACAGTTACTAATATGGTTGTACGATTAAAAATTATAGAAATACAAATTAAGTACAATGAGAGATAGATACACAACAGAGGTAATTAGAGGCAGGCTGAGAATCTTCTGCTCCCTTGACAGGGAAACAAACAATTCTGGCCAAGATCTCCCACATGAATTGCCACTTTACATTGCTTACCTGTGGTTTCACATACTGTTTCTTCTTGCATTATCTGCAATGTGACTGATACATAACTGATAACTGGACACAGTTGTGCAAGGTTCAGAAGTTGCAGTGGGACTTTGCAGGGAATTCAAGTTCAACAAGACAGAGAGATTATCCTGTAGACCAGAAGGTGTGGAGCAGGGTCTCTCCAGAAATCCTGCTGTGCTCTGCATCTGTCTTCCTCTATGAGTCACTCGATGATGTGCAACAGGGTTTTCCAGATCTGGGCAGAAACAAGTTTGCAGTAGCACAGAGATGCATTAGCAGTGGCATGTATCAGAGCAGTGGGAGCTTCACAGTCTCTGGAAGGAAGGTGTCACTGAGATGGCTTTACAGTGTGGATTCATCAGAGCAATGGGAAAAGCATCGCTGTCCCCCACTAGAGGGGGAGGCTGTGAAGCAGGAGAGGGCTGGTAGAAGAGAGCCAGGGACCCTGACGGGGCTGCAGGCAGGGGTCTGAGGCAGGGGGCTTGCTGCACCTGTAAACACCATCTCAAGTGAATTGCAGTTACTGACCTTTAGCAAGAACTCCCAAGAGCACAAAAAGAGTGAAGCACAATCAGCACAGGGTAATAGCCATGGCTGTAGTGTCTTAGCTGGGAGGAAAGAAAGGGTAAGGTGCAAATGTTTAGTCCTCCCAAGGATCCTGAGGGCCCCTGAGTGGAGAGACCCAGCGATAAGTGATGAGAGTTTGGTTATGCGGAGCTAGAAATATGAGTCAGTTCTCAGTCAGGGCTTGAGCAACACTCTTACTTGTTTCAGAGCAGGACCTTTCGGCAGACTGGGCTCAGCCATTGTTGTGGTCATTGGCAGCAGCCAGTGCGCTACATGGAGGTATGCCAATATAAAAGAAATGTTATAACTTTGCTTCTTTGATGTATTACACTTCCAATTTTTCACTTGCAGTTTAAGAGTCAGCTCAAGATAGATACATGGAAGAAGTAATGTGTGCATGGATGTGCTTGTCTACCACGGCCACATGCCTGTTTGCCAGTCATGGTACTTACAATGCTGAAAAATATGCTGTGATATTCATGAAATGAAGAAAGATTAGGCCATGCCTTGTCTGAACCTGACGTGTTACTTCACCAGTTGTTGGTTTTGTTTATTGGTTTACCATTATTCTGCAATTTGTTTCCCATAATCTCTAGGGGAACCTCACTGATTTATTTGAGCTGTCTCCATGCTATTAGTTTGATGCTAGCCTGCAACACTTTCCTCCTTTGAATTTGTTCTGTGTCTGCCTTTGTCATGATGTCCTTTGGCATTTAGACAATAAATGGCAGGCTCCAGGAGAAGTCCCAAGAAGTTCATGCTCTTTTCAAACCCAACTTTATGTTCTCATGCACAAAAAAAATTAAAATACTTTTACATATCCTGCTTTAAAGTCAAGTTGCTGTTATTTGCTTCTGCCCCTCTTTTGCCTGTCTGAGTCTCTAAGCTCTTCAGTCCAAAGATCATGCCCAGGGTTATAAAAACTTGTATGAAACTTAACAGGTATTATCCTGATGCCAGCCTATGCTCCTTGTGCACCATAAACAAGCACAAATTCTAGTTTTTGCGGTGAGGATGTATTGGATATAAAGGCTTCAGTACTGTTGGGTTTACAAAAGAGTTTGATGGGAGCTTGTCTGAAAGTATGCATGTCTCTGCTTTGAAGGGGAAGAGACATGTTTTTAATGCCAGCAACAGGGTGTGTCTTTCCAAAGCTGTTTCTGAGCACTGCAGAAAGAGGATGAGCAGATTCTGTCTGGCTGAAAAACAGTCTCTGCCTTTTCTGCAGAGGCAGGTTGAAGCAGATGATGTGATGGCATAGAATAGACAGTTTCTTAACACTGTTGCTTTTGTAGGCCAGCAATTATCATACTCTTAAAACTTTCATGATGAAACCACATTGTTCTAGCACAACAACTAAATTTAACATATTGTTGGGGCCACTGAGGTGCTCAGGTGGATGGTGCAGTCTTTCACATGCTGACTTTGCTACCCTGCTTGCCTGTACTGAACAAGAGGGAGGCATTTTTCCCTTCTCTAATGGTTTGAGAGGTGAGCTTGTTCATTGTTTAAGTGACACTGACAAAAACATTACATAAAGGCATCCCTTTATGCTCAGCTATCGTTCACTTTTATCCTCAAATTTTGCTTAAACTGAGTACTTGGTAGGATGCCTTTTCTACTGCTATTATTGTTATTACTGTTCTTTCAGCATCTGTGGCTCCTTTTAGCTCAGGGCCACAGAGTCAATGAGAATCCATTTCGCTGGCACAAAATTATTGAATGTCACTGCATTAAATCTTACTCCAATCAAATAATAAGATGTATAATTAAGAAATTATGGCATTGCTTAAGTGTCCCCAGTTCTTTGATCAAAAGGTCTAATTTAATTTGAAAACATGTGGCTGTGCTGATGTCTGGGCCAATCGGTCTAGACTTGAGCAATGTGTGTGGGCCAGACGCAGAGTTTGGCTGCTCTCTTCACTGAAGCTGCAACCCTCCTTTTAAAATTCTTGAAGTGCTGGAAGTGGGGGCAGGGGGTGTTTTGTTTTCATTTATTTGTTTTAAACTGAAGAGAGCAGCCAGCTTACCTCTGATCATCGGACTCGGTCATCCATTGCCTGCTTTATCTGGTAGGACAAGATGAACTTTGAAAAAAAGATTTTCCTCCCTGAAAGCAATAAAATTTCAAAAACAAAATGTGAGGAATTAAATGCTCCTGGAAGCTGAAACCTTGGACGCTCACCCCTCTGACGTGAGCATGTGGTGCTACAGAACCTCTGTCCAGCTGAGTGCGCCCCAGGACGTGTCAGGAGCACGGGGCCATGCCTCGAGGAAGCCCCTGTGCATACCGACAGCTGCCCTACCCTGCCATGGTGCCGGTCCCACAGCCCCATGCCTCCTGTGTCAAACTGCAGGGCAGGGACGGGAGAGGTGAAGCTGTCTTATGTCCTGTTTGCTTACACATCTGCTTAGTTTGGCTTCCAGCCTCCAAGAGTTAACCATAGTGACCTCTCCAGGTGATGGCTTGTGCATTGGCAGGTGGCACCAGACCTTCTGAGGACCTCTAGAGTTCAGGATCTATCTTCACTGTAACAAACGGGGATACAGAGAAAAAGCACTAATTTTCTGGAGCATCCCTATCTGAGCAATTCTGAGGAAGGCAGAGGGTGACTACATTCATATGCCAACAACTGAGGTTATATATATGCACCAATAACCTTGGCTCTGCACCAACTCCACCACATACTCTGGCCCATCTTGCTCCTGGATATCCCTTCTCACTTCAGCTTTCTTTCTCATCCAGGGAGGGGGAAAGAGGTGTTATAAAGAAACCCATGTGGAGGAAAAAATGTGGAGTGGTTGTCTCCGGCTTATATTTAGTAACAGTAAAGTTGAGTGGTGGCTGTGTTGATATGAAATATCAGAATACCAGCTTGAAATCTGCTCTACTAAATAGCTTGCATGTGGGCACAGTATATGTAATTTTTAGTGCTTTTTAATAATTCTCTTTCTATTAAATTTTTCAAGTACAACAAGATGTGTTATGATGTTAGAATTTTCTAAATAATGATAGTCTGCTTCCCTTGGGCACTAATGGTTTATAAAACTCTTGAGCTAAGACTTGTTACATTTTCATAATTAAGGCCCTATCCCATATTCTTTGACATTCCCACCTTTCATTACCTTTAGTAGGAGTTTTAGATATACAGACAATCCGGTATGGAGCCCATAATAACGATGAAAAAAGTGAGCTAACGCTTTTCTTAGCTACAGCGGTATACACCAGTGAAACAAAGTCTGCAATATGCAATTAACTTAGTTGTGGACCACATATTTAGTGAGTATAGGAAAAGATTGTTCACTTAAATTAAAGACAAACCAATAAACAAGAAGAATAAAAATACTTCATGAGTAGTTCAACAGCCTTGCAACATTGCTATCACAAATGTTACTTAATTCAACTGCTGCTCTAGCACCTCTTTCAGAGCCTATGATGTCATGGATTTGTGATAAAGATATTTTTTGTTCTTGACCCCAAGCTTTCTAATGCCTACTTAAATCACTCCTGAAACTGAATGAAGGTCTATCTTCTGCATATAGTGCTCTGTGTCTTTTGACTTAGAGGTGGATTTAAATCTCAGTGCTTTTGTTTAAAACCTTGGTCTTTTTGAGGGAAAAACCTAAATCTGCTTTGAGCTTCACTCACTATCAAGTTTGGACATATGGCAGTAGCTATAGACAGGCAAAGCAGGACACATTGGCCAAATCCGTGGATAGCAACAACCAAGAACTGCATCCTTGCACAATCCCTGCCAGGGAAAGAGCAAAGCAACTACTTAACAGCTTTTCTGAAATCTCCCAAGCAATTGCTGGCTCTAGAAGACCGCATCGTATCTAGCTAGTCACTGAGTCTTTTCCTCTTTAACCATTCTTTAATTATTTGGTTTCTTTGAAACCCATTTAGCAGGAGGTTTCATTCTTTCGTAGTTTCTTTGAAAAAAGCTCTCCTTGGTTGCTTTGGTTCCGAGGGACCAATTTAGTCCAAGTCAGAATACAAGATACAAACTCCTGCAGACTTCTCGTTCTGCCTGTGACAAGACTGTGGCCTATTCCTCTTCTAGAAATTGCACACAGAGAAACCAAGCCACACAAAGTGAAATTATTTTTACATGTTTCAAATTATTTCAAATATATTCTCATGTTTTCCACAGAATAGTAATATGAGGATTTAATTCTTAGCAATGTAGCTTTTAAAACTAAAGAGTGTTTTAGGCTAGATAAATACTATTCTTTGTGTTATTTTTAGCTAATGCTGTAGTAGACTTCTATGTCATCTTGTCCCTTTCAAAGACCAATGTTTGGACTGCAGGACAGTCCAAAAGAGTCAGATACATAAAACTATTTGTTGTAGCTCACAACATTCATTCTGCAGTTGCATATCTTATGAAGCTGAGGAATTTTGCTTTCACAAATGTCAGTACATCAAATTCTCCGCAGAAAAAACAACACCATGAATTGCAGTTTGGCAGTCACCATTATTTCAGAAAGCTTCCACCACCTTAACATCTACCATGTTGCTTGGAGAGCAAGCAAAAGATTTTCCTTCTGAATAGTGCATGTTCAAGAATATAAAAAAGCCAGCTGAAAATAATTCCTGATATAATAGGATGAAGAACAAAAGAAAACTAAAACCAGTGCAGCCTCATTAAACAGAGCTAGACGGAGGATTTATTTTCTGCAAACAGGAACCCATCTCTGATGGGTGCAGTTGCCTGCACTACACCAACAAGAGAGGCTGCTCTGGTGGTCCTGGATTCACAGAATCACAGAATCATTAAGGTTGGAAAAGACCTGTAAGATCATCAAGTCCAACCATCAGCCCAACACCACTATGCCCACAAAACCATGTCTACACATTTTTTGAACACCTCCAGTGAGGGAGACTCTACCACCTCCCTGGGCAGCTTGTTCCAGTGTCTCACCACTCTCTCAGTAAAGAAATTTTCCCTAATATCCAGCCTAAACCTCCCATGGAACAACTGGAGGGCATTTCCTCTTGTCCTATCACTTATCACTTGGGAGAAGAGACCAACACCCACCTCTCTGCAACCCCCTTTCAGGTAACTGTAGAGAGCGATAAGGTCTCCCCTCAGCCTCCTCTTCTCCACACTAAACAACCCCAGTTCCCTCAGCCGCTCCTCATAAGACTTGTGCTCCAGACCCCTCACCAGCTTCGTCGCCCTTCTCTGGACACGCTCCAGCACCTCAATGTCCTTCTTGTAGAGAGGAGCCCAAAACCGAACACAGTATTCGAGGTGCGGCCTCACCAGTGCCAAGTACAGGGGCATGATCACCTCCCTGCTCCTGCTGGCCACACCATTTCTGATACAGGCCAGGATGCTCTTGGCCTTCTTGGCCATCTGGGCACACTCTTGGCTCATATTCATCCAGCTGTCGACCAACACCCCCAGGTCCTTTTCTGCAGGGCAGCTTTCCAGCCACTCGTCCCCAAGCCTGTAGCGTTGCATGGGGTTGTTTTGACCCAAGTGCAGGATGCGGCACTTGGCCTTGTTGAATCTCATACAATTGGCCTCGGCCCATCGATCCAGCCTGTCCAGATCCCTCTGCAGAGCCTTCCGACCCTCAATCAGATCAACACTCCTGCCCAACTTGGTGTCATCTGCAAACTTACTGAGGGAGCACTCAATCCCCTCATCCAGATTGTCAATAAAGATATTAAACAAGACCGGCCCCAAAACTGAGCCCTGGGGAACACTGCTTGTGACCGGCCGCCAACTGGATTTAACTCCATTCACCACAACTCTCTGGGCTCGGCCATCCAGCCAGTTTTTTACCCAGCGAAGAGAGTACCTGTCTAAGCCACAAGCCGCCACAGGATTCTTCTGAAGTGTGGTGGTGTTGAACAGTATCCATCAGTGGACAAGCTCTAAAGACACAGGCTTATCTGGAAAGTAGGAGACACTAATTTTAAACCTTTGTACAAACTGATGTCCTACTTCCTCCAGTAAAAGCTGTCTTGCTGGAGTTTTTCCATGTGGCACTGAGTACAGCGGAGCACATGGAGGGAAAGCTCCGCCTTCTTTCTAACAGAGCCAACCAGGCTGCCTGGGCTGGATGGAGATGATGTTTCTCTTGATGCCAGATTCAAAGACCTGGGAGCTCTGCTTTTACATCAGCATTTCTCCCTTGCTCATTTTGCTGTTGAATACAGCTCTTCGTCTGCAGCCCCTCTCATTACCTCCAGCCTCTTCTAGCCACAGCCATGAAGGTTTTTCCTCACTGAACTGCCCTGAGCAGCAGAGGAGGGATGAAGGAAGATGAAGATACCTTTTGGGTGAGAGCGAAGGCTGCCAAGGCACCCTGGCAGCATGCCGTGGTGCTGGGAGTGGTTCTTGTAGCTTTGCCTTTGCCCAGTGAGTATGTTTGTACACCAGGGATTCAGAGTTATCAAAACTGACTGAGATATCTTGATGGTTAAGGCATTCATTGCAGAGCTGGGAAGTGATCCAGAATGAGTGCCAAACCCATGGGAAACCCATTGTGCCTGTCCTGAAAACCTGGGCTTTCATTTCCAAAGGTATTCCCAAAACTGTCCCAAAAGAAAATCTTTTTATTTCCAGTTAAATGGAACATCTGTCAACAGAAAATACATTTCTCCGTTTTCTTTTCATTTGTTCTCAAGAAAAAAATAGAGTCCATGTAAATGTTGAGTTTGCCTTAGTTTTCTCCCTACCTTTCTGCTTCATATTTTGAACAAAATTGGTAGTTTATTCACACACCCCTGGTCAAATGCAAGAGCTTTCCTATGCCATACAGATCCCTGTAGAGAGGAAAATTTTTTTTTTTTTTAATTCTCCTTATTGTTTTATTTAGCACTAGTGGTACTGAAGATGCATTTTTATAGCCAAAGGAGCTCAGCAGAATCCTAAAAGATAACCTGTAATGGTAGGATAAATGTAATGCTGATCAGTCCCAGGATTTCATTGCTGATGATCTGAAATAAGCAATTGCTTCTGAGCAACGAAAAAAGACAGAAGTGCAAGCACAGGACATGACTCTAGGAATAATAATAAACAAAGCTGCAAAAATGAACCAGTATCTTCATTGGCTTGGCATGGTATACGGGGGTCTGGGAACTTGCTAACAAGGCTGCCAGTATTCCAAAGTTTGGACACCATTCTTTTTAAATAAAAGCAGCTGGGGGTATATCTCCCAAAGTCGGAACAGTCTCCGATATGTGAAAAACATCCCCGATAATGCATACCTATTGGCTTATTACAAAAAGCTGTAATTCAACCCAGAGGCATAACTAGCAAATATCATCAACTGTAAGAGGACATTTGAGGGGGCTACAAAAATTGAATTGCAAGAAACGTTCCTGAGACTGCATTTTAGTTCTTGCTTTTCAGTTGAGAGCAAAGATTATTATTACTGTATTGGCATTTGTGAGGAGCTCATGTGGCAAGGATAGGTTATTGTATGGGGAGATAAAGGAGACAATGGCTTGAAAAGTGCAGTGATGACAAATCCAGATTACAAGGAATGAATCAAAATTTTGGAGACTGGCAGGAAATGAAGGTATCACCAGCAATTTCTCTGCAATTAAAGCTGTCACTGTTTTGTTTATCATTTTTAGATCATGGGTCAGATTTTCTTGTCATTTATGAGCAGGTAAATCTGGACAAACTTGAACAAAGTCACTTAATGGCAAGCATTTTGGCAACTATGTTGTTGAAGTTAGAATTTCGTCAGTGGTGCAGAGAAGGGGACACTGGCACTGGATACATACTAGGAACGTAATCTGGGTCCCCTGTGCTAGTACAGACCCTAAATGAATCATGGGTCAATTGATGCAAAAAGCTAAGGAAGCTGTAGCATGGCCCACAAACTGCCATTCCATCCACTGTAAAATTTAAAAGGAACAGACCACCAAATATTTTATTGGATAATGAAATGTTAGGAGACCCTGTGTCTGTGACCCGAGAGCTCATCCTTTCTCTAGCTGACTTTGAGCTGCAGTTTCAGTTCTATGTGCCAATGTGACAGGGGGATTTGAAGTAAGTGGAATTATCTCAGGTTTTTTTAAGTTGTAGTTGTCCAGCTAAACACAAATACTGGTTGAATATGTCCTTATGTTTGCTAACACTTCAGTTTTCTTTTTCTGTTTTTCCTTTCTGATATTAGGCATGCATTCTTCAGGTCCGTATAAATGGATTTCTGCGCTTAGTCACATACTCATATTGTGCAAGGCAGAGATACTCCGCATAGCAGTCTTACTGCCTGCCACTATGTAGCGCCATGTAAAGAGACAGCCTTAGCTCCTGTAGGCAGCATACCAGTCATGAAGACACTTCCTTAAGACTTTATTACCTCTGTATTTTGGCACAGCTAGTTATTCCAGGTGCAATGATAAGGGCCAAGCTGCTGATTGCTGGCCACATGGCTGGCTTTTAGGGGTCACCTCTGTGCCCCTTACTGGGACGTAAATGTGTTCACTAGGGAACCCATCCAATAACACCAAAACATCAATAACATCAACATCAAAATGCAACAGCAAGTCTAAAACACAAAAAAGACTAAGGATTGTAAAAACATATCACTATGAAGGTATTTAGCCAGCTAAATTACACTAACCTCAGAAGAGCCATGTGCTGAAATCCCTGCCACCATCTTCAAATTTCACCCCTGGAAATCTTATTTAGAGCAATAGTGAAGTTAGGTAGCTGACGTTGGCAGTTGTCCCTTGCCTGCTCTGCACCTGTGTTCTGGGATGCACACACCCACATACACACACACACACACCCCCCCCAACTGTATCAACGCACAGGCATATTCTGTAGATCCTTGTTCACTCCTGCCGTATAGTTGGTGAACTGGAAAATTCAGTATTTATTATACTACAATATTTTCACTCTTCTGAAAAATGTCCTGTACTTCAAAGTTCCTTGGATTTTTGCTGTTGTCAGTCTGAACCTGCTCACCAAAAGTCTAGCACAAGAAGTGGTATCTCTTGTGTTAATTGATTCACACAAATGAGTGAAATGGATTCACACCACACAATAATTGTGCTCAGTGATCGAGATACAGCCACATCCTGCTACTGAAATTGCACACAGATCCATCAGGAGCAGACTCCTCATCAGGTGCTAAGCTCTGGCATATCTGATTTGTCTATGTTTAAAGGATTGGGTCTATCTGAAAGTGACACATCATTAGCAATGAAAAGAAAATTGTTCATGTTCTCAGCGCCAAATTTTCAATTACCAGATTACATACATTTTCTGACTCATTTATGGTAGGATTAAAAGGTCATTTGGTTGATGTATGGGCATTATATACAAAACGCTAGATTTTGCTCTGCTTTTATTTTTAAGGAGAGGTGAAAGCAAATGCAAAGATGAAACACAGCAAGGCTGTCTCTGGCATATATTTCCATTTTGCCATGCCAGGAATTAATGTACAAATTGCCTTGTGGCAATGCTCTACCATCAGTTTCATGCTGTGCAGCCCTTTCAACATGAGTAGTGTTGCATGGTGTAAGCCAAGAAACAATTAAGATACTCGGGGGAGGAGATGTTCTCCATGTGACCAGATATGATACCAGATACATATCAGATATGTGACCAGATACTTCTGGTCCTGATATTTTAAGACTATTGTATGCAAATTTTCTCTACGCACATCAGAATTACAGTGTTTGTAAACATAATGGATGATTAATTAGCCTATATTTATAGATGAGGTTTTACTTCAAAAGATATCATAAACTCTTCCCGGTTGTCTAACACAGTAAACTGACGTTTTACTCTGGTCTTTTTATGATAGGGAGTTTATGTATGTGTGTCTCACTACTGATTTTAAGAGATTTTTCCAATCTGAGTGCAAACCAAGAAGGACTAGATGACCAAAGAATCGACTCTCTCAACCCTGGTTTGCCTTCTCAACCCTAGGCTGGCTGGACAGCAATGGAAAATTATTGCTACTTGGTGCTTCACACAGTTTAATAGGAAAATCTTTTAATTCTGGCACACTGCCCAGTGGGCAGATGGAGTGGTGAGTAGTTTGCACAGTGATGCAAGGAAATGGAGGAGAAAGTGCCACTCCTGCCACTCGGCACTGAGACTCAAAATGGCATTTGCTGTGCCTGTACTTTGGCAATCCCAGATGGGACTTTTTTTTTCCTTTGAGACCTTTTCAAGTGATTTTACTGTCCCTTCCACCCCTACACAGTTGTATCACATAGCTTCTTGTGCAGCCAGGCAGCAACCTGGGCCCTGAATTAAAAATAACCAAAGGGAATCACCTACGACATGAGATGGAATAGAACAAATGTATCACTGACTTAAGCAGCCACTTAGGCCAATAGCTGTTCATTGGTTTTTTTTGTATCAACAAAAATATTTTGGATTATGGAAGCAAATCATAACTCCTTTTTTTAAAACATGGTTGATTAGGGTGGGATTTCTGTGTTTTCACAAGCATTCCAGATGAAGATTGGACTTTCCATATGAAGCATGCCTTGAATAGTATTACCAGACCATCAAGATATTGTCTTGTTAAACTGAAAGCATTTTTTTTCCTGCTGAAATATACCCAGTGGTTTCACCAACCCCACCTAGTACAGTCTGACTGCCTGAGAGAGCCAGAAACCCAAGGGATTCTTCATTTGTTGCATGCTCTATTGGCCTTTGGACAGTTGTTACTACTGATCTCATTCTATAGCATGAATTCAACTACTGCGACCTATTTCAGAACCAGAACCAGAACTGTAGGTGATCAACATTTTAAAGTCCTATAGAAATGAAGGTGAAAATGATTTACGTTGCTATTACTGACCTTCTATTACAGAAACAGATGTTGGAGTTTTACTGGCTGAAATAATCAGCCACAGAGCTAGTAGGTCATCAGCCCTGCTTTCCCCACCAAGTGCCACAACTGTAAAACAAAATGTACATTCCAGAAATTACAAGTTTTGTTGGACACGCCAAAAACCGCATCTAGAGGTTAAGTGTATGGGGGGGGGGAATGGAAAAAATCATAATAGCTTTGCATGATGTTGCTTAGAACACTACATTTTGTAAATCCACTGTGTCTCCATCCAAAACACTGAAAGTGTTTCTCCTTTGGGAGAGAAAATTGGAAAGGAAAATAAGGGTGAAGTTTTATAATAGAATAACTGAGGTGGCACAGTGCTTAAAAATACCTGCTACCTTCAAAACACTACAAATCTTGACTCTCACAAGGTATTAATTGAGTATTCCCCCTGGTATTGCAGAAACTGAAAAGCAGAAATATGAAAGAGGTGTTGAAGATGAGATAGGGAATTGAAGTAGAAATTAGGATTTGATAGCTCTTTTGCCTGTGCTTGGATTATGTATGTCTCCACATGGGAAATTCTTACTTGTGAGGTACAAACAAAACAAATACAGTCCATTGGTTCAACTGCATGGGATTTTTTTGTTCCTACATTTTGGAAAAGTTACCCAGTTTTCATGTAGTTGATAGCAAGGAAGAGTGAAGGCACCTGCTGAGACAGTAGGGGCACAGCGAATGAAGGACAAACTGCAACTGAGAAATAGAAAGGCTAAGTGGATGCGCTTGCAGCTGCCTTCTTTGGAGAAGCTGATGGTAATTAAAAAGCATTTTACCTAAAAGATGTGTGGCTTGTAAATGTTGTTGAAGATATGAAATAAGTCAAATAAAAATAAGGTCAGAAGAAATTTTGTAATGTGACTATAGGCCCAATGTCTTACTGACAACTAAGGCGATTTCAATTCATAAATGCTTAAAGATACAGGGTGGGATTTTTTTTAGCGTAAAATAATGAGAGCTGAATGTCCTGAATTCCTCTGTAAGTTCAGTTCTAAACTATTCTGAAAATTTTACCTGGAGTCTGTATGGGCCTGCAACTGGCAGTTCAGGTGAAGTTGCGACATATACATAGCATGCACCATGCACATTGGAATGAACAGGACGATGTATGAAACTTATGCCTAACGACTGTCTTTACTTGGAGGAAATGAGCACCTTTTGCAAGGGGCACTGAGTCAGAAGAAAGAGCTCGGTAATGAAAGGTTATGGGTCCTCTTCAGAAAGGAGAGAGGTCAAACTATTTCCCAGTTATTGTTCTGCTAATTTCCCGGTCATGCAAGAAACTGTGTTTGTTGAGACAAAGCAGTTTGTGTGCAGGTGTACAGTACAGTTCATAACCACATCTCTCCCCCTGTGGGCATGAGCTGTGAAAGCTTTTATGTCTGTCTTGGGTAAGAAAAATCTGCATGTATTCCCTTTGGGAGTTCAAATCCCAGATGGAAAAGCATCTTTCAAATCATTCCTTACAAAAGCTCCTCAGATTAAACCTCAAGAGCTTCAGTTATATGGTCTTGCAATTTAAACTCTGGCCCTGGTATGCTGAGAGCACTTGTTGCACGTGTGAGCAGAACCGCTTCTGGAGCTGGCAGGCTGCACCTGCCAGAGCTGAGGCTGAATGGCAATTCATGGGTACCCAGCAGATTACAGTAGCGAACAGCTAAAATGATGCTTGTCACAGAAGTTAAGTGCCAGGTTACAAGTTCAACTGGCTGATGAATCTTTTGGACTTAACCAGCAACCATAGTATGTCGTTGACAGAGTGGAAACAAAACTTTACATCAGAACAGAGCATTTTTGCTTCTTGGCAGAAGATACCAGTTTAGGACACTTCTGACATCTAGATTTGTTTGGCTGTCCCTGCTGCATTGCCAACAAAAATGAGATGGGGAAGGAAGAGAGAGCTCCTGTTGAAGTTAACCTGCCTTAAGTGATCACCAAAGGACCTTAATAAAAGACCCTACAGAGCAGCGTGATACGTTGTAGGGTTTCCCTCACTGCTGTTCCTCCACTGTGGTCCATAACGGCATGAAACAGCGACAGCCTATGCTCAGTCAGGCTCCCCACAGGATGGGAGTATCATAAGGCATTGGTGTTGCAACCTGACCAACAGAAATACGCTTCATCTGTCACCGCTAATAGATGTGGCATTTCCCATAGAAACATAATGTGAGGAAACCTTTAGGGAGAAGGGTGAGCGTAGCTTTGCCTAACATCATAGAAGTAATCCACCTCACAAGCAAATTTCTCAGACAGTAGCATAATTTATGACTGCAGTGAATCCAAAGAGGATTGACAGGTTGGTTTTTTTCCCTGAAACAAATGGTTGTTGCACACTGGGCATGACTCTTCACCACCTTCTTGCAACTGATGTGATGCTAGGCAGACAGCAAATGGCTATACCCTATAAAGATGATAAATGAGGGGTCTGGGTTTCTGCAGACTTGTATTTTATCTGAAGTTTGGATTATTTCATGGAAAGATTTAGCACTTTTACTCAACAGTTTAAGAAGCTCCTGTACAGTGTTTTGTGTGACTCATTTGTCTATGTGCTAATGCCTGCTTCAGTAGGATCTGATTGTCAATCACAAACATAATATTAAAGTTGTCTGTAAAGAACCTTTCAGTGTATGACACTAGCATCTATTTAATGTAACTTGGACTGGCTTCTGCCCCCCATCCCCAAAGAAACTTTGAGCTCATTTCCAGCAGATCCTGTAAGAGGTGAAATGGTCATGGCAAAGTGGTACATGCAGGTGAGGTCTCTGCTCTGGTGGAACTCCTTAAAGCCTGCAGGGAGAGAAGGGGGCTGTCAAAGCTGAGTGGGAAACAGGGCTAGTTTGCCAAAGGAATCTGTAATAGAAGTTACACATGTTAGTGGCAATTTGTAGTTATTCAGCAAAGCTTAGCAAAATCTTCTAAGTGAATTGCCTTCTTTATTTGCTTTTCTATGTTTTTAAAAAAATGTCTGTTGTGAGTATTCAGCTGTCATCATCTGCCAGCTGGAAGCCCAGACGTTAAAATGAAGGCGGACTTGTGTGCGATGATGTGATTTCCACACACTCTGAAGACATCACCTGGTAAACAAAATGCACAGTGCACCATGGCTTATGTAGCTTACATGTCTAGATCAAAGGTAGTGGGAAATATCACCTGAGGTGATACTACAAAGTCCTATCCTGCTTCCTGAATTGCATCTTATGAAGGTTGTTGTTACCGCTATAAGACTATAGATGTTAACACTATTAAAATTGCAGCCTACAGAAATAAGAATTTGCCCTACTAATACTGTACAGCTGTGAACACAACCTGAAAACAATACAGCTGAAAACAACCTCAGGACTGCCCTGGAAACCAGTCTTGCACCTATCATGCTGCCAGCTTGAATGTGTGGCCTCAGGAGCAGGTAGGTTGCACCCTTTGAAGAGCGGAAGGGTGATGCAAGCCCTGGTGTACTGGCATACCTAATGCTGTGAGTGTGCACTCTTGGTCAGAGCAGGCGGGTAGCTAGCGAGGGGGAGGAAGGAGTGGAGACGACTGAGTTCATGGTGACTGCAGTTTCTCTCGCACAGTGTAATGTCTGATAAACCAGTTATTTTGTATCAATGGTAGGTCCATCAATGATGTTAGAATGAAGTTCATGTAATAAAATGGAGAAACTGTTAGAACAAAGTTTATGTAATAAAATGGAGAAACTGATCTCTAAATATGTTTCTCTAGGCACCGTGAAATAACACCCTTGTGTTTATCTTGTAGAAGAGTGCAGTTGTAACTAGAGAACAGTCTTTTAAATTCAGACCTACCTTTCGGTTATAGAGGAATGCACATTCTTGGACAGAATTGGGGATGCTTACTGTATTCTTTAGAAGTAGTGGTGGGACCTGAGTGTAGAACTAACCGGTAACTTTTAACAAAATATTTTCATAAGAAAGTTGGTGTAACCAGATCTTCTCATGAACATGTTTCTTAGATTCAGAGTTGTCCTAAGAAGGTTTTCTGGACCTGGGATGGAATCTGTGACCAGCAGGAACCAAAGATCTGAGATTGGGGCTTCCCAAATCCTGGCTGAGTACATTACCAACCAGCTATTTTTGTTGCATGAGGAACAGTCTTCTGAAAAGTCTTTTCACCAGTACAGTTCAGAGCAAAAAAATGCCAAAGCCAGTTCCTGTTTTATCTTGCTTTTAGGTGGATTTTTGATAAACTTCACCTAGAATCTGAAAGTACCTAGTGGTCTTCTTGTACTGATCCCTGACCATTATCTTTGTTATGAATATTTGAATCACAGAATGACAGAATCACTAAGGTTGGAAAAGACCTGTAAGATAATCAAGTCCAACCATTACCAAAAAAAAAAAAAAAACCCCAACCAAAAAACCACACCACCACACACACACCCACAAAAAAACCCAAAACCACCCACAAACCACAAAACACACCACAACCCACACCAAAACAACCCACCCACACCACACAGCACCATGCCCATCAAGCCACATCCCACAATGCCACATCCACACGCTCCTTGAATACCTCCAGAGAGGGTGACTCTACCACCTCCCTGGGCAGCCTATTCCAATGTTTCACTACTCTCTCAGTAAAGAAATTTTTCCTAAGATCCAGCCTGAACCTCCCCTGGCGCAACTTGAGGCCATTTCCTCTAGTCCTGTCACTCATCACTTGGGAGAAGAGACCAACACCCACCTCTCTGCAACCCCCTTTCAGGTAGTTGTAGAGAGCGATGAGGTCTCCCCTCAGCCTCCTCTTCTCCACACTGAACAACCCCAGTTCCCTCAACTTCTCCTCATAAGACTTGTGTTCCAGACCCCTCACCAGCTTCGTGGCCCTTCTCTGGACACGCTCCAGCACCTCAATGTCTTTCTTGTAGTGAGGGGCCCAAAACTGAACACAGTATTCGAGGTGCGGCCTTACCAGAGCCGAGTACAGGGGCACGATCACCTCCCTGCTCCTGCTGGCCACACCATTTCTGATACAGGCCAGGATGCCGTTGGCCTTCTGGGCCACCTGGGCACACTGCTGGCTCGTATTCAGCCGGCTGTCAATCAACACCCCCAGGTCCTTTTCTGCAAGGGAGCTTTCCAGCCACTGTAAACTTATCATTAAGAAATGTTGCAGTTATTACTGAGTATTTATTGAATGCACACAGAAAAACCTAACCTGTCAAGTCTTTAAAAAAAGACTGACCTTGTGATGGAAATACTATGATTAATGGGTTGGTCCTTGCATTTTTTTTTAACGATCCTGCTGTCCTTTGGTTTAGACTTTGATACAGCATGGTAATTTTAATCAAATGAAAGTGCATGTAATGGCCTGTTGTTGAAGAGGTAGAAACTGTTCCTAGGGAGAGTTTTTTAACTTTTCTCACCTGTTTTCATATGAAGCTCATTTGCAAAGGCTTTGACAAGCTCCATGGTGTGCATGCTCTGCAAAGACAGAACTTTTTTGCCTCTAATAATTTGCAGCCTAAAGAGATCACATTGGGCCAGCTATGATCTTTTGTCTTTCTGACATTTAATCCAAGGAATCAGAAGGGGAAAATAGCTGTAAAACAACATCGCCATCTATTGATAGAAAACTGTACAGCTTCTAAAAGGTGTGCAACTGGAAAGAATCACAGAATCACTAAGGTTGGAAAAGACCTGTAAGATCATCAAGTCCAACCATTACAAAAAAAAAAAAAAAAAAACAACAAACCCAAAAACCAAACAACGCACCACACAACACCACACAAAAAAAACCCCACACCACACACCACCATGCCCATCAAGCCACGTCCCACAATGCCACGTCCACACACTCCTTGAATACGTCCGAGGGGGTGACTCCACCACCTCCCTGGGCAGTCTATTCCAATGTGTTACCACTCTCTCAGTAAAGAATTTTTTCCTAATATCCAGTCTGAACCTCCCATGGAACAACTGGAGGGCATTTCCTCTCGGCCTGTCACTCATCACTTGGGAGAAGAGACCAACACCCACCTCTCTGCAACCCCCTTTCAGGTAATTGTAGAGAGCGATGAGGTCTCCCCTCAGCCTCCTCTTCTCCACACTGAACAACCCCAGTTCCCTCAACTTCTCCGCATAAGACTTGTGCTCCAGACCCCTCACCAGCTTCGTCGCCCTTCTCTGGACACGCTCCAGCACCTCAATGTCCTTCTTGTAGGGAGGGGCCCAAAACCGAACACAGTATTTGAGGTGCGGCCTCACCAGAGCCGAGTACAGGGGTACGATGACCTCCCTGCTCCTGCTGGCCACACTATTTCTGATACAGGCCAGGATGCCGTTGGCCTTCTTGGCCACCTGGGCACACTGCTGGCTCATTTTCAGCCGGCTGTCGACCAACACCCCCAGGTCCTTTTCTGCGGGGCAGCTTTCCAGCCACTCTTCCCCAAGCCTGTAGCGTTGCATGGGGTTGTTGTGGCCCAAGTGCAGGACCGGCACTTGGCCTTGTTGAAGCTCATCCAGTTGGCCTCGGCCCATCGATCCAGCCTGTCCAGATCCCTCTGCAGAGCCTTCCTACCCTCAATCAGATCAACACTCCCGCCCAACTTGGTGTCATCTGCAAACTTGCTGAGGGTGCACTTGATCCCCTCATCCAGATCATCAATAAATACATTAAACAAGACCAGCCCCAATACTGAGCCCTGGGGGACTCCGCTTGTGACCGGCCGCCAACTGGATTTCACTCCATTCACCACAACTCTCTGGGCTCGGCCATCCAGCCAGTTTTTAACCCAGCGAAGAGTGTACCTGTCTAAGCCACGAGTCACCAGCTTCTCCAGGAGGATACTGTGGGGGACAGTGTCGAAGGCTTTACTAAAGTCCAGGTAGACAACGTCAACAGCCTTCCCCTCATCCACTAGGCGGGTCACCTGGTCATAGAAGAAGGGACTATAGATTTCAGTACTTGGTTAATATGAGTTCTCTAAAGATGCTGTCCTCCACAGGGTGGAATTGCATGAAGAGCCAACAGCATTTAATGAAGAGCAGGTATAAACAATGGATCATCAGATTACTAGTTAGAGTTTGTCTACCTAGGAAAAAAATACTGATAGAATTACAGCAGCATAAATCCTCCTGTAGATAATCTGTTGTTGATATGTGTGTGCATGCATAATTTTCTCTGCTCTAACTTTTTGCAGGTAGTTATACCTTCAAGTTCTCAGTGGGAATATGGCCCTAGAGGAAAGCATGTTGCTGCAGGAGCTCAGAAGGAATTCCGAGGTCCCTTCTTCCCCTTTTCCTAATTTTACACTCTAGAGCATATCCAGTTTACATTTTACTAAAAACAGCTTAGAAAGAGGTATGGTATTTAGGCACTGCCTTGGTAGAAGCAATATTGGAAACACCTAAGTGAATGGATATTGTGAGAAATAAAGCCGTGCCAGTATTTAAGGGGTTACCCATCAGGTTTGTTTGTGACTCATCCTTCCTGGCCCTTCTGAGCCGCTTCAGCACTGCTGTGATACCAATGTCAGCAAAGTAATTATCTTGGGGACTTTCAGGCCAATTCACCTCTGACAGCTCTGTGAATACACTTTTCTCTACAAGGATATGTAGAAACCAATCAATGGTTCTTCTGTGAGCTGTTCTGCAAAATAATTCTTGCACATAAGGATCAAGTTTGATATTGGCTGCAGCCATTCCAGACACGGTGAAGTACCATCTCGGGGGAGATTATACCAGTTATCCCAGGGGTTTAGAGATCAACATTTTTTGCCATTAAGGGGAGGGAGGGGACCTTCGAGAAGGAAATCACCTCTTTGCTCCATACTCTGCATGAATATCAAAATTATCTGAAGAGAAGGTGAGACCACAGAAACAGGCAGAATTTAAATGCCAAGCAGAAAGTAGAAATAGCAACATTTGACAGAAGTGAGAATAAGCTGCTACAGTTTGAGGCAGAGATGCAATATCTTTCAAGGAGCATTAACATGCTGCCCTAAGACTAGGAAAAGAAAGTTTAACTTCCCCTCTGTGGAGTGACGTGATGAGCTGGATTTGACCTTGCATATGAACTGTGCACTAATAGGTGAATGCTTATGTGGATATATGTGTATTTGTACTCTGTGTGTATGTATATGTGCTCCTTGTGATTACGATGATACAGATACCTTCCAATGTACTAGTATACAGAAAGAGTCACCTTCTGTGTTATGTCCCTCAAGATATTCCAATTTATTTAAACACATAACTCATTTTAGGGAGAGTGTGGACATGAATGACATATGCACATATATAGGTGTGTGGAGAAAATGTACTGGCAATTAAGCCACCCTCTGTGATTAGATGGATGAGGAATGGACGAGTGGAAAGGTTCACAGGTGGACATCTTCTTAATGTCTGTGTAACTAGGAGCCCAAATCAAGCTACATTCATCCTCAATTTCTGAAAGGAAGATAAGGGCAAAGTTAGTCCTTTGCTGTCCTCAAGTGCTGTCTGAGTGCTTTTCTGACATCACTTCTCCACAGATAGAAATATACAGATATATATTGCATCACAGTGGCTATCTGTCAGATGGAAGTTGGAAAACACATTGGCAAAAGAGGGTAACAGTATTTGGTGTCTAGCTCTGAGTTATGCCAGTAAAATAATTGCACTAGAAAGCTATCTTTGATGACCGCTACTTGTTAGGAAATGCATGTGTCAGGATGGTCAGCCAAGGAAAGAGTATATGTGGTGCAAACGAATAATGTGACACCAAAGGGACGAAGTTGACCTTGTTCTGTTTTTGGTCCCATATTCTCTTTTCTCTTTTTCTGTAGCTGAGGCCTTCCTGTTAACCAAAATCTTCCTGTGTTACTCTTTGAGAAGCACTGAATAGTTGCGTAGCCAGAGGCTGTGGTTACTGAGTCGCTTCAATCCAATATAAAGCCATGCTAATTCTAGGAGAAGCGATGCTGCTTCCCCAGCACTCATCACTCCTGCTGGCACAGACACTTGCGAGGCTGTGTGTCAGGCAGGGTGAAGGAAGTGATTCGTCTGAAAATGGTTGGTATATGCCAGCAGAGGCAGGCATTCACGCTGGATTAAAGTGAACCCACAGCTATGGCCTGTGAAAGGGTGGCTTGTGGCCCAGGTGTCCGTAAAAGGCTGGTTGGGGATGTGGGAGCCAGTGGACAATCAGAACAGGCACATGAAGGTGGCAGTGTAGAGACCCTAATCAGAAACTAAGGCATAGGAGTCAGTAGCTCCAGGGCAAAGTTGTGTGAGGCTTTATACTTCCCCTTCTTTTTTACCTTTTCTATAAAAGTTGCTCTGAACTATGCAGAAATAAACGTGGATCCCAGCCTTCAAATGTGGTGTGTTTCTAGAAAAGCCGGGGCTAATGCTCAGCTTAGACTGGCGTTCATCTAAAAAATGTTGACAGTATGGACATATGAGTGCCATTCTGTGTGTAAGGGCAGGAACCTAACCATCTAGATTTAGCTGTGGGTGCTAGGTGATGAACAGAGTGTAAAGAAAAGTGCCTCTGCCTAGAGGTTACATTTTGCCACAGGCAACAGGCACGGCTGCATACAAATCTTGATGCTGTCTCAGTAGTCAGAGCTTTACAGTTGGGAAGTGTGTCTTAATTTTTACCTTAATTTGTGCGATGGGATTAATTATCACTTGTTTAGAAAATAAAAAATATTTGAAACAACAGATTCTTTTTTAAAATGGCAATATGAGGATAGCATAGTTGTTTGAAGGGTTCCTTTATTTTTGTCAATATTTGGCAAATTATAAAAATGCTTTCATGCTTTCTCTTTTAAAGAAAGGTTGGCAGGAAAGTAGTCTTTTTGATCTATTTTTAGCCTTAAATTTGAACTTTCTTTGCTCTCCTGAGGGTTTTTTTGCAGTTATGAGGGCTAGAAATGTCTGAACTTCTAACAAAAAGTGCACTGAGATTCTTATAAAAGATTTTGATTTCTGACAGCCAAGGATTGAAAGGAAAAATGCCAAATATCACAGAACTTGCATTAAAATTAAGATAGCTGGCAATGTAATAAAGTGTGTCATCTCTAAATCTTTCTTTCTGTTTTTCTATACTTTTACCTGCAATTTTTCACAGATCTTTATCTGCCATCTGCAAACTTAACTCTTTTAAAGTGGCATACTGTATTATTTAATGGGCATGGTGGTGTTTGTTGGTTGATGGTTGGACTTCATGATCTTACAGGTCTTTTCCAACCTTAGTGATTCTGTGTTTCTGTGATTCTGTGATTAAGGTGAAAGAAATAATGGGAATTAGGAAGAAAAAAATAGGAAAAAATACACGGTATGGTATTATGACTTAATAAAGGAATTCACAAAAAGAAATCCCTGTCCTAGAAAACAGTGATTCACAACAAGCCAGATTATAGCTTTATATCTTCTCCTAGGTTTTGTTTGTTTTTTTTTTTTTTTGGTTTGTTAGTTTGGTTTGGTGTGGTTTGGTTTGGTTTGGTTTTGTGGGGAAAGTAAGTTCTACTGTAGCTTTTAAACTCCTGACCTCTGATCATTATCAGGTAAGAACCTTATCAATTACCATAAATGTAATCACACTGCTTTTAATATTATACAGAAAACCATGCATGGCAAAACTTGTGCTTCTTGTCTACTTCTATAAATGTGCTATGCTGAAAGCAGATTTTTTTTTTCCTTTTCTTTTTTGTCTGTAAAGATGAAGAACGCCTAAAGGATTTTTTTAGAAAGGAATTAAGAATACTCAGTATTTCTCCTGATAAAAAACTTTTATTTCCTTTTCCCATTTTCTCCCAGAAGCAATGACTGCTGATTCCTTTCCTTGAAGATTAACACTTTAATCTTCTTAAATGATTGATGTTATTTTATTTGAAATAGACTATTTGGTTGTGATTCAATTCACAGTACCAAGCCCTGTTGGTGTCATCCTCTAACACAAGAAGATTTCATTGGGCTCCCTGCTGTGTCATGGGAAGGGAGTTAAAACACTTAACCAAATTATGCCTCTTAATTTTTCCAGATCTCTCCCTTCAGTCCCCCATGGTCCCCTTGTCACATCTAGACACAGCCTTCAACCTTAGCAGCTTTTCTATTATCTTGAACTTTATCGAGGTTTCTGATCCAGTATCTGCTTTTGTGGTTATTTATTTATTGAAAACAATGATCTGACTAGACATAAGAATGAGATCTGTCCTTTATAAATGATCTAGGTGTTGGCTAAATATTGGATTCAGTTCATGATTAGCTATCAGTTGCTCACCTTTCCAAGGTTTTCCATTCTGCATTGCTAGTTTCTGGTGGTAAACTCTGGTCCAGATAGCTCTGATAGGCCTTGTACAGTGTTGCTTTTTGCTTTACAGATGAATGTGTGATTGGTGCCATGTGGCTTGTAGGTAACAATTTAAATCCATTTCTGGATGTATTAAAAAAATCTTAAAATAACTGACTTGACTGTACTGACTAAAACAGGGCAGGTTTCCTCTGAAATTACAAGAAGAGGTCTTTACCTGAATCTGGCTGAGGCAAAACCACTGCTAGAAACTTTTGCGTGAACAGTGCCCTGTACCCCTACTGCCCTTATGTTAAGACTCCACAAATTTCAGATCTACAGAGAAAGTATGAATCAGTTGTCTCATAACAGTTAAGAATAAAATGTTCCCACAGACTAAAGCTGCTAAATCTCTCAGTGCTCACATTGCCTGGGCAGTTGGCTGGCTTCCAACTGATGCTCAGGCCATGGGAATGTGAAAGATTTGAGGACATCATCAACAGGGAACTGTCAGCTTTTTACTGACAGTTTGCTTGTGTAGAGACAGAAACTGCCATGACACCTCTCAAAAAAGGTCTTTTGCAATATTAAAGTAAAGTTTGTTTTTTTCTTTTTCAGGAGAGAATAAGCATTAGAAAAAGTCTTGTATGTGAATCTTTTTTATCTTTGGAATAATATCTTTGAATTTAAAGTTTTCTGTCACAATATTATGAAATTAAACTGCTGAGTATAAGGTGGTTGGCACAGCTATTACACTCCCAACAACTTGCCAGAAGTCTGAACTTGTGGATACTGTTGAAATTCCCAGATTGCAAAGATGGAGAAACCATTGTTTTATCTATCCACAAGCAATAATGATGGACCTTGGAAAATTCTTGGTTAGTCTTACCTAAGGAACCTTACAAACGCTCATAATAAAACCAATGAAAGTAATATTGCCATCTACCCCTGGCTAATCATCAGCAGTGGGTTAAAACTCTCTACACACAAGACTGGCCTCCAAGGGCTGGCTCTTGTTTGTCCCATTCAAAGTGCCTAGCTGGTCCCTCTGGAGCAAGATGCTGTGATGCAGGAGGGGATCAAATCTATGCTAAAGACTCCCAAGGAATAATGGTGAATACCTGGTATTTGCAAGCCCATGTTTTAATGAAACAGAAAATGCATTACAGACAGTGGTTAATTCTGGCTATGTATTAGGGAAGGACTGATAGAGAGGAGTTTGTACAGTCACAAATTCAGATTTTGGAGGACGACATAGATGTTTCAATTGCAATGCTTTTAACAATAAACCTAACAGGTGCTATTATGACACTTTGTAGTCAGTAAGATTATTTTTAAGCCTAAAACAAACTAATCAGAGTTAAGGTTTCAAAGATATTGTAGGTCATGCTAGTATTTTTTTAAAAAATCATAGTTCTAACCCATCGGATTTCCTTTGTGCCATGTCATAGAAACTTCAAACTCCTGCAGTACCAAACTTTGGATCTCTAATATTTCTGCGTCTGAAGCACCTCCATGAATTTCAATACTGTGTGTATCCACAAAGGAAGGAGAGGCACTTTGTGATGTATGGTACAATTGTTACATACAGAATGGAATATATCATACTACAGAAAGGAAACTATCTGCCAGTTCCATAACTTGTTATTTCTCAGAATTTAGGATATTAGATTTTTTCATATAAATGAATATCATCAGTTTAACTGAATGTAAAACTATTTTCTCTCCCCAAAAGCTGATGTTGGACTGACTATATTTTAAGTCAGCTTTACCATAAAATAAGGATATCTCTCACTGATTATGATTTATATTTTCAATATTCTATTTTAGAAAATGAATATGCTCATTGCTCTTATTATTTTGCCAGATGAGCTTTTCCAATAAAATTGTGGTTTATAAATGTGCAATAAATATACATCCAGTCTGTGCTGTGTTATATGTTGGAGCACATGGTGTTCCAGCTTTTAAAGAGCGTGATTATATCCTACAGAACCAGAGGTACCATTCAAAAGATTGGTTTTTTTCTTTTCTGTAGGGAAAATGAAATGGAATATGATTTTTTTAATCAGATATGAGAGCTATTTAGGTGTACTTTGAAGCTAAATCTGATGCCTAAAATGCTAAATGCATTTAAAGACTGAGCTGTGTTAAATATGTTAGTATTAGAATAGAAACAGCAGATCAAGCAATTTGGTCTCTCCAGCACACTATTGTGTTTTTGGCAATGGCCAATACCCTGTTTTTCATAAAATGACCAACTGGTCACCTACCAGAACCATTGGTGCTACATTTCGTCAGTTGCACAGTGTCAGAGACTGCACCTTATGAGGGACACCAGATTCTTCCTAAGCTCCCAGATAATGGATGTATCCCCAAATAACTGAGGTTTACACTTTACCTGAAATTTTAGATCTGCTTCATACCTGAGCATTCCAAACATCCTCCATGTTGGTTTTGTTTTATCTGGCTTTTGAATACAATTGCATATGAGGCTGTGTAAGCTGAAAGAGTATTTGTATATTTGAGTGAACTGGTCCAAATCACAGAGTGGAAAGGCAAAAAAGATGGAAAAACAAGGAACAGAAGATTAGCATCAAGAGGATCTTGGTGCTTTTTTATGGCGCTGCTATAGTTGAGGGGAAGATCTAAACCTAGATGGTATGAAAGCAAACTGCTAATCTGTACATGATAAACATCAGGTAATTCCATAAAATAGGGGATTTCTTTGTACAACATGAATCAGGATCATGTATTAATAGCAGTTTTGTGGCTTCCCACAGCAAGAGTATTGCCAGTATTGCATATCATTTGGACTGAAGAGCATTTAGCAGAGGTATCTAAAAATTGTTTACAGGATCAAGGCTAATTTTATTAGTGGAAAGCTTCTTTTAATTCATGCAGCTAATCCAGAACTCTATAGAAAGCAAATCTGTGTTTCACTCAGGAATGTGAATTTGTGTAATAGGTGTAGAAAAGCAATTTATAGTAGAAATAGCTTTATAATCTTGTTTTTCAGCTGGTGATTTTTGTTCTAAGTGGGCAAACTTTCAACCATTAATTGTGATCAACTTCACATCATTGTTGTGTACAGTTATTATCTTCTGTGCAAAATGCCTGCCTTAGAGAGATTGCTGCTCAGTGAAGGTATGTTTCTGAGACAACTTGTGATGCTTCCATCTTAGGGAAAAAAGGAGCTGTGAGAAGAAGAGGAGAGAAAGTAGAAAGAATCTCCCTTCATCTCAATTCTCTATAGCTTTCATAATCATTTCAAAGCATAGTTCTTCTACTTTGAAGAAACACTTCAGATTGTGTCTGTGGAGTAATGCTAAAAAGGGGCTGATGCAGCAGCAGAAGTATTCCAGGCACAGTAAAATGCATCCAAACATAACTTACTTAGTATGCATACCTAAAGGTAAATTGAGCCATGCTTCAGCTGTTGCATAACAACACAACATTTTATAATTTATAGAGCTCATCTTACAGTTTATACTTGCATTTGTAGATTTTGCCAGACTTACTGGCAAAGAAATGTTAAAAATGTGGTTATGGATTACACGGTTGAGTCCTAACCAAGCACAGGTGACAAATAGTACCTACACCTTGGCATTGTTAAAGGAATTTGTTCTAATGAGATTCCTTGAAGATTACTTGGTACCTTCAAGAAGTGGGTTTTCTTTCTGGCTTTTACGCTGAAACAAATCAGGCAGTTGGCAAAATCTCTCTGCTGCTTTCTTTTCCCAATCTTTGAACAGAGATAACAGCACTTCCCTGAAATTTTTTCCTAGCAATAAAATTTCTGATGACTATTGAGCAGGAGCATGAGGAACAGGTAGGACTAGAAACTAATCTGTACAAAATGTCAAATATTCAAACAATACATCCTTAGATTCAAAAAAGAGTGTAATGAAATTGTTGTAGGATGAGGGGGGAGGAGAGGATAATGCACAGCTAATGGCCGTAGAGACCGACTTGTGGTGAAATACACTCAGATAAAGCTGATATAAAACCAAGAACAATCTAATGCATGTGAAGGAGCAGGAAGACTTTGTTTCAGAAAGCTGTACAGAGCATTGCTACTCCACTTAGCGTATACTCTGGTTTTCCCTCTAAGCCTGAATTTCTACTGCCCTTCACTATGCAATCAGTTATTGAGATTTTTTTTTTTTAATCATTACATTCTACACTAATTGATGATACTGTAAAAGCTATTTACTACACCTAACTCTTTCCTTGCTTTCTTCTTAGGACTCCATATGTGACTCCACATGTGACCAAGAGAGATTGACTTTTCTTTTGAAGCTCAGCCTCAGCATAATCAGTATTTGGAGGTCTCCATGCTCTGTTCATGCCTGGTTTACAGAAGGGAAATATTATTTCCTTTTCTGCAGTGAGATTAGAATGATGTAATAGTTTCCACGCATTTTATCTTTAAATCTTGATTTACTCAAATTTTTAAAATGCTGGGCAGTTTTCTAACATAAGGCTTGTGAAACATTTACACACTTTAGCTTATCTTTCACACCCAGTCCTCCATCAACTTTCAACCTTTCAACTGTGTTCAGGCTTTTAGAAAATTCAGTAGCATTCTTCTGCAGCTCTTCAAAGCACCCACATTGTGCTTTGCTGTGTTTTCAAATTTCTTTAAAAGGAAGTTTCAGGAAAGATGGTCGAAGACATCACCGTAGAACTGTATCTCTTTGACAAGCTGTTCTCCATCTCACATGTCACTACAAGTTTCCGAGGCATTTCTTTTGCATTAGATACAGCAAACTCGATAACAGCTACTGCCATGATTGCTTGCTCAAATAAAATCATCACTTCAGGAGTGTGTTTTTTGTTTGGATGGCAAGTTATCTCTACAGTCAGTGTCACGGTTCCTTCCCATGCATGGGGATGGGAGCAAAGTCAGCAGACAATTAAGTCCACAGAGCCCTGTTCTTTCGGCATTGCCTTTAGCTAGACTTGAACTGGTGTAGACTTGAAATGTAATTAGCTAGACTGTATTTTTTTTAAATTTCTCCTTGGTAAGAAAACCCATTTCTGTATCTTTAAAATCTATAAATTGATAGGACCTTTTGGAGGTAAAGGAGCAGCATAAAAATAAACTGAAATGATGAGTGATTTGGGAAAACAAGAGTATATTCAGGTAAGAGAGCAACCCAAGTCAAAACCAGTAAACAGCTTCCTGCTGTCTCAGTATTTTCTCTCCAGGGGATGGGACAAGTATAGGAGGGAGAGCTAGGAAGAAGGAAGAACTGTGAGGCCAGGAGGAGTGTGAAAGGACTTTTAGTTGTCCAGGCCAAGTTCCAAAATTGACCTTTTTTTTTTTTTCCAGTGTCTTCCTGTCACTCTTTTGATCTTTCTGGCAGGGAGGAGATACCAGCCACCTTAGAAGAGGAAAGCCGTCCGATCGCCAGAGTTCTCCTGGGAGCAAGGTTGGAAACTTGCTTGGGAATTTTAAACCCATGTTTCAAATCAGCACCTGACAAACAGTACTCACCACATATTTGCACTAAAACGATACCAGTGCACATCTTGGACCAGCCTTTGCCATACCATTTGCAGTATTATTTAAGGAGAGTTTTCAGAAGTGTCATTCCTTGTAATCCAACTTCTTTACCTCAGTTGTAAGGGTAAATAACAAAGTAATTTATCTGAACAGGTGAAATTTTAAATGTAAAAATGCAGTCCTGATTTTATGGAGGTTTTTTTTTTTTTATTGCAATTCCTTGCCATTTTAGTACTACAAAAAAGGCTGAAAAAACCGCTATTACTGCTTTGTGCATGGTATTTGTTAAAACATGGGTTTTTTTTTTAGACAGGTTTTTACACTGAGAGCAAGATGTAATCAAAAATTACATTGCTTAGTGTGGCTTTGCAAAGAGTTTATTGCTTCTGTTTTCTCACTCATGTGACCAGAAGAATGTAAGACAGATGTTCTTTAACATAAGGGATGAGTGGTCACAGTAACTTAGTGTCAAATTAAATTTACATGCTTCTTTCTTAGAGCAATTTTAAGAGGAGGTAGAAAATCTGCAACCATTAAAAGCGTATGTCTGAGATCACAAAGTAATATCCTCTCTTGCAGTACTTGAGCACTACTGAGTGCTCTTCAAGTGTTCAGAAAATAATTCTGAAGCTACTATGAAGTGCTGCAGACAATGTGCTTTAATCTTATGGGGCATCCAGTAAGCTACGTAGCTCTGAAAGGAAACTTGCCTTGGCTTCCAGATTGTTCATCTTCAAGTTATCAAGATGTTTTCAAAAGCACAGCTGCTGTTGCCATAAGGCATGAATTGATTTTTTTTTCCTTGTAGTGTCTTTGTTTCAAATTAGTTCCTTTTACTACTTGAATATTTGTACCCCTCACTGTAATGCTGGGAGTTTTATGGTTTTTATTGTTTTGCTGTTTATTTTAAAAATTACTACTTCTCAAACAGGCTATCATAGAAAATGAAAATTTTATAGATGTTTGGAATGGCAATACTACAGCAACTAAGAAGTCATGTAACAAAAGGCACTGTACTGTAGATTTCAAATAAAATATTGGTAAACATATTTCAAACATCTTCCCAAGCAGCTCTTCTTTTTAATGACCACTGATGCTGTATAAGTAGATTGAAAAGTTAGTATCAAAATGATGGCTGCTATCAAATGACTCATAGTTCTTCGTCTGCCTATAATATGATAGGAGAAAAAGTTAGTCCTGTTCTACTATTTTTTCTAAGGAAGTTAGTAATACCTGGTCAGGGGATAAATTCCAGAAAAATTGAGAAGTGCCCTCATAGATGTCAGCGGTTCAAAGAGCATAGGCATTAAACTCCAGGAAAAGAGCTAAAACTGAAGTATGTCAACACAATTTAATCCTACTCTTTTATCGCTGCTGGAACTTTTGCACAAGTCTTGCCAGAAAAAGTTACTTCTAGAAGTCTGGTTTTCTCTTAATTGACTATATTTGTAAGCCTTTTCTGACCCTGTAAGGATTAATTTCCTAACACTTGAGACAGCAGTTAGCATGGGAGCCTTGGAGCACACAAGGAAACAATACACTCCACCTTTCCTAGGAGAGAAAAATAAAGATTTGTGTTGTAACATTAAATGCTAGGAAGAGGAACGACTGAAACAACAACAAAAAAAGGTCAAAAGTGAAAGAATTAAAATCCTTCAGTGAAGGCAGGAAACTTCTTCATTTCTGACTTGAGAAAGACCGATGTTAAATGACGGGGAGTGAAACAGGGAGGCAGGGAAGAAGCCTGCCCATCATAGTTGTAATGGAAGAGGCTACTTGAGCCAAACAGATTTAAGCATATGAAAAGCAGGAAGCTTCTGAAATTAATATTGCCTTTGCTGCATTTCCAGCAGGTGAAGAGAACAGAAAGACTCATAAGGAAAACAGGAGAGAAATTGCCATTTCTTTCCTCATGACCCAGCACAGTGACGGCTCATGGGGCAGGTTTCTTTTCTCATCAGTAGGTAAAATCAGGTTCAACTAGAAAAGGAGAGCAAGACTGAAGTCACTGGCATAAACTAAAATTGATAAATTCTGTATGCCAGATGCTTGTCAAACAGACAGATCATTTGGCTATACTTCTTGACAGAAATTTTTCAGAATGTTGGAGCAGTGAAAACCAGAATCTCTAACAGAAGTTTTGTTGCACCTTTAACTGCCTGTTTTCTGTGAACATGACTAGGGACATGCAAGGTCATACTTTCTTCCAAGTGTGTTAATAATAATTACAATATAGGAGCAGCCTGTTGAGCCCTCACTTAGAAAGTTGAATGTGCAGACAGCATACTTGCAGCATATACTGCTCTTAGGCAGACCAGAGAATAAAGCAGGGAAAGACTCCCTCCAGAGCACCTGATGGATGGGTCATTAACAGATGCGGCTGTCAGAATAGGAGCAGCCAAAAATGCCCTCTTTACCAGAGAAAAATATACTGTAGGGCGTCCTTAATGTGCCCTGACCTAATGGCTCTGGAATTCCCAGTTTTCTGACACACTTGGTGTTCCAGGCAGCAGGGTTTTCCTTTTCTTTTTTGTATATTATTTAACTAAGGGTGCACTGTTTTCAGTACTGCACAAAGAAAACAGTTTTGATAAGTCTTCCTTCCCTGTTGCAGCAGCTAACAAGAGCTTGCAAATGGGAACAAAACATTTGCATGGGTAAATGGAAGAATTTTAAAGGGGAGTAAAAAACATTACCCTAGCCACCCTAGCCTGGCTTCCCATCAGATGGCAAATGTTTCCTCAGTCAGTTGACTGTGTATGGGTTTATCACCAGGACAAATGCGTTGACACTGTCTTTGCTGTCACTAGTGGTGACTTCAATGTTGGGCCAAACCAGGGACCTTTACCTCAGCTGGCAAAAGTAAACCTGAAGAGGGTTTGGCTCACCATGTCCTCTCACTTCAGGCAATAAAGCTCATACACAAATTTACCAGCTGGGAAATGGTATTTGCCCTGTCCCAATGGGCTGTTTTAATCAAAAAAGAGCTTCCCACAGTGTCTGCCAAATTGTCTGAAAGACAGCAGAACAGCCCTACTCCCCCCAGTCCTCTGGGCCCCTCTGCATCAGTTCAGGTGAAAATACTGCATATTAACACGATTTATCCATCCTGAGTGAAAGAGATACAGTAGTATAACTATAAATTCACTCAGCATAGTTGACTGCGGATAAGGTGAATTGATTTTCCATTCTCTGTTTCTCAGAGCTTATTTCCTTGAAAGTAGACAAGTCTGGGTACAACTTTGGTAAGCAATAAATCAAAAAGGCTTTTCTTCCTTGCTGTATAGTTGGATAAGTTTCAGTAACCATTGCTTTTCTTTATATTTTCAATATTTTTTATTAAAGAATGTAGCCTAATTTCACCCTGGGGTTGTTGGGAATAGTCAGCAAGGTTAAAAGCTCTGATATTCATTGAATAAAATCATGTACTACAGCTTAGGCTTCACGTTTGACCAAAAGTACCTTTTTATTACTTATAATAGTCTATAAATTCTCCTGTTTCCAAAACCTGGAATCTTTAAGGTTTCTTTTTCAGATTTTTTTTTCTGTTTCCTTAAGCTTTGGGCCTTTAAATTTCTAAAGTGTTTAGACATTGTAGTCAGTGCAATAAAAGTTCAATTATCACTTCCTACATGCCATTGTAACTACTCAGTCATAAAAGATCAATTTCTGACTCAAGTTGTGTATGGTCTAGTTCAGATACAGAAAAGATGGTTTACAGGGAGTAGTAGAATTAAAAAAGAATGGAGGATATACCAAGATATATATATCTATCAAAACATGTTTAATCCATTTTTGAGAGACAATGGGGTTGTCTGAGTAGAAGGGCTTTGCTTCAAGAAAACAGTTGTAGTAGTAACAAAGCTGAGGGCAACAACGAGTAGGATTTGGGATTACATAGGAAGGTCAGTAGAACAACATCTGATTTGCAGAAAACTTCTAACAGCTCTGCTGTTCATTCAAAGAGCTCATGAAACTGAATGCGCGCAGACAGGGCACCTGATCTAGGAAATGTATGGGGACATCAAGACATGTCTGCTGCCCAGGTCTGCTTCTGAGTGAAGCCTAAAGAGGCACAGTTTCTCAAACACCATGACATCTTGCTCGATTCAGCTGCCAAGCAGTCAAAATCCTGTCAAAGTAAGTGGTGCCTGTCTGTGTGAATGAAAAGCTGCGTGGTAGGGAGCACCCTCAACTTTCTTAAAGCTTCTTTTAGTTTTATTCCTCTTAAACTTTGCTCCTGTACACTGAAACCCTGTCAGCCACCTGGCTGTATGGTCACGTACAATACTGAGAGTGACAGGGGAGACTCTTTACACCTCCTTGCTGCTACATGCATGGTGCTTTTTCTTTGGAGCAGGAGTACCTCGTTCTCATACCTTTTGCAGTATAAAGCTAGAGAGCAAAGTTACGTTTGTTGATTTGATTTCTCGTTTTCTCTCTGTCTGTATTTTTCCATCCAAAAAACTGTTTCATTTCCACATGCTTTTATTCCTAGCACTTTGTTGAAGCTTGACCTTCTACTGGTCTCCCAGAAAAATGTGGTATGAAGTTGTACTACAGGTGTTACAATAAGAAAAATGGTAAATCAAGGGCTACATTAAAACCCCAGTGAACCAAATCAGTTCACCATAATCTCATTCCTAGGATACTTGTGAGCTTGTTTCTGTGTTGGGTTAGTGATTGAATGACAGCAAATAAGTATTTTTACACAATAGTGTTTGAACAATCTGGCTTATTTGATAAGATGGGGTCACTCCTACTGATATATTAATATAAATCAGAGCTTGTAAAATGAAATGTTGCCAGAATACAATGCTATATGCAAACCAGTATATTTCTTGGAAAACAATCAGTTTTGACAATTTCTTGCAGAGGAGAGGGGGCTTATAAGAGCGTGTCTGGCAGTCTGTGATTGGTGAAATTTCATCAGGTCATGGGAGCCACATCAGGCAGAAAGGAGAACTGAACATGAACTTTTCATACCTTATATGTAAGTACTTTGGGATTTAAAAAAAAAGCCCAAAACAAACTTTTGCTCTTCCTCAGTTAAAGAGGAAGAGACGAGTCCTGCGCCAGCATTGTCGTGCTGCAGGCCACCCACAGGCATGCTGACATGGTCCTGTTTCCTGAAAACATGAAAGATTTTTAAAAAAAAAAAAGCTTCCATTTTCCAGTTAGTTTCACTGAAATCAGTACAACATCCTAGGGCTGAGAAGACTTTGACCACCGCTGGGTGGGTGGTTGCATTTTACAAATAATTAATAAACAGCACATGCCGCCTTCTTCCAGTCAGTTGAGGGTTTACAGGAAGGTTGCTTGGTGCGTGCCTGCTGAGGACCTGTGCATGGCTTGTTGCAATGCTAACAGGTACAGTTCAGTGCAGTTAGTTGCAGTTTATGTAGGTGATACCTGGCTACTCGAAGCACAAGATATGAGGGGTAGAGGGAGAACACCAAGGCTGGGAAACCTGGGAGCTGTTTTTAGCCTTGTTACCAGTGACCTCTTTTGGCTCAGATACTGCTGTGCTGGGAGAATATATTGCTTGCACCAGGATGGGACACTGCCGGGAACAGTCTGCATTGCAGGTGTCTCATCTGTTGTTCTGCATACATTGTTGCCCACTTCCCCCACACTGTCCTCTGGCATCGATGTATGAATTGTCAACTTGCATGTACATTGAATTGCTCCTTCTAAGCCTTGTCTAAGGAAAAGGATAAGTTACATGGGAGACGGCTTCATATGCTGCTGAAATCTTGGGGTTTCATTCTCCCAGAGACTGTTTTTACCATGAGTTTCTCCCTGCTCACTTCTCAGTCATTCCTTCCTGCATACTGGTATTTTTTGGCCACCTTAAATTCAAACCACAGGTGTTAACAGGCTTTCTCCATGAAGCCTGCCCCAGTTTCTGTACAAAATTTCTGGGAAACCACAAGATGTTGTTGAGGGGAATATCACAAAACCCATGATTTCTTGGACATGTGCCTGGAATTTGTATTCATGTGAAGTTACTGCAAGAAGTTGGCAAAGACAGGAGTCCATGTTGTAAGATATCTAGGGT
The DNA here is from genome assembly GCF_030936135.1 of Gavia stellata. Lineage (NCBI taxonomy): Eukaryota > Metazoa > Chordata > Aves > Gaviiformes > Gaviidae > Gavia > Gavia stellata. The sequence continues at coordinate 40,036,099 of NC_082637.1, forward strand.
AGGGAGTGTATCAAGTGCACAAAAAGCCTGCATGACAAAATTAAGAACAGCATTGGCAAATCTGACAAGTCCACCCTGCTTTGAGGAGTCTGGGCCTTAAGCTTATAACCCACTGATCTACCCTAATCATTCACTACCCAGTGAGCAGATAAGAAATGAGCAGATTGGAGGAGGAGGCAGGGGGTGCTCCAGAAAATATCTTGAGAAATGTTCTGGGAGCTGCTCTCAGTGCTGGACGCCCATGCACTGGTAGTGGTATGACTGAGTTTATCGACTGCATTTTCTGGTCAATCCGAGGAATAGTCGCAGCAGAGTGTGAGCAGCAATTGCTATATCTAGTACCAGCAAGCTCTCAGGAACTTCTGGTAGACTGTAAGCAAAGCGGTTGTCAGAGAGCAGGGGGTCTGGGATCAAATGAGGAGGAGCCAGAGGTAGAAAGGAAGAAACAGCTCTTTTTCCTTGCACATAGTCAGAGGAAAAGGATGAAAAGCACAGAATGGTTTGTTTTAACTTATCATTCCTCTTAACTTCTAAGTAGGCATGTATTATAGTATTGGTCTTCATAATCTACGTTGCTGAGACTGTTGCTCTGTCTGCTGGTAGCATGCCTGCAAAACAAGTGTCCTGGGTCCCCCCATTTCCTCTTACCCACCGGCGTCACACAGAACGTGGCTTACTGCAGTAACACACAGAGTAAGATCCATTTACGTTTGTGTAGTCCTGCTTTCTGCTGGTATGTTCCACTGGCAACCTTTGGGTGTCCCTAAGCTGTCTTTTTGCAAAAACTATGACTTTTTACAAAAGTTGTGTGGCTGTAATACAGCTAAACAAGCTAGAATTATAGAGGGTAGCGGACACAGAACAAGCAGTATGGAATAGCTCTCCTTGTTCATACAAGGATGTGTCATGTTCTGCACTGTGCATGTCTGGTGTGTTCCATACAATGATTTATGAACTGTCATCCATGATCAGTTGCCATTGTCAGTAGACAGACATGTATGCATTACACAAACTATGTATGTGAGTCCTTCTGCTGATATCAGGATGTTTAGAAAAGCAGCCATTGTAGTCTTCCTATCACTTTTGGAGTATCCGTTATGTCTACAGCATTTTGGGGTAGTCAACTTCCAGACTACAGCTATCTAGTAGAAACTGCCCTCTCAATATGCTCCTTAATAGAAGGAGTGCAACCTCTTCATACTGCTTCATAGACATAGGTTTCCTCTGTTTTCCTGTTCTGCTGCAGATACCTTGGATCAGATCCCAAGGTTTTGGGGTGGTGTCAGCAGGCATGAACAAAATCTGAAAAATCTGGGCAAAACAGCACATTAAAATGGCTATATGAGCATGATGAAGCTGAAAACCAGGCAAAACAACTAATTGACACAGAGATTTTATTGCTGTAACTTCCAAGACATGGTTCGATCTGCTTGGAGCTTTGTCCAGGGATAGGTCCCAGAGCAGGGTTCTGGGGACTTTCATGCCTGTTACAGGTATGCGACTGTAAGGAGTGAAATCATCAATCTGCCAGAAGGGAGCTCAGAGGTAAGCATACAGTAGGTATCTCTGACACCTGACCTGCTTTCTGGGGGCAATTCTTGTACATAGTGCCACTGTCACAAGAATCACAGAAGAACTGCTTGAACTCTTTAGTATTGTTTATATTCCAGGAGACAGAGTAGCAGATTGCAAACAGGTTTTCAAGTATCTCTGTTAAAGGCGTTTTATCAAATTTGAAGAAATCAAGGCCATTCAAATGACCTTTTATCAACCTCAGACATACAGACTAGTGTAGCAAGTGAATTAGTCCCTCAGAGGAATGTTACAAAAGTATTTGCAGGCAGATCCCCAGCACGCAGGTAAGTTGTTGCTTTGTCTTTTATAAGCATTTTTTAAACCATCCAGACTTCACTTAGATTTGCTCCACTTGCATATACACAATAGCTTCATGACACATTAGCTATGACTAAGAAAACTCAAGAGGACCGAACTTCAGATTCTTCCAGTATCATGGATTGATCATACAGAGGAGGGGAAAGCCTGTAGACATTTCTGACCTCACCACAGGTAATCTAGATATGAGGTAAATTACGTGACTCAGAGGAGGAACAAGCCTGGCAACATATGGGGCAAGCTAGTGTGGTTACCATCACCTTTTACAAAATGGTAAGTAACATTTGTAATGGCAGGCAAGTCAGATCAGTGAGTTGTGATATTGACCTGCCAGACAAATGGAAAAATGTCTTTCATGTACAGTTGTTAAAAGTACTGTTGAAAGAAAAGATTGGAAGCTAATATTGACTATATTCCCTGGAACAAACTCAGAAGAGGAACTGTCCACCGGATCAAAACACGTGCACAATGCAGCAGACTTAAAGAAGAATGCAACTGGTATCTGAACTTTGCTCAAATATCTTACTCTGGTCATTTTTGCTAACTGAGGAAGGGCTGGTATTACCCGTCACATTGCTGATGCTAATTCGCATGTGCTTTCTGAAAAGTTGCAGAACAGCTGAATCCTGAAGTGGAACAACAGATAAAACCAAAGTTGAAACTGGAAGTCACTGAGCCATGTAACACTCTGTGGAGTAGCCACAGGTGTCATCCCAAAATGGAATGGGGAAATTTGGCTCAAGATTCTACGAAATTCAGGTCACTTCAGAGTGCGCTGGCTCAAGTCCCAAGGATGTGTGTCCCAAAAACTTATTAAATGATACAAAATATCATTTTGTATTGCTGGGTTTCACAAAAGAGCTGTTGGGGGCATCAGTGCTCGAACCCAGTTGCTTCAGGGGTCTGCTGCTCACATCCAGAACAGGCAGCATGCTTGGGTGTTGGTATTCCTCCAGAGGGTCACTGAAAGAGTGCTTGAGTCATTCAGAAGTTTCTACACAATGAGACATAAAAAACTATCAATCGTCTCAACTATTAACCTCCAAGCATGTGCTAGCTTGCTTGAGGATGACATCCCTAAGGTATCTGGTGAGGGAATGGAAAAGTTGATCTGAATTTTTCGAAGAATATAGAAGCCTCCCTTCTTTTAAAGAGAAAAAAGGTGATCAAGAAAAAATAAAAAAGACAAAGGAAACTCCTAAAGCATGCTTAAATTGCCTTTTAAGCCTTAAAGAAGGTTCTTAGCTTGGAACCAACTTTAGCTTTAAAAAAATTACTACAATGGAAATAGCACTAGAATAGGGCTGCAAGCTGTACTGATCTAGAAGAAACGGGAGAAGCATACCCTGTTAAAAATTAGCAGAAAAGTGGACCTGCAGGAGCAGTAATACATCACCATAGAAAAAGACAATCTTATAATAAAATAGTAATTGGAAACTGCAGTTTTGCCCCTGAGGGTTTATTTTTAAATTAGTATGAAAAGGTTCCATTGAACTGGCAAAATACAATCATGTATAAGAATGCCAGTTACCAAGTATGACTAAGAGCTATTTGGTCTTGCAGCCTTACACACCAGGAAGTAGGAGCTAGAAAGTTTTGGGGTGGTTTTGTTTGGTTTTTTCTTTTTTTTTTTTTCCCCCACCCTTCTTCTACGGTAGATCCGTCAAATTCTATCACAAAATCGGATTGAACGGGTTGCAGCAGGTTCTCTAGCATTTGTGGAGAAGCACTGTATAAAGTGAGCTTGTAGTGCTGGCTTCGCAGTGATATTGCTAACTTTTTTTCTGCTACAAATCAATATATAATTTAGTGAAAACAGAATAAAATCTCATTCACACTTGCACACCAAAAAAAAAAACCCAAACCCAAAAAAACAACAAAAAAGCCCAAAACCAAACCCACAACAAATTTGCCACCCTCAATTGCTGTGTGCCAAAAGGTATCTGGGAAGACTGACTCCTCCATTTGAATACAGCAAGGACAGGTAAGAACAGGGAAAAGGGCAGAGAATATTTTACAAATTCTCTCTCAGAGGAGGAAATTGATTTTAGAGAGAGATTACAGCCTGAGCCAAATGACAATTCCCTATTCTGTAACTGTATTCTCTTCATTTCTCCTTCCCAGGTGCATAACTTTGCATCTGGCTTTCTTAAAAACCACTTCTTTGTAATAGATCCTTATAAATAATAAACTGCATCATTATTTACTGTTTCACAAGTTTGTTATTACATCCACAGAACGGTAATTGTGAATTTTGATGTAATTGATAGTTTTCAGCATTTAACACCTTTGCCAAAACAAACCTTTTTCTGAGATGTGAGATAGTTGGTAGACATACCTTGCATTATAACTGTATTTGAATATCATGTAGCACTAAGTTATATATAGTATGAAAATAGATATGCTGTTTCTGAAAACTCATAATGTTCAGAAATAGCACCATTAGGTTTGATGAAACAGTCAGGCTAATGCTCCATTGGTTTTACACTGCTAGCCTTTTTTGGTAAACTTCCTGTTTCTTCTGTCTGCCTGGAATTTTCTAGTGTTCAGGTTTGTGTTCCAGCTTTAAATACTCATCCTTAACGATGTTAATAGAATGCCATACTAAGGAACTGGAAAACATTTCATTGTGGTATATATTAATGGCTGTTAATATTAATGAATAATAATATTCATATTATCATTCTTCCTTTATTAACCCTCCTGGTTTTCCTGCATCTTGTGCTGTGCTTACTCTAAGACAGCTAACCTTGATATGGTTCCTTAGAACAATTCATATTGGCCATGGCCTACTCTCTTTCTTGAAAGGCCTCTGGATGAGAATACAAATGTTGACATGACCTTAAGAGAAGGCAGATGATAGGAGTGTTTTTTCTAGACCTGTGGTGGAGCACAGCTTTGTATTACATCATGTGGAGGGGACATCTGGGTGCACAGTTCTGATGGTGGGTAAGCAGAAAAGCATATGTAGAATCTATATGGCCTGCCCTTATCAGATTTTTGATGCTTGAAAAAAAATCAGCCAAACCCTCATTTTCACTTAGTCCTATTAAAATCTCTATTTACCCATTCTAGTGAGGAATTGAACACGGTAACTGTATGCTACATTAGGACTGTGTCAAATAGTTGCATTTTCAACAGCCAATAAAATTAAGGTAACCAAGAATGCAGTGGCTTCTCTTGCCTACAAATTATATCCATGCTGCCTTTAAAAGTGAGAATTAAGCCAACTTTCCAAGAAATTGGTAGAAGACTAAGAAATTTAATTAGATGAAAAAATGTTTTTAAGGAGAGAGATACAGCATATCTTGAAGCATAGGGGAGCAGGAAATGACTAACCACAAACCTAAGCAAGTCTTGTCTCTTCCCTCTCCTTTCTCTTCCCTCTTCATCCCCCAAGCTAATCAGAAAGCTATTTATATGGAACACTATATACTTTAAGGAAAAGTAAAGAAGGAATCATGAATGAAACTGGACATTAAGTCCACCAGCTAAAAACTGGTGCAAATATGTTGCAGGTATCAGAATTTTACAGTAGAATTCACACATTAATACTTAAACAGTGAAATCATCCTGAAGCCAGAGCTGTCTGCACATATCCGTGCATCCTTTCTCTTAAAAAAATTGTATTTTATGCTGATTCGGGTAACTGTCCTTCAGATGATCCCTCACACTCCTAGACTGGCCTCATCCCAGCTTCTGGATGTAGTTCCATGATAGCCTATTTCAAGAGTCTTCCTCACCGCAAAACAATTGAAAATAGCTGTTTCAGAAGAGTAGTAGAAACACTATGTTTGACTTCAGATCACGTCCAGACTTCTGTTTTGAGACTGAAGTCTTGTGATTCTTAATAGACTTAAGTTACACATCCTGTTCTGCATCCACTACAAACTTAGTTCACAGGACTACTCAACTAGGCAAAAGAAATATTTGCCTCTCTAGTGACATGAAAGTAAACTACTGAAGGATTGGTTAACAGATTTTTGCAAAGTGCTAGGATTTTTTCATCAAAATCAACAAGTTTCACTGCAATCCCAGGGTAAGCATTCATGTAAACTGAGGTGATTATGTTTAATAAACTGCTCAATAGAGGAAAATTTTCCATGTGTTTTCGTAAGGAGAAACCATCTGAATGTTCTTCCACAAATCAGGCTTTGCACTCTAATACATAACTCTCATTTTTACAGAAGAGAGTTATGAAAAATTGAAGTAAAGAAATTCACTCAGTTTATAGTGAGCAACTAATGTTTTTGTGCTATCTTATGCTACATCCATTAACCAGAAAACAAGAGACTGGGCACAATTCTTTAGTGTCAGTTTTCTTTACTGCAAGTGCAGTCTGTGTCTGTCTGTATTCACCTTGTGCAAAGAGTAAGTTTGTTTGTATAGCATAATGAATAGGATCTGGTCAACACAGAAAACAGAATTCCGCAGAGAATGTAATGAGGTCTGCAGACTTTATACTTCTGATACGGAAAGCAAAAGAATTCAGCTTTGCTCTTTAAACCCAAATATGAAAACCACTTAGCTCATTAGCAAAGTCCACTTGATAAGGTAATGAAAGTGATGCATTTGGATCCACCAAGCCACATGTGTGATTAATTTTCAGATCACAGTGTGCAGGAAATCACTAGTTCACATAACTTTATTTAAAATAAAATCAAAATGATTGATTAAACTATAAAGCTCTGGTACAGAGGAGCAAAAATCAGTAATACATTAACACACCAGAGTCTGGGTCAAACTGTCTTTTAACAAAAGTGGGAAGTACTTTAGAATCAATCAATGCTTAGTGGCTCTTAATTACTTTGTAAAAAGCAGAATTTTTCAACTTGTGTCTTAATACATGAACTATTAAGCAGATTTTTCAACTCACGTCTCAAATCATTAAGCTACGGGTATTCAAAAACACCAAACATGTGAAAAATATTTTTTACTTTTTTCATGTGAGACTGAAATTCCCCCTTCTGAATTAAGGCCAAAGAAAATGCTTCCTGGAAACCAGAAAATGAATTTTGACAAATGATTTAAGAAAGCCCCAAATCAAGTTAGAGATATGTGCACGCTTTAATTATACAATCAGGTAACAGTAATTTCAGGCTGCCTGTATGGATTTACATAAAAATAATGCTATTATGTTGGTGTGCAGTTACTTAAATAACCGGTCTTTCTACCGTGTATGCAGAGATGCCATACTGCACTAACTCTTACCTTTTTGCATCTGAGAAGACATGTGAGTTTTCACTAACCCATAGGTCAACGAAAATAATACATTTATGAAGTCCGTGTGCTAGGTTTAGTTTTTAATTTAATTTTTTCCTTTTCTTTAACTTTCAACATACTTTTAACTGGTGAAGGAAATCCAGTCACCAAGATAAGGAGAGGGCTACAGTGCACTTCAGACAGTCATCCAGTTTGAATAACTGGAAAACTAAGACTAGCACAAGAATATAAAATCTCTTGTAAATTTTTTAGGTACGAGACTGAAATGCAAAGAATAGCAGTACATAGGCTGCAGGCAACTGGTGTCACAAGGAAAAGTGCAAAGCCAGAGCTCAGCTGGCTGCTAACAGCTGACAGCCATTAAAATGGCAATGTAATACTAATCCGGATTTTCCCTTAAATAATATGAGTAAAACTGGAACCTTTAAGTGGTAAAAAAACCTGCTGAAGCTGTGTCTGGTGAAGCCTGGCTTTGAGTAAAACTCAATGGAAACAACTCCTCGTTAAATATAAGCATCACCAGACCCTTTCAACCTATCTTGTCCCATGTAATAATGGCTTTTCATTTCAAACTCATTTATCTTAAACAACCTTGTCACACCTACTGAAGTAATTCAATCATTTTCAGCACTGTTTGGAAGAAGCATATGTAAGCTGTTCATCTTCAGGGATCTTTCTACCAATGAGAAACTATTTGCAGTGGTCCAGCATCTGCAGTGGTTTATGCTTTTGAATTACTCTTGTCTGACTAGAGAGCACTCTATAGTTGTTTAGCAGGATGAAATTTGGAAGCATTTTGATTACTCCATGACTTTCCACTGCTGTAATTCCATGTGGAAATTATTTTTTAGAAAAGTACTTACAGCATTAGAACTGAATTGGCCACTTTCTGTGATTAGACGGAGGTGTTAAAACCAAAGTAAATGCTAGCTCAGGGCTTTTATCAATCTATGTAAGTACAATGCCTGCTACTCGGCCTGCCTCTTGCACAACTTCTTCATTAACAAAAAGTTTACTGCTTTTGCTTTCAGCACAATTGCATGTAGTCCAGACACATTTTTTGTTTCTTTGTTCCTCTTCTGTTTTAAACTCAAAGGTAGGCAGTAGAATGTCAGATCTCTGTGGTATTTTCTAGCAAAATAGCTTAAACAGAAACCTTAGGGCAAACTATGAATTAGCTTTAGTAGAGAAGTAAAAATTGATAGACTGAGAAGGAAATGTACTACTCTTTCATAAATTTCAGATTATGTGAAACGTGCCATAACTTTACCTACATTAGGGAAATTATGAGAAGATAAAATGAAAACCTTCAATTAAAAAAGCCTGAGGTAAATTACTAACATTCTGGAACTACTTGTATTATAGAAGTCTGCTGAACAGGAAAGACACATTCAAACTGGATGTAAATTTTGAGGATTTAATTCTAATTTTATGTTGAACATCTCCGAAGAGGGTTAAGGATTAATTTCAGTATGTCCTTGTAGACATGGTCAGTTGGAGGTGTGACTGCAGTAAAGCTGTGAACAAAAATATAGTACGCTAAGCAACACAAATCAAGAAAACAAAAATAGGTCTGTGCTGAGCTTGAAGATAGAGCTCCTCCATTTCCCATATATCTTCACTGGTTTCCAGTCACTTGCTTCAGACCTTCAAATCAGAAATATGATTATAATAAACTTTTAAATGTCTGATTCATTTGTGGTACTTTATGTCTTCACACCTGTTTTATGTTAAATCTCACTAAAGTCCTTTAGGTTAGGAGTCAGTCCTTGGAGAGAAGAGGAAGAAGAAATACGTATTTTCATGCTAAAAAATAGCACATATTCCAAATAATCCATCTCTGTAAGAAAAAGCTCCCAAGTGATGGTGGAGAACAGATACAGATCCTCTGATGTGTGCTTCAGGATTTCAGTGAAAGCTCTAACTTTCAAGGGAACAGAGTAAGTTATGGACCTTCTCCTGGCTGCATAAACAATGCATGTGGAACAGCTGAGCGCTGGTACCCTGCCAAGATCTGTGCTGTTCTACATGCACTAAAAAACACCATCTAAATTACTGTTATCTTTGCAACAGGCTCCCTCAGCCTCTCATCTCAGGAGTTACTCACCACCACAGGAAACTGCCCCGGCTTTTGTAACTGAGAGGGTGAACATTGACTGGACCACACTAATTTTTCCAGTGATGTTGCTCATGGGTCAATTGACAATTGTCTCACAAAAATATCTCTTCCAGCAGAGCTCTCCAGTGTGCTGTAGACTTGCTCTACAGAGCCCAAAGGCAGGCCGCTAAGCTTGGTAGAAGGATAAAGTAGTGATGCAGCTTTCTAGGAGCGGCAGCAGACCGGACACACCACCTTCTGCAAGCATCAGGTAAATGGGTACCTGGTAGTTTTTTTCCCCAGCCACAGGCAGACACTACCACCTGCCCAAATTCTGGCCCAGAACTTGTGATGTAAAGTTACGTTTTTCTAAACTGTTTTTGTACTGCTGTCTTATTTTCAGCTTCTCCACTCTTTTTTTTCTTGTGTAGCTTTAAAAAAGGCCCATCTATTGTCTTTTCATCTGTTTAGCGAATGAGGATACTGATTTTGTAACAAATTAATCTGATATCAAATTAATTTATTTTGAAGAATCCTGTTTCAATTTCTTCAAAAGCATTTCTGCTTGTTTGTGTCTCCTGATACAATCAAAGTACAGTACGACTAACATTGTCCTCAAACACATTTTTAACTTCAGCTTACGTCTGTCTCAAGAAGCAGCAGATTGATAGCCTGTTCTTTTTACTCTGCTCTGTGTTCCATTTCAATGGCTTCATTAGAAGATGGCAACAGCTGAAAACAAATCTTTAATTCAGTGATGAGTGCTGCATGCTCAAACACCTGACTTTGTAGCATATAACTGAAATGATCACAAAGTCAAGCTAACTTGCTTTCAGCAATCTTTGGTCCTTGATGTAAAACTCAAAACACAAGAAACACAATGCTGTCTTCAGAAATTAGTATTCAGGGGGCAGGAAGGGTTCTAAGCTGGAGAGTGTCTTAGTGAATGAGTTTAAACATTTAATGTGACCTTAACTGTTTTAAGCGAATTACATTTCAGGTGATGGGACATGTAAGAGCTGAATTCAGTAAGGTGGGTTTTGTCTTAGTAAAACAACATCGTAACTTGAAGATTATCCACATGCACTGTCTAAGAAGACAGTTCAAGAAATGTCCCATTTTCTTTTCTAGAAAACAGGGATTAAGCATTTGACTTTTCATGAAGCAGACAGAAAATTTATTGGTTTAGTTTGAAAAAGCCTCAAATAAATCAGAACAATTCTATCCCCTAACAGCACAGCACTTCTAACTGGAACATAGCCAATTTTCAACGGAAAGGTACACACGTAGTTCAACCAGAAGCAGACAGTACAGAATATCCTTCAATGTGCAGTTAGCAGACAGCATGAGGTTGGCAATTTTAATTTTGCTGCTCTTCTTAAAAACCTGTTTTTCTTATAGTTACAAACCTGAATGCAGCTGTCCTTGGAAAGTCTTAAATTTATCCAAGAGCCTGTAGCGACACACACACTGGAGAAAAATAAGGGGAATAAGTAGGTTTACATAACTATTAAGATATTGTGTCATCTTACTCCAGCTCCAATTCCTTCTAGCTGCAAGACTTTTGCTCTGTGTTTTTTTTTTTTAATCAAAACTTAACTGCTAGGGTTAGGCAAAAAGTAATTTATTGCCTGAAAGTTTTCACAGTGATTTGTATTTCACAAGATGAGTAGACAGTTGCATGAGGAAAAACAAAGTTGTGAAAAAGAAAAGCAGTAATTTTGGTCCTAGAAAAAAATTACAGCACTAGCTAGCTGCTTTGCAATGTAAATGTGCCTCCTTCAGGACACACCAGTAAGGACTTCACAGGCAGTCTTTGGGCCCAACTTGTGCTTCTGTCACCATTCTTCCCTTGCAGCACCTAGATCTGTCTGCAGAAGAACCCAGGGACTTCTGGCAGCAGCAAATTCCACAGACGTGAGCATAACATTAAATTTTTAAATCAAATGCTGCAATTAACTTGTAGGATGTTGAAACCATGGCAGCAGAAGACATCACATTAAGAGTTATTTATGAATACAAACTCTGCCTCCAAAGCTTGATAGAAAAAACAGTGACTTGGGAAGAGCCATTCTCTCCACATCCTGTGACAGTGAAGAATTTTAACCTTGTGAGCTTCATTTATGCAGGAAGAAGACTCATGTAACAGATACATGAACCTTCTTGCTTCTCTAGCCTCTTATTACAGGTCCCTTTTTTGCTTGCATTGTGAAATTGCATCACGTTAATCAACAGCATGCAGCATAACATGTGGCTTGACCATGGTAAAAGTCTGAGCTAGTAAAAATAGCTGGCTGATAAAATGTGAAGCAGGACAGTCTCTGTCTATTATGAGTCATGTTCAACAATTGTTTTAATGAAAGCTAGAGAGAAAAAGTTGGTGGCTTTGGTTTTTATTTCTTCCCCTCTAGGATCTTCAAGTTCACACAAAATAAAACATCACTGTTCAGTTGACCACAGTATTTCATAGGGCTAAAACATTTGTTCTATGGTTTTAACACATAAACAGTTTAGAATTATATTTGCAGATAACTGTTTATGCAACACCTCCATCTTACACAGCTCTGGTCAATCAAACACTGCCTTCTTTGGTAAGTGGTCATTTCACAAGATTCACCTGTATCTAGTTCTTTCCAGGATAATAAAAATACAAAAATCTGGTTCAATTTATTTTTAAAAGTGGGATGTCAGAGTCCTCTAGACTTCTTTTAATCTCTAAAATACTTAGTGTGATTTTCATTTATCCCCAATCTCTTGCAAGAGCTTTTCATTTATCCCCAATCTTTCACAAGAGCTTTTTTTTTTTTTTTTTTTTTTTTTTTAAAGTATCACAGACTGCTGTGTTGGACTGAATCTGTCAAAGTTGCTAATATGGAAGTTAGCAACAAAAACTGAAAGTGAGATTGTACCTCAAATACTTGTAACATTTTCTTACCATCACAGTAAGGAAGTATCCCTCAGTAGGGCACAACATTTGGCTGCAGCTATTTGAGCAGCCTGAAGGAAGTACTTATTTTTTAACTCTGCAGGGAAGCTTGGAAGTGGCTCAATTTATTTTTTAGTTCTCTTTAATTCACATGAAGAAGCAATACATTTTAAAAATGTTTATTCAGCTTCAGATATCTCTTCTCAAGATACCTGTGGTATATTCAATATACATCTTCCCTCATTCCTTCAAACGCACTTAATCTTTGAGGTAATTTAAGACAAAATAGAAGAACACTTTTAAAAAATAAAAGCAAGAGATCAGTAAAAAAAAAGCTTTTAGGCAGGATAAATAGAAAAATATTCTGTCTTCCTTTCATTACGAATAGTTTAGCACAATGCTCTTCAAAAAGCAGAATAATCAAGTCACTAACCTCAAAATTGAGTGTCTTTCTCAAGCAAAACTGCCTTAAGCAAGCATTTCACCTGAGTTTACATTTCAGGGATTGGGCCCATAGCAATAGAGAAGACAAAGCATCCAGGGGCAGATTGTCCCATGTCATTCTACCCCTTACTTAGAGGGGCACAGGAAGGAATAGGGGGAGAAAAATTTTACCCAAAAAAATAATAAAATCAAACCTTGTCTTGCTGGCTCCATGTGGGCAAAAGATGGTCACTCTCTATAGCAGCATCTCCATTCATGCCTGTCAGCCAGTACTGACACTGCCAGTATTATCTTATCTGCACAAAGGAACCTATATCCAGGGAGATTTTGGGAAGTGTTAGCAATGGTGTCCTGCTGTCCCAGAGGGACCTTTCAGTTTGAGGAGTGTATTCCAGAGATGCAAGGCACTTGCTGGGAAGGCCTGAGTTGAAACCTGTGAGTTTAGAAGATGGTCCTCTGCCCATTGAACGATAAGGGTATGCCACACTACCTCTGTGAGATAATTCCAAAGGAACTCTGATTTAAAATGTGGCATCTTCTGGCACACATGAAGATTATTCCTTTGGAAAGCATGATTTCACCCTCTCATTTATATGCTATATTGGAAGACTGCAATGCTGTAAGTAAGGTATTTTTACAGTTGTAAGGATATGTTTTGGGAATGACATAGGCAACACAAGTTACAGTTCTTTAGGCTGAATGATAAAAGCTAATCGGAGTCTTCGTCATCGAGGTATTCCTCTGCATTACTTAATGTTCGGACTGTACCTGGAAAGAAACAAAGCTCTCTCTTAATGCAGGAAAAAAATCAGAAAAAGCCTCACATTTGCATTGCTTGCAAACCAGATCTGAGAAACCTGATTCCTCTGTCATTTAGAGACGTTAGGGCTATGCAGATGGGGCTGTAGATCTGGGTCTCAAAGGTAGGGCTAAGCCAGTAATCACATCTCCTACACATGAGATTTAGCCTGTTCGTGATCTTCAAAAGCCATCTTCTGGCTCCTTGGAACCTGTACAGCAGAGCTGGAACCCTTTAATTCTATTTTCTGTATGTATTACCTTTAAATCGCAAAGGAAAAGATGGGCGAGTTGGTGAAAGAGCCTCTATGGTTTTATTCCGAGTGCCTACTGGCTGCCATTCTCTGGTTAAAGTCAAAACACATTCCATCTATTCTCTCCCTTCCCTCTTTCTCACCTAGTTTTTTTCCTGAATAAGTATTTCTTAGATCTACTTGTGAGCTTTTGCTTTTGAAGAATAGAAAGCAGAAAACAGGAGTATTAAAGTATATTCACCAGATGTGCAGCAGTGCCTGCAGAACTATATCTACCTTTGGGACTGTACAAAGATAGACAGCATGGGCTTTTCCTGATAGATGATTATTTGCCTACAGATTTCCAAATATATTGGAACAGGAATATGTATCATATATGATGTATATTATATTGTACTACTGAGAGCCAGGAACCACAAGATCCTAGTCAGTCATAGCTTTGCAATAGCAAATTAAAACAAAGTATTAAAAATACCAGGTACAGACATAACAAGACTGACATAATTCACAGAAGTGACAACCATGTTATCCTAGACTTCTGGAAGAAGGAATAGGAGTAAATTTAAAACTGACCTGCTCAACTGTTTTGATAAAAGAAATCTAAGAGCAAAAAATATTTTTTTTTCCCCTTTTTGAGTAGGAGAAGCAGCAAAGAAAGAAAGGAAAGAAAAGAAAGACAGTTTAGAGCCCTGTGCTCAAGGGGTCATACTTCAAGAAAGGACAAATCCTGTTTCTTCTGTGTAACAATTGTTCCCTTGTTCAGGAGCACAAATGACACAATCTTTTTGCATTTCTGGGACAGGATTTTAATAACTTTCATTTCTTAGAATATTTCATCAATCATGACATCTGAATGTGTGTGTATACATATAAAACACAAAACTGAACATTTAAGTGGAGGCAAAGTAAGCTTCCTTGGATAAACCAAAATGTTTTACAGATGGACTATGATAGAAGCCATATCCAAACAGGAACAGATTTGAAATGGAGGATAGGAAGACTACTGATATAGGACTGAATCTCTGAAAAAGAACAATTGTTTCACTCACAGACATTGGAAATACTGAAATGTAGAATCAATAGACACAGAAGAATGAAATGAATAACAGTAGCGAAGAAAATACAAGAAAAGTATACAGATGGTGTCACAGAGATTATAAAAGGCCAAATTAAGACAGAAAAACAAATGAGGAAGCTAATATTGAAATTGTAGTTAGACTGAGAGCATCAGCTTGTATCAAGGCAAACAAGAAAAGATTGTGTGCGAGAGTACCAGAGACTGGTGACAGATCAAGTGACTAAGGATGAAAAATCAGTCAGCCATGAAACGAAATTAATTTAGAGGGAGTGAAGCAAATGCACCAGAAGTAGAAGATAAGTTACCTAGTATCAGAAAATGAAATATTAATACAATTATTAAGGACATTAGAGCAGAGAATACTCCTGTACCACGTGCCTACAATTGACATGCAAGATGAAGTAAGTGCTCCTAACAGGGATTAATTTACAACAGAAAAAAAATATGGAAACAGAAGAAATTCTGCCCTTTGTTACAACTGCTTTCTTCAGAGTTAAAAACCGATGGAAATAATTTGTCAAAGTTTTCTGGGAAATCCTGATAATTATCTCTCTCAAAAAGCTGGACAGTATTTTTGCTGCAACTTCTTGGCCTTCTAAAGCTGCAGTCAGCTATTCCATCATTTACTTGCCATAACAGCTAACCACCCACAGGTTAGCATTCCCTCTGTTCTTACCAGCCCTGCAACGATACAGTTGCTAGACTGCATATATCACTGATAAAAGCTGTAACTCTCCCTGTATTTTTAAGTAATTTCTCATTTCATGTGTAATTCACCTAGGGTTTCCAGCCTAACTTCAGCCTCCTGAAAGCTACAGGTAACATTAATTATGCAATACTGAACAATTCAGTCTTTATTCAGCTTTTTAAAATAGCCTTGTATCTCTAACTCTTTTATACATGGACACTGTGCTATTAGCAGAGATGAATGCAAGCAGGAGGCAGTGAGACTGTTTTGATAAATAACTGAAAGCATTCTTCATTTCTCTAATAGAGAGTCACTCAGAGAGACACAGGAATAAGAAATTTGAGAAAATGAGCAATAATAAAAGAGGAGCATCTGTTGGTGTTTGTTTGGCTTAGTCTGGAGGAACAGACAGGCATAAGGGTGAACATAGCACATTGTTTTACTCTCATACCCTGTCCCTTGTGGTACACTGCTGTTAAAGTAGTTTCCATCCTTGCTTTCTTTCAGTCTCTCTGCTCTGAAGGGCCTGTCTTCCATTTCCTTCCCTTTCCTTACCATTGCCACATCTTCTGAACTCCTTTGCCTCTTGTTGACACAAGATGGCATTTTGTGTGGAGTCAGCAACACTGAATGTGATAAAACCATAGGTCTCTATCATAGCTCTGCTGAGCTAACTCTCACAAATGAGCCCTTCCAAACAAAACTCTTAGCCCATGTAGCTCCCAACTGGCTTTTATGGCTATCAACATACTGACATTTGGTCAAAATATTAAGTGTCCTCTAAAAAGCAGAAACGTATCACAATAACAAAATCAGAAATACCTGCACTCTGCTTCTTCTTAAGCAGGGAAGCACAAGCTGCATTCGTTGCCATGTCTAAAGCCAGTTTCTTCTCATTGTTCTTCAGATCTGTTCTTGCTCCTTCATAATAGAAAATTTTCATCATGAATCACTGTCCCAGCTATTTTTTGAGCAATGGTATTATGATACAAGTTTCAGTTAGCATGGGTAGAACAGTAATGGGCAAGGGAACCTCATCTGTGGACTGCTCTGAAGCAGACTAAAAGCTATGGATGCTCTTCCACAAGCTACAGTTGGCTAGGGAACCTGCTGGCTGCTCTCCCTTTCCAGGAAGCAGATGTCAGTGCTGTTCTGGGGTAAGTGCCTTATTTTGTCTGCAAAGCAGGATGACATTTGTCTTGAGCAGGTGAGATGTCTACTTTCCAAACAGTTGCCAGAATTTTCTGCAAGGCTTATAAAGTCAGGCAGGTAAGCTGGCTAAGGACTGTACCTGGGTTATAGAAAACACTTAAAAAAATACAGATTAATAAACATTCAGGAATCTAGTCTGCCACACAGATTGTTGAAACCTTGGTGAAGATCTTTACCCTTTGCCAGCAGCATCTCTACAATATCTGCATAACCTTTCCATGCAGCAGCATGCAAAGCTGTGTCTCCCAATTTGTTCTGTGAAGTTAGAGGGAAAAGCAACAGGATTAAAATACAGCAAAACTTTCAGCTTGTACCAAGGATGAATAACATCACACCTCTACTGTAAGGGTCTGTTGGTTTAACCCACCTGTTGGTTTAACTCTAGGTTTGCCTGGGTAAAAAGAATATCCACTATATCTGCAAAAAACAGGGGATGGGGGAAATAAAGAGAAAAATTTAGTGGAAACAAAAAAGGCTTTTTTGCGTTCATAGTATAAATTTTGGTTAAGATTCAATGAAAGAGCGATCCAATCAGCTAATGAAAATCTGTAACAGTCAGACTACATTGAGCAAACAACCATTAGTCACAAAGAAATGCTACTGTATAAAATACCCAAAACAATATAACACTTATTTTTGGTCTGTCCTTCTTCCCACTCTGCTTCTAACAGGTATGCTTATTAGAATGCCTGCTTCAACAGCAATGACAAAACATACAGCATTTGGAGCTGAACCTCCCTTCCAGCTTTGACTCTTTTTTTAAAAAAACTAGAATGACAGTAAAAAAAATCCTGGCTTTATTATTTAGCACTGCAATTTTAGCAATCAGTCTAACAAGCAAATCAAGAAAACCAGAGAACAGTTACATCAAATTAATTCTCTGATACCTTTGTGGCCTCCATGGCATGCCCAGTACAGAGCTGTGTTTCCAGCTTTGTCTAAGCCATTGACCCCAACTCGATTATCCAAACACTCTCTCAACCAGCTTAGGTTGCCTGAAAGACAAATTCAGTTTTGATGATTTTTTTTTTCTTTGAAAAGTTAACAGAACCATTAAAGGCACGTAGTTCTTTCTGAAGGGTGTCGGTCCTCCTATGAACTTAGGACAAGAAAAAGTCATTAGCAGCAACACTTACAATTCATAAAACAACCAGTCCAAGTCATACCAAACATCTTTTCTTCCACTCCCAAGAGACCTTTGAATCTCTATGTAGTTAAATGAATGGTACCAAACTCTTTTTCTGTGTATACAATCACAGAGTGGCAATTCTACCAGGCTGTAAACCAGCTCAGCTTCTGAAAGCTGCAAAACTTACCAGGTAACTTTTTCAAGATACCAGACAATGAAAACAGACAGGACATCTTCATTCTAAATATATTATTATTTTGGCAAAAAACAAACAAATCATCCTTTAGCGTTACACAACTAAAACCCAAATCACACTTACCACGTTTGGCAGCTTCATGCAGTGGGTTATCAATAGACTCAGCTTGCTCTGCCACTGAAATGAAACAGAGAGTAAATTCTAACTACTTCTGAAACTGAACAGATATTTGACGCCTGTGTGGAAATAAAACTTTGATTTATTCCGGAAGAACCAGTAATACGTATTTGATTCTAACGTGGAAAAGAATTTGTGAGTGATAAACTAGTCAGATGCACTTCAATTTTCTGTGTATGGGAAAGCAATGCAGAGAAGAGCTTGCAAAAACTTCAAAGAACAGCATCAAATTTATCAGCGGTTTCAAGCCACCAGGAATCTGGCAATATTTCATCTCGGCTGTTACTTCCCTTTCTACACTTGTAAGATGGTTTTCGGCAGTTGCATGTGGCTAGGCTTTCAACCTACAGCTTGCCATCTGTAGTTATGAGTGAATTATTTCCAAGGGAACTATGAAGAGTAACTAAAAAAAAAGTCCACTGTCAATAGGCTTTCTATTTGTTTTACAGAGATTTTTTTATCTTCCCTGGAAAACTTGCAGGAGGTCTGCAAATCAAAACTGCTTAAACAATGAAAGGGCAGATTGAAATTCAGGCTTCTGTAGACCTTTTCTTCATCTCACAAGCTTTAGGTTTTACTAGAGAGGAGCAGCAAACAGTTCCTGGTCACTGTGTTGTTGCCACAGCAAAAAGAAACTGAACAGCACTGTGAAACAGTTGGAAGTGGGACCATGACCTGGAAACTCTTTTTTAAAAAGTTCTTTTTTAGGTGGAAAAACCTGTGACTACTAAGGGTACATTCAAGTAGGCCAGTGTACAATCTGAGATGAGTAGGCTCTCTAAACCCATGCACTATGGCTTGTTACAGGAGGCAGGGAGAATGTGTTCCTCAGATCAAACTGTTACTGTAATCAGATGCAATGCAGGCAAATACAATGTACATATAAACATAAATAAATAAAAGTCTCAAGACTGTTGTGGCCTAACCAGATCTTTTCTTACTTTAGTATGTATTCCTCCCATAATGTTTGTAATTGCAAGATTTCACATGCTTATGTCTCTAGCTGTGACTAAAATAAAATGCAAATGTTAGATTCTGATATTTCAGTTTAAAAAAATTTTTGCAGTGAACAGAATCCTAAAGCAGAGCAGGAGAAGCCAGTCCTAGAACAGACAGCCATTACACATGCAGAACATGACAGTCATATTGAGCAGTGCTTGTTGTGCATAGCAGAAAGCGTTAACACTACCAACACTGTCTCAAAAGCCTAAAATAACTTTTTCTTTAGAAAACTCTTGTCAGAAGTTCAGTAATAAGTATTTTCAGTGCAGATAACACTGATTCTGTCTTCATCAGCTTTGCCATTCACAGTCTTTTCAAATGTGTTCCTTCAAGCCCAGCAGATGGAGCACAAGACCCCACCAGAGACCCAGTAGTTTCAGGTCTGTCTCCACCTTTTGCAAAAGGTTGTAGAAGAGCACAGGAGATCACAGTATTTCAGTGATTAAGACTGAATCTAGGCAGTCCTAATGATGGTAACCAGCAGAAGCAGGCCTTTGGGGATTTTGCAGTTTGTCTAAGTCAGAAGACATGTTCCTGGTACTCTTCATTCTTAGGATCTGCAGAGGCTTCTGTTCTGCTAACACATGAAATTTTTGCAAATGTGCAGACAGAGACACCACCACCTCACACCCCCCTGTCTGGCCTAAAATGGAAGTTAAACTATTGCTCAGATAACTTTTCAGTAAAGCACTCTGGAAGCAACTTTTCCAAATTATCTCAATGGGGACACAAAATGAATTCGTAAGTTGTTGGTTTTATTTTAAATATAACACACTTCAGTGTTCAAAAGAAATCTGAGTGTAGGTAAGCATGTGTAAACTATTCTTCTGGTATATAACAGTGACCACATCTGGCAGATGACAGGAGTAGGATCAGTCTGGAAGTCACAAACTAAAGTGCAATTTGATGCCATGGTCTCAGTAACTGCACCATAGGCTTCTACTCATGTATTTCTACTAACTACAAGTCAGGGCAGGGAATCGTAGCATTGCTACCATAATGTCTGCTGGTGAAGAAGGGACAACATGAAACAACCACAGTTACTAATGTATCAGCAGTTTTGATGCAATCTGTCATGTGACACTGCTACTCTGCCTACACTCCTGGGAGGGCTTGGAAGAATTGTTCTGTGTTGTCTGTACTTACGGCTTTTCAAAGTGATTTTAGCTGAATCTGAAAACGCAATTTCTATTCAGTCAAAACAGGTATGGGATATTTAATGTGGTGCAATCCCCAAGAAAACAATGTTTTCTGTGGCTGAATATATCCATTAAAAAGTAACAAATTGCAAGCAAAACAGCCCTCTTTCTTAAGTGGGGGGAAGGGAAAAAACCCCATGAAAGGAAGCCTACAGAATTGCTCACAATATACTTTAGCTTCCTGTCCATATGCAGGTTTACTTTACAATTCCAGTATTGATTATCTATCTCTGTAAGAAGCCACTCCACACTGTGTCAGACTTCTTGATCTCAAAGCTACTAAAGGCTGTGGCTGTCCATCCTTAGGTCTACTTAGAAAAAGGCAATGTACAGATTGAAGGAATACAGCCAAGATACTGCTAATGAGAAGATCTTGAAAATTGCCATACGTTCATTGAGGTTCTCAAGAATAAAAGCCTATTAGTTTCATGTGCCATCTGTAAAACCATCCTTTAGATCTAAGTGTTCTTCCCCTCAAAATTAAAAGCATCTATTGCTGTTACCTGCACAACCAGAAACATAAACACTTGGCAAATTCAAGCTGCCTCTAGGTTATAAAAACTTAAGACAGCCTGTCCGCTGCTGATCTACACTGGTGACTAATATTGCAGATGTATTCTGAAATACTCTGGCAGACGACTGTTAAATGCCAATACAGTGATTAGTTTTTGAAAATAAGTGTGTCAGTTGTTTTTATTTTGTGATTTCCTTTGATTGTGAATTATCATACCAAATGAAAATATTCTAGACATTACCATAGTTGCTTGGAATTAGTCCAGTTCTGCCTTTGCAAGTTCCTTTCCACCAATTTGTATCACTCTGCAAAGAAAAGGGAAGATATTTTAGAAGGGATATGCTGCATCTCAGAAGCATTCAGTCTGTATGTGATGTCTTAGACTCACCATGTCCGAGATGTAAATGATATCTCCTTCTTCAAAGTACAGTTCATCTGGCTTAAAAAAAAAAAAAAATTAAAAAGGGAGAGTTAACAAAAATTTGAATGTGTGTACTTAGGTAAAACAAATACCTGGATAAAGCAGAGTACACTCAGCTCTTCTTTCAAAAGAACAATAACTCAAATTCTCTAGCAACTAGGCAACAGCCTGACAGTCTTCCCATACTATACTTTGACTTGCCTATAGCTGACTTTTTGGATCTATGACCTTCCTGACAACTGAAGAAAAAGGCTGCTCCAACAGAGCACTGTGCAGCAAAAGCAGAGAAATATATCTTGTGTTTGTTAACTTCATCCCCTTTTTGGTTGGTCCCTGTTGATCAAAACTCTTAGTTCTCAATTATCTTTGTTGCCTTTGGAAGAAAAGAAAACAAAAATCACTTAGACTGCTGATCTTAGATTGCAGGTAACTGATACTAGAGAAGAAAGCACGCTCCTTTTAAAAAGAGCTGGACTTTAAAAAGTAGAATGATGATCATTCAGGCAGTTTTAGACACATTAAGAACCAATATCCATCAACAGGCTTTTTCACTGAAAACATAGTACAGTAAGTCTAATAGGCCAACCCTAGCAGAACTGAAGAGACGTTGTTATAGACAAGGTTAAAATTAAGCTTCCCAAAACCCTAAAATCTAGATGTACTTACCGTTCTGGGCTCAAATGTATACAGGGCCCTGAACACTTTAACCTGCCCTAAAAAAGAAAAAATAAGTAGTATCAAGTAGCATGCCTTCTAAACACAGCATACACATACAGCCCTCAAATCCAAACAAATTCCTTTCCTTAACCTTCAAAGCTGCCTGCTGAATGAGTTTGTGCTATGCCTCTGTCAATGAAAATCATGAGGAAAAGACTCAACCCAGCAGCATGGGTTCTGAAGGAAGTGGGCCACCTGATCAGCTAAATGTAAGCTGCCTCTTGTGCACACCTAACCAGGTCTTCATAGCTCACCATGCAAGTCAACTAAAGTGTTGCCATCGATTTCTGAGGCAAAGTGTAGTTTCAGTTGTATATACCACACACACACTCATACATGTTGTATATATTTTTATTAATAATATCAGATTTGTCAAATGATACAGAATTAAGGAAAGAATAAAGAAAGAAAACAATGACCATCTGCAACATGTTCTCATACTTACTTGTAGTCACTACCAATTCGGAAAATAATGCAATAGCACAGAAATCATTGCATTTAAGAAAAATGACAAATGGTCATCAAGTCCTACTTATGGAATGTACATCTGACATGGTGTTCTATTCAGATGCTTAAAATAAGCTACAGTGTTTACAATTCCACTAATAGGGTAGTTTTGAAGAGACTGTCAGCAGCATCCAAGCCAAGAAAAGATAACCTTAATGCAGAGAGGTACAAATTTAATTGCATAAACTGCAGAAGAAGCATCCCTATAAACATTTTTTTAAAAATTCAATAAAGGTACATTTCAAGAGCACCGTGCACAAAGTATAAGATGAGTACAGGAGAAGAAACATGTATCTTACATAATTTTATTAGCTGAACTCAATGGAGAAATATATTATGCAGACTGTTCTGTATTGTTTACTTTTAAGTATCTGAAGTCTTAAGTATGGAACCTTGTTTACTTTTACATATCTTAGGTATGTAGCTGTATTTTAGATTCTTACATTATATTATACATGTTTATATAGAAGCAGTATTTGGTCCATCAGGACAATGCATTACTTAGACCATGCTTAGCCCAGGCTATTTCGTATCCTCAGAGAAACTGATTAATTTACTGCCAAAGGTTAGTACTGTACAATAAAGTGTCCATACACAAAATCTTATGTAGTATATTATATGGAGAGAACTGAATAATGAGAAAGTAGGTTTCCTTATGTCTCCAGTATAAGCCTTTACATTTCTGTAAAGAAGAACCATGCTACAGATTTGTTTGCCTGTTTTTTGCTACATGTAGTCTTTGTTACCCCAGTATCTAAAAGTCTACCCACAATAGTGGTAATTTCAGAAAGTTAACTTAAGGGCTTTAGAAATGTCAGTCTAAATGTACATATGCTGACAGGCCTGAGAAAGGAGAATGGTACTCAACTGTATAAGCTGCCATTTTGCAGCATACCCCACA
The DNA here is from genome assembly GCF_030936135.1 of Gavia stellata. Taxonomy (NCBI): domain Eukaryota; kingdom Metazoa; phylum Chordata; class Aves; order Gaviiformes; family Gaviidae; genus Gavia; species Gavia stellata. Next base: position 40,059,476 of record NC_082637.1, read on the forward strand.
GGCTTGGGGTGGCTCTTAAAAGATGTTTTCAAATACCTTGGGAAATTCCATAGCAAGAGCCATGCCACAGCACTTGTTTATGAAGTGGTATTTACCAAGGCATAACTACTAAGCAAAACATTTCTGTACTCCTCTGTCTTATGCTTTTTTGGGGCTAAGTATATGTAAAAGTATAACCATAAAATTAATCCATGTAAACTTTCTAGATTGCCAAATGCATGTAGACATTTGTAACTGTATCCCATGCTCCCCCCAGATCTTATTTTTTAGTAACACCATACAATTTCAATTTGGCTTTACTGGTTCTCTCTCTCATACAGCAGCCATTTCCAAGACATAAAAGGTCCAACACTTCTCAGACCTTTGCCTCAGAAACTAAATACCTGCACTGTGGCAAGAGCTAAAAAGGATGAAACCTCTGTTCTGTTCATTACCCATATGGAAATGATGAACAAGGACAGTAGACAGTAATGTGTCCTAGATCTAAGAGCTTCAGAATGAAATAGCTGAACTGCAGCTGGGGAGAAGTCAAACAAAAAAAAAAAAAAAAAAAGAAAAGAAAAAATAAATAAAGAAAAGAAGAGCAAGAGATGACAAAACAGGGTGGGTGACAGAGTACTGTCCGTTCTCCTTGGCTTTCCTACATAGATCACAGAAAAATGCAAGACAGAACTGCACACTGACAACTCTGGCGACTTTAACCATCACCCACCAATTTTCAAGGGTTTTTGTAAGTAAAAGGAGGAAATGGACAGCAAAAGGGGAGAATATGAAAGATTAAAAGGGGAAATGAGAAGATGGCAGAAGACAGGGAAAAGCAAGAAATATAGATTTGTATGTGTCATACGTGTTTCCTGTAATAATGTATTGCATCTGTGTCAACAGGTTTTCTAAAGTGATCACACCCTAAGGGGAGAAAAAGAAGAATGGAAACACTAATGCTGATAGAAGTATTGCTGAAATGTTGTTTAAACAAAAGGCTATTCATGGTTGGTTTTTTTGTTTTGTATTTCTCACTCTATGCAACTGAAACAGACAGTTACTTCCCCAAATGTCAAGCTGTGGTGTCACACACAGCACAACACATTCTAAAACATTTTCCTGTGATGAAATACAAACTACAGATTTGCATCTATAGAACTGCAAGTCTGGTTAATGTTAATTTTACAGCACCTTAAATGGGAGTTAAACACTACTCATTACCCGCACCAACCTTTTAAATACTTCTTGTTGAACAGACATTAAGCCTGGTTATGTTGCTGCATTTAAGAGCTAAAAACAACAGGACTTTAGCACTTGGCATGGCAATTATTTGTGCCAAATTTTAATGCAAAAAAATCAGTCTAGAGGATTTAAAATAACAAAATGCAAGGATGTGAAGGGCATATTAAACTTTAATCCCTGTTCTGCAAATACTAACAAATCGTATTTTACTAGGCACATGAGTACCTGTAATCACTTGAAGTACTTTTTTTTAGCAATGCCCATCCCTAGGCATGCAGACAGAGCTTGCATTGGCGAGTGTTCTTTGGAACAAGCAAAAAGTTAAAAAGTGCTTGAGCACCTCCTGTGCTGCCCCTTACTACCATCTCTCCACTACGAACCACACTGTAAGATTCATGTAGCATGGAGAACTAATACATTAGCACTGATCTGAATTTATCAAAGCTGACTGACTGCACCTCCCCACCATGTACTTCTAGAGAGCAAAATAACTAGAATACAGAAGACGCATGTACCTTATTTAAGATTTCAAGACACCAGGCAAACATTAAGGACTTTATTCTCAGCAAGACTAACGAGGGGAGTATCCCTTTTAAAAACAAAGGAAATAGAGACACAGTGCAGTGATGGGTCTCATAATAAATCTTTTTCTAAGCACGGGGACAAATTTAAATGTTTCTTCTTTTCAATCCCATACCTTAGCCACAAGGCTGTCTTTTCTCTTCTCATGGAATTTGCATTAAACATCTGCAAGACAACTATCTGACAAATAAAAAAAGATAACTTACTACACATACTAAACAGACACAAATATTCTTAGCATACAAACCCCCCAAGCCACAATTTGCCAAATGCTCCCCCAGCAACACAACAGGGTAAAGGACTCAAGCTAATGATTCTCTCTAACCAGCAATATAAACCAAATGCCTTTATCAACTTGGGCTGACCTCACACCCTTCAAATTATTTGGGTAACTTCTCCTATAAACTTCTCCTGCTCTTATCAGGAACAGAAACAGGCAACTCAGATTTCTAATATGACCCTCTCCCAGCTAAGTGCATAAAAGTAAAGAAACTGAGGTGCTGAACAGTAACAACAGCTTAAAATACAGCTTCTGATATGTACTGAACTAAAGCAAGATCACTGCAGTGCTTTGTAATACAAAGTAATAAAAAAAAAATTTTCTCAAAAGACCAGAAGCATTTTGTTTCCTCTTAAAAATTTTGAGGTTTATTTTCAATTAATTGCAGTATCGTTAACAGAAGATTGTTTCCAAAGAAGTGCTAAGTGTTTTCGTAACAAGGAGTTACTGTTTCTCTCTCAGTGATGCTTTTTTCCCCCCTTCCCTTCTGTTCTTTTACCCCAGCTTCTCTATACCACCGCAGACACTAGTATTAAAATCCCCTCTTTTACTCAACTTGCCACCAAAGCATTCTCTGCTTTCCTCTTATTTGCTTTCACCCATTAAAGAAAGAAAAAAAAAATTCATTACCTGTCAATTTATACTACTTCCTCAACCAAAAAGAAGTACTTGGTGCAAGAGCCATTTATTTTAATTAAGAAAATAATCATGGCAGTAAGCCAATGTTCACAGGAGCTACCAAGGCGTGGCCCCAGTGGACTGATATGAGTCTTTTGCTAGCATTTCACACCCTGCTTCACCTGCTATAGACAGACACAATCAAATCTCATCAACGCAAACAAGGTTCTACAAATCAGATATTGATCCTGATGCAGCATCTTTTCATTAGCTATATTTAGAGTGAGCAGCTCTAGTCTACCACAAAAATCAGAATAATTAACTTACTTTAGATAAAAAGATTCACTGGGTGTCACAAAGCACTATCAGTGCCTATAATACAGAGAAAGGGATAATCTCTGCTCTAGAAAATCAGAATCGGCCATGGTCATCTACAGATAAATCAGAAAACTCCTATAAGTGTTCAAGCTAATCCTGGGTTAACTGTAATGAGCCATCCTCCTCCTTGCTCCCATCAGGCTGCACAGAAGCAGTTGAGAATCAGGTTACTCTCTCTAGCACTAACTTGATTGAAAACAATTAATTTGAATCCCCACCTGTAACAAATGGACCAAAAAAAGAAAATATGCATAAGATTTGGGATGTGGGGAAAGAAAAAGGGCAGTTTGCATGTTCCAGGGCCTATGCTGGTTTTAGAGTCTCCTCCCAGAACATGTATAACTGGGAACATGAATTTTGATCCACATTCAGCTGAATTTCTCTGAAGGAAGTGAGAGGCATCTTCTGCCTGACCTCACAGAAAGCATAGTAGCAAAAGGACAGTGTATTTGTTTTCTCAGTGTTGGCCTAAGAACCTGCAAAGGAATTACACAACCTGGCAACAATTCGAAGTCATAATCTTTTGATCAAGTGACAATATCAAAGGTTAAGTTGCAGATCAGAATAATTTGTGATATGCTTGCAGTTTGCTTTAGTAAACAAAGAGATGTTCATATAATGATCTGCATGTCTCTTAGGAGACATACAATTTTATTAGAAGGACATTATGGTCAGACTGAAACATTTTTTTCTGGCTTCTCAGGAGCTGGAAAATAAGGTGCTTTACACCCAGACCTTCAAGCAGGAATAAAAGTAGTGGAAATATGTTTTACAGGAGTGCAGCTTGTATTTTGGCATTTTGCTCACAGGTCTTGCACAGAGACACAACCGAGTACAACACAGCAGTTAAGGATTGCCACAACTGAGACAGAAAAAAAGCAGAGTCCCCACTGGTTAGAGAACCATCTTCCACTTCTAAGTAGTGCTTGTTAGAAAAGGGAAGTGAACACAGGGCATACAAATCAGAGAGGAGGAAGGGAGGAGGGTATGTTAAACACACAAAAAAGCCTGAGAATCTGCTTAGGGACATGTTGAAAAGAATGCAAAGGGTAAACTGGTGCCAGTGTAGATGACAAACTGGGGTAGCCCAGGAACAATCAGGGACTGCACCAGTCAGTATCTGGAGTGGAAGGAACAAATAGCATTTGTTTACAGAAAATCAAAATTAAGAATATTCTCACAGAAGATGTATGGGAACACAATTTCACAAATGAATTTCGACTGGCACAGTTTGATGCTGAAATCTTCTACTTCTTACCAATTTTCTTTCTGCAAATACACAGAATACCTTCACTTGTAAGAAGCTTGTTTGTGGCCCTAGCAGCTTGCAGTAAGAAGAGGGTTTGGGGTCAGAAATGAAAGTTTAAAATTCACGTTGAAATCAGACTTGGAACTGTTTAATTGTTCCTCTTATGTTTTTCTCCTGTTAGAGCTGATGACTGTAGCATAACTCCCCACATTCACATGCTCACATCTCCCTAGCTAACAGAAACCTTTCTTTGACTACAAGGAACCCAAAGCACCACCGCTTAAGCCAAATTTAAGCCTACTGCTAAGACCTTCGGCACGTGTCTCAATGTAGGTCTTCTGCTCCTGTGAATGCTGTCACAGCTCCTACTTTACCTAAGAATTAAGGTGAAGTGAACTTGACTGTGATTCAAACGAAACATTTACGTTTAGAATCCTGTTTTTAACTGCAACAACTACTAGTGGATGCAAAGCCAACAGACCTACTTTTAGGTAATAACCCTTCATGTTAATATGTTATGTTTCCTACTGCCTCCCTTCCTCTCAACTGTAATAATTTAAAACAGTAATTTCCTTGGGACAAAGACTGGTCTTTCTCTGTAAAATGTAGTGGACTCCAGGCCAGGATCAACAAACCTTACTCTATCTGGAGAATATGAAAGTAAGGTTTCTTTAAAATATTAATATACCACTTTCATCTCCCCAAAAGCTGTTGCTGCACACTATCTAAGGCTCTAATGAAAAATGGATAATCAGACAGAGAGCACTGTTCAAGGAGACAACTAGCAGAGGCCGATACAGCTTGTCAAGTTCAAAGGACTTAATAAGTAACTTTTGTAAATAGGATGAACATCCAACACAGAATGTTTAAGAGGTTTATGAACTCTGCAAAGAATAATGTAGTTTGAGACATCAATAGAATTTTTCAAAATGAAGGCGAAACCCTACCCTTGTATAACACAGAGAGAAGAAAGTTTCTGCTATTTTCAACTCCCACTCCACTCCTTTTTTATCTTCAATAGCAAGTCTAAATAGAAAATACAGCTAGAAAACAATAGCCCCAAAAGAAAAGCAAAGCTAGGCACTTGTGTAAAAAAACCAAAACAGTCTCAAAACACTAGAAATTAAAAGCCTTCTAAAGCCTCTAAAAACAATCATGACCCCTTACTCAAGGGCTAACCACAGACCCCAAAATACTAGCTCAAGTTTTGACAAACATCAGATGACTGTCTAAAATACATTGATGTCAAAACCATCTCTCTGTAACTGAAATCCTAATGTGCTGTACATGCCACAGGATTAACAGAAGAGTCTTCTGTCAGATAAAATGCTCTCATGTACTGAAGAAAACCACACTTAACGCTACAGCTAGTTAGTTTTTCTCCTTTTGCACCTCCTTTTTCTCTCACATTTTTAAAGCACTGTCTAGCCATCCAACTCTAATGTCCAACACCCCTGTGATGAACAGTGAACACTCACTGTTTTAGAAAGAATAAATATTTATTTCACTAAATATTTTCACTTTCCTGCCACCTGCTATATCTCCTTTCATCTCTATCTAACCTGCACTTTTTTTTCCTTAACACAAAGGAAAGGACTACAGCAACCAGTATCTTGTATCCTCTTCTATCTGTCTTGAATTGTAACAATTCATCAGCAAGACGAGCAGGTTTGCTGTTCCCTGACATAGGTTATAGCCCAGTTTATAGACTAGATACCTGATAATAGTCAGCGATGACAAGTCACTGCTTGACCAAACACACCAAGACATTCCACCAACTGCAGTCTAAAAGCCACGAAAAGAGACAGCATTAAGTTGCTGTAGCAACTATTTCACCACATGCAGTTCCTATATTTATCTGTCTTTAATTAGTACATTTTAACATCTATAACCCTGAGAGATTCAGTAACAGTATCACAGGCATAACTGATATTCTAGGCAGAACAAAGCCAGAACTACAACTACAGTAATATTTTGGAGTATGCTAGAAGACAGTCCGTTCCTGAAAATGCCTTGGAAAAAATTTAACACAACAGCCTCCGTAAGTCCTCCTCTCTTCAAAAATTAGGGATTTGGCAAAATTAATCTCATTACCCTTACTCAGCTCTGAAAGCCACTACCAAGAGAGTCTTATTCTCCTCCTCTTCCTTCTTCAGCCATTTATTTCCACCCATTTCCTTTTGCTGTGTCAAGCACTCGTGTGGTAAACCAGCTCAGCAAGTTCATCAGACATAAAAATAACCTAAAATAAAAAGTCAGAGCACCAATCCAGCTTGTCATGTCACTAAATGGAATGAAAAGGGGACGATGGGGTTGTGGAGGGGGTAGGGAACCTGTCCTTTTGATGGCAGTCTGCATTTTATCAGATCACGCATACCACAAAACTGCACACCAGCAAACTAGTGAGAGACACCTAGTATTAGACATTACACGTCTGAGTTAGTCTGATAGCTCCTGCAGGTTAGGTAGAGCTAGAGCCTTCAATTCCTTAAGAATCTTAGGTTAAAATTTAACTGATCTTTTTGCAAATTAGAAAACTAACTTCCCAACTTCATTGGAAAAATCTACTCTTCTTACATATTTGGCTGTTAAAAGCAACACCACACCCTTTCAGAAGCCCACAGATTTCCTCTGTACGGGTTTTTAGTGACAGTGCACAACAGCAATGATTCTATTACTGTCTTTTTTTATTTCAAGTAAGCTGTTTTCAAAGAGGCTTAGCAAACTGCAGGGCAGAGGGAATTCTTCCAAGGATGAAACTCTATATTCAGAGAGCTGCAACAGATTTTGCTTCTGCGAGTAGGTCAAGACTGATGGTTTAAATGGTCTAAACCAGGTTTGCACTTACTTGATTTTAAATTAAAAACTTGTTTTATAAGGTGCCTAGTTAAAATACTCAATTAGGTCATGTGTTTAATTATTTCTAAAAACTATCAGTATTTCAAATACTATTCTAAGTGCAAAATATATTGAAGTTCAGATGTATTTAGGTATCAGATAATCATATTTTGGGAGACGCTAGCTAGTCTTACCTATTTAATTACATTCACAATGAATTTTTAACTTTAAAGTGAGAATTTAACCTTTCATACTGGGAGATGATATGCAAACATGATAAACAGCAGCTGCATTTTCCAGATCAATTCCTTATTTAAGAAAACAAAACCCTAAACCTAATGGCTTAAATTTTGACAGAAGAATGTATGGTTACCTGAAAGATACCCTTTCTATTCCAAGGTTTAAAACCATAAAACTTCCAGTGGTTTTTCAATACATTTTTAGAAAAATCTGTGATTGTTACTACTTTTTTGAAAGTAACTTTGCACTATATTTATCTGAAAAGGGTGCAGGAGCAAAAATTTATACATCTGTGACTAAACACAGTAGAAAGGGCGATGCGCACATTTGCACCAGAATGTCAGAAGACACGTTGAAAGTTTGGCTGTTGGGAGTCCTACAAGGGAAAGCAGTGGACGCCATGGCAGAAGAACATAGCATCGGACTATACCATAAAACCACTTTTATGCACCAACGTATTGCTAACCCACGCAATCGCAGGGCAGACCTCAGAGTATTTCAACGCCTGTTTCTTAACATGTCAAAAGGTTTCCTGTGCATTTCAGCCTACGCCAGCTTCCCCTCGACAGCAGCCGCGGGCTGGGCGTGCCACCGCGCCAAGCGCCAGGGCCACCACGGCTCCCAGGCCCGGGCCGCCCCAGAGGAGGAGGGCTGGGGCGAGGGGGCTCTGCGCAAGCCGGCGACTCGGGGGGCCTGTCCCAGGGAGGTGGCTCTGCCCCGGGGGCACTCTCGAGCCTTCTCCAGAGCCGAAGCAGGCGCGGGATCCCGCCCAGACACGATGCCAGCGTGCCGAAGCAGCGCCACCACCGCTTCCAGCGGGGCCGCTGGCGCTAGGGCCACGGGAGGGGCTGCCTCCGCTGCCGACACCGAGCAAGCGGTGCGGTGCTTAATGGCGGCGGGGCGTGGAAAGGAAGGGGTAGGCGGCCCTGCTCCGCTCCCCTCGGCCGGGCTCCCGGCTCTGACAGTCCAGACCCGACTCCCAAACCGCAGGCAGCGGGCTGCTCCGCGCCCCGCGCCGACTTCGCGCGGCCAGCGGGCGAGGCGGCCGGGGGACGGCGGGTCGGGCCCCGGGCCCCTCCCTTACCTGGCTTGGCCGGTTTAGGTGGAGGCTTGGACATAGCTGGGGCGGGCCCGAACGCGGACGGGGAAGCGGTGGGGCGGCAGTCGGTTGCCTGCGAACTGGCCCGCCGTGCCGGGCGGGGCGGGCGGCGGTACAAGCCCTCACCGGGCTCCCGGGAGCGGTGCGCGGGGAGCGGTGGCAGGCAGGGGAAGGAAGGGAGGGAGGGAGGGGCGGGTGCTATAGGTAACGCCCCCCAGTGGCGGCTGCAGGCTCTTCCCCAGCCCCAGGCGGGACCCAGCCAATCCCCGCGCGCGCAGAGGCTCGGCCCCTCTGCTCTCTCTCCCCGCCGCGGGAGGGGCGAGGGGCACGGGAAGCGGCCTGAGAAGGCGGCCAATGGGGGCGCGCGGCTGGGGCGGGGCAGCGGCGGGGCGCGTGAAGCGGTGGCGCTCGCGCCTAAGGGACGGCTGGCGGCGGCGGCGAGGCCCGAGGAGTGCGGGCGAGTGCCTGCGGGGCGGCGGGCGGGCTGCGCCGTCGCCGTGACCCGGTGGTTTGCGAGGTGCCCCGTCCCGGGCGTGTGACAGGAGCTTCGTGGCCCGCGGGGGCCGCCCCACGTCGGTAAGCGCGCCTTGGACAGCTCCGTAACTGGGCCTAAGAGGTGGGGGCTCCGCCTGCGTGGAAGCCCTTCGGCCGGCTCGGTTTCTTCTGGGTACCCTCCCCGTGTCTTTAAGCAGCGGTTAAACGTTAACACCAGAGACGCTGAAGTATTGTGAGCTGCTGGAAGAGGTGTGGGGCTCTGTGGCAGTCGGCGCGCACTCCTCTTGGCCCCTCCGCCAGCCCAGGCGTGTGGCTTTGGTGCCCGGGAGGGACATTTCCTACCCGCGTCTGGTGGCGCCGAGAAGGAAGCGTGCTTTGGCTGTTACCGTGTGCTGCAGCTTTGTCACGCTATGCCGTTAAAAATAGGGCGATAGCAATTCTCTGTTAGGGTTATAATGGACTTACGTTATGTTTAAAGATGCTAAACTGAGACCAGGTAGAGTAAGCTAGGATTTCTGTGTTGCAATGTTGGTGACAAATTTGGCTTTGCAACTTGTGTTATACATTACTCTGGGGGGAGGAAGAGTCGGTGGGTTTTTTCATCCTGGTGTTTTTTGCCTTAAGCTGGGATTAACTTGTATATAGGCAATGACGTAAGTTTGAGTCCAAAGCTCAGCATGTGTGCCCAGATGTTATTTAGTTTGTTACATAGCATTTTTTGTGGGGCAAAGGCTAATCCTCTGGAACACAAACCTTACTGATGATTTTTGGAAAAGTGCATTGGGGTTTTGATGTTTTTTATCAACTGAGTATCATCACTTCTGAGAACAGATCACCTGTTTGAATAGATAGCCAATACCATAAGCATGCGATGTATCGTTGAACTTCAGATTTATAATATTCTTAGAAAACCCTCGCGTGCTAATTTATAAAACATGCCAGTGCCAACTACTGTAGGTATGCAGCACCATTGTAGAGCAATGGCTATGATACTGGTGATGACTCTTGGACTAGTCAGCATGTCGTCTTTTTTTTTTATTCCCTAACAGAAAAAACACATAAAGCAACCATTCAAAGATCACATCACAGACTTCTGAAACAGTTGAACTTCCAGTCATTGCACCAAATGCAAAAGGATATTATTATTTCAGACCCTGTGTGTGTCTAAAACTTCTTTTAACAGGAATAGTGTGGTTTTACTTTCATACTGATGCCCTGTAACTGTCTTTTTTCTAGTATAGTACAGATATTTGTATGTTGGGGAGAGGAGACAGTGTTACCTGCTCAGTTCTTTCAGATCTTAGGTATCACAGGCCTTACCTCCTTAAGGGTGACCTAGGGGGACAGACCAGGTGAAAAACAGGGTGTTTTTGTGTGGTTAAATAGTTATTGATTGGTGTGTGCTCTTGGAAAGCAGTGTTTGACAAATATTAAACTGGTCTGACAAGCTCTGTAGACTAGTGCTGCTGCCAAGAGAAGCAGCCCCATTACTACCTGTCCCTCTGCTACACCACACCTTTGCAGGCACAGGTACCTGGATGGTAAACTGGAGGGAATTTGTTCAGCTGAACACTAACATTCTTCCTCTCACTCCTCCTCTTTGTTATAACCTTTAATGAAATTTTTAAAACATCTTTCTCCTCAGCACATCACTGGGTTCTTTTTTAAGGTTTTTGTTTGGTTTGCCACTACAGCTTCTGTTTACCTCGTCTTTTTCAGACCATTAATGCTTGAGCTAGTGATTGTGCTTTTCTTTAGGGACTTCTGTGGTATTAATATTGATAGAACTGAGCCTCTCGAACTTCCCTCCCCCCAAATGATTATAATACTGTCTAAAATAAAGCACATTGAAATCTGTGATGGGACATGTATGTTGCAGGTTTTTTGTTAGCATTAGAACAAGCAGTTGAGGTTCTGACACTAGCTTTTCAAAAAGAAAAAAAAAAAAGGACAGAAAATAAGTCTTATCTGTCATTGGTATTTCTTAATACAATAGCTGCTTTCTGTGTTACCAAATTAAGAGTTTTCACTGGCTACTATCTTTGACAGTGAAAAGGAAGAACTGAGGAGAAAACAAGCTATGAAAGTATTGGTTATTGGCCTTGGAGGGTAAGTATGAGAAAATTAAATTTCCTCTACAGCTCAAGACTGGTCTTCCTTTCAGAATGAAGTGATATTTCTACTTATGAATGGATATTTTTTGAAAATAGATTACAAATACAACATATAATTGTCTCATTTTATGGCAACTCTTAAGAAATTGTTCCTGTCTCTGTTGGAGATCTCTGGTACCATCTCTCTAACATCTTTCTTGGCGCTGCTAGATTTACTGTCTGAAAGCTGTTGGAACCTGCCAGAAAATTTCTAGATGTAGAGAGTATTTAATGTAAATAAACTTGGGGGGGGGATTGGATTGTGTCTTTGTGGTTTACCCTAGCTATGTAGAAATGTGTGTGTGAGCTTGTACACATGTTTAAAAGATAGATTTTTGTCTTGATGCAGTTTTTACTATGTTTTCTAACTCAGTGTAACAAATGGGGGAAAAACAACGCTAGCAGAAAAGCTCAAGAAAATGCTTCCCAACTGTGATATAATCTCTCAAGATGACTTCTTTAAGGTAAGAGTATTGATGGAAAGACTTGATAGGTAAAAGTAGGCTTCAGTAGATTTTAGTATAATTTCTTCTCTTTTCAGTTCTCCTATTGATAAACTTTTTAAATTGATGCTGCTTAAAATAATGGTAACTTAATGAGAAAGAGAAATAAAATGAGCACTGGGGTAATTGAACTTTCAGTGGCCAAACCCACTAAGTATACTTAGCAAAAAGAAGTTTACTATCGTCTTTGATACCCTTTTAAAATAAGGAACAGGTGTATGTTGGATGCATTTTTCAAGTTACATTGTGCTAATGAAGTTAATGATATTGTTGTGTTAGCCTTACACCCATACAGCAATAGGTAGGTCTTTGTTTCCCAAATAAAAACAGAAAAACAACTTTTGCACTGACATCACAGTTGTTTGTTAAGGAGGGTGAAGTAGTTCTTATTTCTGAAGTAAAGCTCTAATGAACTTAAGAGATATGATTTGGAGAATTTGTTGTTCTAGATTAAATTAATTGTTTGATTGTATTTTAATAGTTGTATACAGCAGTGTAATTTTGAAGATGAATTTAATCGATTGGGATACAAAGGTGTATAACACTTATGTTTGTAAGTGAAGAGTATGTATCTGAAAGTGGTCATAAAAGCAGCCATGAAAATGTTCAATTTTTTCCCCCTTCAGCCAGAGTCTGAAGTAGAAACAGATGAACGTGGATTTAAGCTATATGATGGTCAGTAACTTTGATGCATTGCTTTTGAACATTGTACTGAAACTCTGTTGTGCTGAGCTTCAACACTCCACCCCCTGCCCATCTTCCCTTCTGAACAAGGCAGTAAACAAATGGTTGTTTAAGAGCAATCCTTTGCTCAGTTTAACTCAGTTCACTGAATTAAGTAAGAAAACTTGCTGAACTAGTAAATAGCTCAAGCTGGTACTTGACCTTCCCTTTTCTTTTTCTCTATTTCTCCAGTTGCATCTCATGCAGTAGCAAATGGTACTATTCAGTTGAAAGCCTTGGCTTGCAACACTGGCATAAGCTTATCCTCACCACTTTCTATTTAATGAAGGATTATTTCTTTTTCACTTTGATAATGAACTCATGGGATATCACCATTGAGTCTTTTTCACCGTCATATTGCAAATCGGTCAAAATTGATTCTGACACCTTTATTTCATGTCAGGTCTCACATAGAGACCATGTTTTGAAGCTCATGTTTAATGCTGGCTCAACATGTTAATTTAGTCTTATAAACTTCTAGATCCAAATCCACTTTAGGCCAGTGCTTTGGTTCAGGTCATATCGAGTTGTGAACAGTTGATTGTTAGCTAATCTCTATTGCTACTTGGTGATCACAAAATTTATTACTCGGGAACATTGGCCAGAACCTTAAATTGTATCTGAAAACTGACTCTTATCAGCTATGCAGTCTTTGGCTCAACTTCTAGACTTCATGAAACCAGAATGTGAAACTGGAGGGAAAAGTTGGACATTTTGTTTCAAATATCTGGATTTAATGCTGCTCTTAAAAGCACCTCTGAAATGCATTTGCTCTTACGTTTTCCAAAGGCTGCCTTCTCTCTACCATTCAGTACTTACCTGATACGTTCGTACATGTCTACAGACAAAAATATGTGCTACATTGCGCTGTTTTCCTTTGTGTGCCATCCTCCTTTCAACCCAATCCATCCATCCCCACCCTCCAAACACCTGAAACCCAACAAAAACCTAAAGCAAAAATTTTTGAGTGCCCCCTCCCTTCACCTGTGTCAGTGACAATTAACAGAAGAGTGGAGGTCTTGGAGTAAGTTATTACAAGCTTTGTGGATAGGAGAACAGTCCCCACAGTTTCTCTTGTCAAGGCAAAGGCTGTAAAGTGAGTTCACACACTTTTTGGTGTGACAGAGTTCAGAGAGACCACACTCACCAAATATACCCCAATCCTGGGGAAAGCTTTAGTTTCAGGGTGTCGTCAGTTGCAAACGTGGAACTACTTACATGCGCCAGAGAGAGTTTTTGGAGTAATCCCATTCCCTTTCATTTAGACTTGTATGTAGATTATTTGATTGTTACTGATTAACCTAGGGGTACTTAAGAGTTCTTTTTATTTATTTATTTATTCATTTATTTTGTTTTCAAGGCGTGCCTAACTTTCTGTTTTCATCTAGTACTTGATGCCCTCTATATGGATGAAATGGTGAAAAGTATTCACAATTGGATGAAAAGTCCAGCAAGCTCAGGTGTTGTGACAGAACAGCCACAGAATACATGTGACAATCTGAAAAATACAGATGATGTTTATATTTTGATTGTTGAAGGCTTTCTGCTCTACAGTTATGAGTAAGCAGTAATATGTAACCCGTTTTATTAAAAGCTGCCCTAAAAAGGAAGAGGGAACTAAATGTATAATTATTGTAGGCCGCTTAATGAACTATGGAATAGAAGATATTTTTTGACCCTTCCTTATGAAGAGTGCAAAAAAAGAAGGAGGTAAGATTATTCAGTTATTGCTCATAGAGGGTCACTGTACCCCCTAACTTGGAGTTGTTCTTTTGTACTAGCTTTTCTTCAGTGCTTGCCAAATGTAAGCTATTAAGATCATCTGTCCTCTGTGATTCCCAGGGAAGACTGTGTGGGTATTTAACCAACATTAACAAAAGCATGCAGAGATGCCTGGGGTTGGGGGGGGGGGGGCAGGGGGCTTGCATTTTAGAGCACAGGGATATTGAAATGTTAAATGTTTTACAAACACTGAAAAGAGAATTTGTTGTCCAGATAAAATATTTAGATTACTGACTGCATATTGGAGTTAAACGGTGTTTAAAATAAGAAACAGTTAAAAAAATACTAAGCAGTCTTATCCTTGGTTGAATACAGCTACATGATGATTATTATTAAAATAACAAATGTTCATGTGTGGTTTCAGTGTACACTTCGTTTGGACTGTACATTAGTTGTGCCATATATCTGATTTAGATTATTGAGCCAGTGTCTGACTTGCCTCCAAATTTGGAGCAATACCGTGTGCTTGCAGCAATACATGTGCACGAAGTCAGAATCTGCTGGCTGAGTCAAGAAATCCTCTATTCAGCTGACTGTGGTTGATGCCACTCACCTTTAAAGGACTTTAGTGTCCAGGCTGGAAGTGACCAGACAAAACCGCTAGTCATTTAAAACCCAATAAAAACAGAAAAAAAGTAATTTGTTTCGGTAACACTTTCAATACAGCTTAATTTATGTGTAATACCTCTTTCAAGTTAAAAAAATCCTTTTACCTCATCTTAAATGCAATTTGATTGGCAGAAATAGGTAAGCTAGCAAGAGTTCATATCACAGATTATATTAAAACAAAGGAGCCTCCTTTGCTTGAACAGTTATGCAGCCTGCCAGCCTGTGTTTATTTTGGATAGATGCTCTTACTAAACCAGCTGACACTAGGGGAAAAATGTAAAATTTGCATGGGAAAGCAAATATATTTTTGTGTAGCACCAGAGTCTATCAGCCAGCAGATACACCGGGGTACTTCGATGGACACGTGTGGCCTATGTATCTGAAATATAAAAATGAATTGGAAGAGAATACAAGTAACATTGGTATGGTATCCTTAATTTTAAACTTACAAAATGCTTAAGTGTGGCACTTGTGCAACTTTTTGTTGGGTTGCGGGTTTTTTTTGTATGGGACAGTTTTCTTCAAATATTTTTGTGGCACTTGGGCAGTAGGTTTGGACCTTTTTTTGGTCTATTTTTCAAGCCTATAGGGTTTTGGGTTTTTTAATAATGAAAATTATAAAGTTAAAAATAGAAATGTTCTGATCACTAATTAAGTCCATTTAACAAGCTAGTTTTTGTGTGCATGTGTATGGCTAAATAGGAAGCTTCTGAGACAATAGCTGATGCACTGGCAGAATTCTTCAGAACAGAATTAAAATCCTGGTCGAAGTCCTATAATTAGCTGAAGGTGCTTTTTGTACACACTGCAGTCACCAGTCTTGCATGAGGAGTGTCAAAGCTGAGCCAGCTGATGGGGCACTGCCATGAGCTTGTGTGATGTTCACACTTGCACAGCTCTTGGACTGCCTGCTTCTGTAGTGGGGGCCAAGGAAAGAGAAGTCAGGTGGCTGCTTAACTAGCACGAAGACTAGGGCACCGCTTCTTGCTGTGCAGTGAGAATGGGAACCGCAGTGCCCTTCCTTGATTTGCTTAAACCCTCATGCTGAGGAAGAACCTGAGGTCCTCCACTGCTTAGGAATCTTTCTGCTGAATTATTTCATTGCTCTACTGTCCTAATGTTATTACCAATACCCTTATGGAGACTTATACCACAAAAATTTGTAAATTAATTCTTAAATAGAGTACTTTTCCATTATGTTATTTTTAACACGTAAAATGAATTTGGGAAAGAAGAAAAGGGAGGTACTGTTCTTGCTTTTTATTTTTTCATCTTTTATTATTGCATCTATAGGAATACTAAAAACTTTGCCAATTGCTATTACAGATAACTGGAGTAGAACTCATGAAAACGTTTTCTTTTGTCTTTCTTAGTTTATTTGGATGGAACAAAATCCCAAGAGGAGCTTTTATCCCGTGTGTATATTGATATAATACAGGACTTAAAAAAGCTGAGGGAAGTAAGTAAGTAATTTTACTGGAAATTGAATCTGCTTATCCCATTCCAAGTTAACAAAAAGCTAATCCTTTTATATGAAAATACTGCAAGGATTATATAGAACTGTATCTCCTCGTATGTGTGTATTACAGTCCTTATACATGTTTGCCTGTCACTGTAAGTCATTATAAGCTTAACTTTAAGTTCCTTGAAATTGGATGTTCTGAAATAATAGGTGAAACCACTGTTATCTAATGATAAAATACCCTTTTTTTAAAAAAAGGGAACTAAAGGAATAATGGGGCAAAACATAATGACATTAATGAAAGCAGATGTGTTGGTGGTATTAATTTCCAATATACAGTGATGTCATATGCAAACAGAGTAATGACACTACAGGTTAAATGTGTACTTTTTATTTTAGATCAGCAGGTCACAGCATGATAATGTAGAAAGCCTGGGTTCCATTTGATACAGACTGAAAACCCCAAGACTGTCGTACTTGGCAAGCCAACCAGCTGAGCAGATGTTATGTGTATGCCCATAATACTAGCTCATACAACACAAGTGGATTTGTAGTGGCTATTAACTCTGTAAGCCTCAGATATTGTTGAGTAGTCTCAACAGTGAATTATTCCTTAGAATTTCTTCTTTCAGTCATGCTTTGGCTGATCTGTAAATCTGATTGCATGCGTACATTTTAAAGAACATAAACATATTTTTGTGTACAAAACTAAACTATAAAGATGCGGTTCTGTTTGATTAATAAGCCTATTTGAACATGGATTAATGCAATTTGAAACATTCGTATAGGAATGACAGTGATTACCTCTAAGATTTGTATGCGCTTCTAATCACTGATAAACATGGTTAGAGGAACTAGCTATATGCTGTGGCAAGAGTAAGTTTAAGATTGCATTAGCTGTTACACTGCTTATTCAGTAACTGAAGCTGTTACTGAACACGTAGTAACCGAACTTACTTAGACTTGCTAAATACGTCTGTGGGTGTTTGTCAAGTAATTTTTATGTTGTGTATTGTTTGAAGCAGTTGGGAATGGATATTCAAAAAAACCCAAACAAACCTGAAGAGAAGTCAGGTTGTTGGAAAAAGATGCAGGAATAAGATGTCAGAGAGAATGCAGATGTATTGCTAACAAGATTAAGTACATGTATTGTGCAAAGATTGATTATTGGGATGGCATAGACTACTAGACAATAAATGCATGCTTCAGGGAGGAGGAAGGAAGAAAAAATAATTCGTGTTAATTTTCATAGCTCAAGTTGAAATTATACTAATTAAAGTGTTCAGAAAGCAGGAATGCTAAATGTATGTTAAAACTTTGTTATAGGATTTGTGTATATATATTTAGATAAACTGGGAAGTTGAATCCTCTTCGGTTGCTGAATAAGTAATGTAGTAACTCTTACATTTCTATACAACCTCTTACATTTTTATCAGCCAGAATAAAAATCAAGATACAGACAGGAAAAGCAAAGGATGGACTATATTAGTTATTATGTGTCAGCTGAACTGATCATGGTGATTGAAATGTAATGCTTTACTGTTAACAGTGTAAAAAGTCCTAAACCTGTATATAAGAAACAGGTCTTAAACACAGCTTTACACAGCTCTAATCTGTTTAAGACAAAGTAACTCCAAATACTATTTTGTATTATTATTTTGCAGTAAAAATACTTCAGGGTGCATTTACTCAAATGCAGTGATGGACTGTCTGACTTTGAACTGTGTTTTGCACCCCCCTTTGGAAGGGGTGCAACTGTAACAGATTAGCTAATACTTGGATGGTTGTGATTGGATGAGCTTAGCTAGCTATCAGGTGCCCACCAAGCTGCTCGATCACTCTCCCTCCTCAACTGGATAGGGGGAGGAAATATGATGAAAGGCTCATGGGTTGAAATGAGGACGGGGAGATCACTCACCAATTACCAATCACAGGCAAAAGAGACACAGCTTGGGGAAATTAATATATTGCCAATTAACACCAGAGTAGGATAATGAGAAATAAGAACAAATCTTAAACCACCTTCCGCCCACCCCTCCCTTCTTCCTGGGCTCAGCTTCACTCTTGGCTTCTCTACCTCATGCCCCCGAGCGGCGCAGGGGAATGGGGGTTGTGGTCAGTTCATCACACATTGTCTCTGCTGCTCCTTCCTCCTCACTCTCCTCCCCTATTCCAGCATAGGGTCCCTCCCATGGGAGACAGTCCTCCACGAAGCTCTCCAGTGTGGGTCTTTCCCACAGGCTGCAGTTCTTTATGAACTGCTCCAGCATGGGCCCTTTCCACAGGGTGCAGTCCTTCAGGAACACACTACTCCAGCGTGGGTCCCCCATGGGGTCACAGGCCCTGCCAGCAAACTTGCTCCAGCATGGGCTCCTCTCTACAGGCAAGGAGCCTTGCTCCTGCATGGGCTCTCCATGGGGTCACAGCCACCTGCTCCATCGTGGGGTTCTCCATGGGCTTAAGGGTAGATATCTGCTCCACTGTGGACCTCCATGGGCAGCAGGGGGACAGCCTGCCTCACCATGTGTAGGGCATGAGAAGACTTTGTTTGAGTAACCAAGGACAGTTTGCCTTCCTTTTCCAAGTCCATGGAGTCCCCAGCACGTTTTATCTCCTTGTACAGTAACCTGGGGTAGTTCACTCCCCCCACAGCTACACATACCCCTGCATGGGCACCAATATGACAGCCAGCTGTGGATCTTGGAATTTGGACAGCAGCACCTGCATTACATCAGCAAGTTCATTAACGAGCAAAACAGGACATTACATATGTATAGTATGTTAGTCAGTGCAAGTTTTATTAACCACCTTTGTGGCGCTTTCCCTCGAGCTTCACTCCTGAGCAGGGCTCCACTGCATCTCGTCCCCATCTGATTGGTGCTGGTGTCCCAGGGCTCCCACCATGGTAATGCTATGCTTTCCATAAAGCCAAAGCTTTCACTTGCTGAGTGTTGTGCCTTGTCCCTGAGGGATCTGCGCCTGCTTTTCACTCCAAGAAGAACACCATGGTCTTCACCATGGGCTGCAGGGGAATCTCTGCTCCAGTGCCTGGAGCACCACCTCCCCCTCCTTCTCCATTGACCTTGGTTGGTGTCTGCAGAGTTGTTTCTCTCACATATTGTCACCCCCCTCTCCCAGCTGCTGTTGCACAGCAGTTTTTTCCCCTTCTTAAATATGTTATCACAGAGCTGCTACCACCATCGCTGAATGGCTCAGCCTTGACCAGCAGCAGGTCCGTCCTGGAGCCGGCTGGAACTGGCTCTGTCTGACGTGGAGGAAGCTTCCGGCATCTTCTCACAGAGGCTACCCTTGTAGCCCCGCTGCTACCAAAACCTTGCTATGTAAACACAATACAATGGTAAAAGAAGAAATTTTTTGTTGCTTTTCCTATCCCTGTATGGAACTCATAGGCTTATGGTATCCTGTCGATAGACTTTTGAAGCATTTGGAGAAATATGTGAGTAAAACTTCAAATTATATGTTGGTTCCAGAGGAATATAAGGGATCCTTTTATGAATTGAGAAGTGTAGGAAGTGAAGGGTTAAGACTTAATGGGCTCCTTTCAGGAGGAGGAAGAATCGCTGTATTGGCAGTCCCAGAGTGATTTTATTTAGCAAGTTTAGCAGTGATTCAGAGGAGGGAATGAACAATGAAATCACCCAAGTTTGCAGATGATGCTGAGCTTTCTCAAGTAGTCCAACATTGGTCCAGTGGCAAGGAGCTCAGTTTTGTGAGATCTTTCCATGGGCAAAAGGGGTAGATGAGCTCCAGTATAGATTTATGCATTTGTGGTGTAAATCATTCATCAAAGTACACATGGTACAGAACTTGTAGTTCAGTAAGTTGTAGTTACAGCTCAGGGCCGCGATCTTTGTGGTGATAGTTTCAGGAGAATTGTCAGTGTGCAGCTGCATTGAAATATTAGGTAGGCATCTTATGGAAGGGTATTGTGAACGAGGCAGGGGGTGTTGCTTTGCTTCTATGTAAAACCATTGGATCCACATTTTCAGTATTGGGCAGTTCCAGTTTCTACATCTGGAGGGAGGCCATGGTCGAGTTAAAATAAGGGCAACTAATGTGATCGGTGGAATGGAGCAGCTGCTTTGTGAGGAGAGACTAAAAATGCTAGGAATCATCATTCTGGAGAGGAGAAGACTGAGGGGAAAAAAGGTCAAGGTTTACAAAATCTTGAAAGTTGTGAGTCAAGGGGATGCAGAATCAGTATTCACCAAATTGTACAAATACTAGTTTAGGGGGCTCTCCTCCTTCACTTAAAACAGATTGACCCATTACATTATGGTGGTATTTCACACAACAGATAATGAGCTTCTGAGATTTATTGCCATAGGAGACAGGCAGTACCAGCAGGTTCAAAAGGAATTGGGAAGATTCATTGACACCATGCCCATAAAAAACAGTTAAAGAAGCAGGCAGGGCTATACCATGGATGGCCTGTAGAAACTGGCCAGGCTCACCTGTGGTGCCTAAATTGCATGTCCTCTTGCAAGTTGCTACAGCAACTCACCTTAGTGGGAAAACACAATAAACTCTCCTGAGTCTCTTTGGGAGATAAAGTATTTCGGGTGCTGCTACAGGAGTGTGCAGAACTTCCCTGCAATGTTGGTATGTTGGTAGAATGCTTTTGCTTTGAAGGTGGTATAGTGCTAGAGAGGAAAAATCTAGTTTGCCCCTGGCAGATGCCTTTTGACTGCCAGGGCTGTGCTAGCTGTAAAGGGGTTGGGGAGAGCTGCAAGACAGGAGCCTGTGGTTCTTTTTGTGAAGAAAGGATGCTTTTTTGGAAGTGGTGTCACATTCTGCTGGCTGCAACTTCAGGCTGTCGTAGCTGAAGGAAACCTTGCTAACTGTCTTGCATATGTTTAGAAACAGAGTGATGATTGAAGTGTTGTTCTACAGAAAGCTAGTGGGCTAATGGGTTATATATAAGAAGCACAGAAATGTAACTACAGGATTAGTCTGACATCAAGAAGGTGATTTCTTAATCTTCATAATGTCAAAATAACGGAAAGAACATGACGATGTAGTAGTCATAAACTCCGACGTAGCAGGAACAAACTTTTTATCTCACAGAGCTATTGCTCGTCTCCAGTCTTCAAAGTTAAGTGTAAAAGCTGAATTTCTATTTACACTGTATATCATTGATTCACATGTTGGTTTTGTCACATACATGGTGTTTTCTACTTTAGGAAACCACTTAATGTGCCCTTGGGAACAATGATTCTTTTGTCCATCCAACTGGGAATAATGTCTGTGCTTTCTCTCTGGCGCTGCCACTGAACACCTTTATAGTCAAAACTGTCCAGTCAGTTAATGTAGTTGCAGGGAGTAAGAGTAGTGTGAGAGTAAAGAAAAATGGAAAAAATTAAGAGCAAAGTGAGAGTGTTTCCATTAGGAGGCTGATGCTCGTATTTCCACAGAGAGAAGGTCAGTGTGCCAAAAACCTTCTCTCTCCTGTTTGGCTGTTACATTATGCGGTTTACTGAAAGAGTACCACTTCCTGCATGTCTTTAGATGGAAGAGTGATGTAGGACAGTGCTTTTCAGGTTCTCAACCTAGAAGGGGATGGGTGCTTACAAAGGAGGGCCTCTGCGAAGAGCTGCGTGTTCTCAAAGCCAGTTGGAAAGGAGCATGGTGACTTGCTGCAGGACACCTAGAGGGTGTCAGCACCCAGTCAAACAAGTTTTGTCAGGTGGAGGAGGATGTGCTCAATTGTCATCAGGGTGAAAGTGTGGTGTTGTGGGGAGAAATCTAGTATCCAGTGACTGAAGCATTGCTAGACACTGCTTAAATCTCCTTGCTTGTCTCTCCCTGCAGTTGGTCCCCGTGCTTGTTTTCAGGAAGCATAATGCTGCTTCAGTCCAGCACAGAGGTATTTGCAGAGCTCCCTTTATGGCTCCTGCCTCTTGTCAGCACAGCTACCTCACTGCTTATGGCCAGCTGCTGCAGGGGGCTGGACATGTACCTTACCACAACTTGAGCAGCCAACCCGCAGAGGCCTGTGGCCCGCCGAGCGAGAGCTGCGGTCCGTTGATGGCTGAACTGGTACTTTTAATTTGCGTGAGGAGTCGAGAGCAGCTAGGCAGGCATGCATCCTCTTCAGGTACACTGCAAAGGTGCTTCAGTGTCACTGCCACCATCAACCCCAGTGTGCCTTTTCTTACAGGCTGGGACTAGCACTATGCCACCGTGAGTTTTTTGTCCCTCCCTGTGACAGCTAACGCGTGGATGTGGAGTACTTTCCAAGGGCACTGACCTAAACAATTGTCCGGGGGCCTGCCTGTGCCTTACGCTGGGTGGGCTCTATCGTTAACCTGGCCACTCGGCCGGTGCAGAAATGACCCCAGACTCCGCGGCCGCTGCGGCTGTAGGCCCCAGCGAGGTTCGGGCCACCTCCCCGCCTCCACCCACCGCCGGCAGGAGCGCGCCTGCGCCTGCCGCCGCCCTTCTTCTCGCGATACTGCCTGCCCGTCGGGCCACCTCCCTCCGCCCCGCGCCGGAAGTGAGCGAGGGAGCGTGGGCGCCGGGCCCGACTGCTGGCGGCGGCCGTTGCGGGGATGTCGGCCACGTGCGCCGTGTCCCGTAAAGCGCTGCCGCCGCGTCCCCCGGGCGAGAGGGACCCGCCGGCCAAGGCGATGCGCAGGGGGCTGCGGCGGGGCCACGAGGAGGAGCGGGAGCAGCTGCCGTGGCCGGGAGAGAGCGCGGGCGGCGGGGGCGGCGAGCCCGAGGCGGCGCAGGCGGCCTCGCTGAGCGACGAGCGGCGGAGGCGGCAGCCGCAGGAGCCGAGGGCGCTGGCTGCCACGGCGGCCGGGGTGGAGGAGGAGACGGAGGAGGAGCGGCTGGAGCGGGAGCATTTCCGGAGGATCATCAACGCCTTCCGATACTACGGGTAACGAGACCTGCCGCCTTGGGTGTGGGGCCCTGCGAGGGTCCCCGCCCTACCGCCGCGTCCTCCTCTCGCCGACCTGCCACCGCAGGGCTCAGGAGATCGCCGTCCGTCCGTGCGGGCGGCGCTCCGGGCGGCTGGCTCCCAGAGCTCTCCGCTCTTCCGTGCGCGTCGTGGGGCCGCCTCCCTCGGTCTGCGCTCCCTGGGGAGCGCTGTGCCTTTCGCGGGGTGCGGAAGCCCGAATCGGGAAACGACCTCTGCTCCCCCTTCCTTTCTGGATACGCACAGTCACCCCGATGACTTTGTCAGCTAGGAAGGATAAAAGAAGAAAAAAAAAAAAAAACCCAAGCAATCTCAAAGTACGACACGCCTGAAAAGGATGTGAAAGGTCTCTTCTTGTAAGACAGAATGCTTTAAGACGCTCTGGAGTACTCAGAACAATAGTAGCTCCTGCAGGCAGAGAAATGCAAACGATGTTTCGATTATTGGGGAAATTTTTGAAAGACGTGTTGATTTGCACAAGAGATACGACCTGTTGATATGGCTAATGGATGCCATTATGTTATAACTTTAGTTTTCTAGACATTTGTCGAGTCAGAAAAGGGCTTGATGGCCCCCTAGGAAGAAGATGAAGGGGCGGGGGCGGGACCCGACTTTATACCTGAATCCACTGAGTGGAAAAGGAAACAAAAGTTACTCAAGTAGCGGGGTGGGGGGGATTAGCTGAAAAAGTCCAGTGCTCTACAGTATTTTGGTAAACTTGTCTTCTGTTACTCTAGGTTTGGGAAGCAGATTTGGGGTGTAGCTACACCACATATTTGTATACTTCAATTGACAAACCCCCATCACATGAATCATTATTATGTGCTGGACCCTTTTTGTAATGTAATACAAGCATAATTTTTACATGTCAGTGTGGTTCTTGGAAGGAATGGGTGATATTTAGAGTATTTCTTCTGTTTATATCTTGGGTTGTTTTGTTTTCCAGGATGAGTGTTTGAGCAGGAGGTTGGTCTAGATAACACTTCGATGACTCTTCCAAACTGAATTCTCCAATTCAGTTTGGCCATATGAAAGACTTTATGTTAGTTACTACTATTAGTGCAACAGCCAACTGTAATTTACTTATAGCAGTGATGTAATTGTATTCTCAGGCTTTAGAAGCTGGGAACATCTTTCTCAACCACATGCTCAACTGTGACTCTGGGTTGCTTTTGAATACTTCAGTTTGGTTAAACACATGACAAAAGGAGATGACTCAAATTTCCAGTACAGAAATTGAATTAAATTGCCTCTGCTTCAAAGAAATAGCTTCCGATTTAAGTGAAATTACATATCTTGGTAGTTAAAAATAATTTAATTGGAAACATCTGTATGAGTAAGGCAATAACACACTTTCAGATGAGTCCAGATTAAAGTTCTTGTCTTCTGGAGACATATGGACTTCATTCTTTCTGATTTCAGTGAATTATTCATTCTGCTAGAAGGTTGCAATTCAAGATGAAAGGGTGAAGGATTATGGTTTAAAGAATTTTTCTGCCCGAACTTTCAAGAAGATGGTATTAAGCTAAGCTGATGTGCTTTATATAGAGGATCAGTTTATTTTTCTTATTGTTCCTTCTATGTTTTTTGGTTTTAAATATCACTTTAAATCAGTGTAGCTTTTGCAGTCATCATGCCCTTCTCAGTAGCGCATATGTAATGTTGGCGATATTAACTGGTCAAATTTCCAGACTGAGGCTGCAACTAAAATTGCAGCAATTGCACCTTACTCTCTCTGATGGCTAGCTTGAACCTCTGTGCTGCTGTACGCTGACACAAGAGTTTGAGAAACTGCAGTATGACTGGACCTGGTAAAATGATTTGCTGCTGCCAAAAGGGGCAGTATCTCTTGTCCTGGCTTTATGACCTCTCTCTCTGGAGTCCTTATGACTGTCCTCAGCCAACTTGACTTGCTAAACTGACAGAAATCGAATCTAGCAAAATCTATACAGGCCTCTTCAGGGTTAGCAAGTTAAACAAGCTTTGTGGCAGGTCTGGTGAGTGCTAGAACAAGGTGGAGGGCAGAACTGTTCTGGGTGAGGAGAGGAAAGAAAAAAACAAACCTCTTCCTCTTTGCAGTAGGTTCGTCTTTTTTATGGAACTTCTATTTTGGGGAAATGGAAGAGCTGTTTTTAGTTTGGATCAGTCACATGATCAAATTCACAGTACTTATACTTGAGGGGAATATGCTGTTAAAAGAAGGTAGTTGTGTGGCTGCCAGAACTCCGGTATGGTCCAGCTGTGACTTTTAGGGTTCTTTCAGAAGCAATTGATTTTGAGGATCCCTATTCCCATGCTGCATCTCGTTATTTCTGTAGCCAAAGTTTACCACAGCATTCAGCTATTCATTCAATTTAAATTGGATTTGTGAAAACAATCTGGCTGGTTTTGATGGGTTTGGGGGCTGGTTGTTCCTTACATTTTGTAGCTACGTGTAGTAAGGTAGTGATCACCTGTGCTGGAAATGAGTACCTGATGATGAAACTGCAAGAAGAAAACAATGGTCCCTTTAAACTGCAACATGTTAAAAAGAGTGGTAATGTAGAATTAGAGCTTAAAACCAACATTTTGCCTAAAAAATTCTTGAAAACTTGTTCTCTAGGAAGGAGTTAAAAAGTCTGATCACTTTCTGTGTCTAAAGAAATGAGTAATTGTAATTGGAGTAGCTTACAATGAATTATTTATATTTAGTGTGTGTATTGCTTCTAAATATCTAAAGACCTTAAACTTTTTGCTTTTTAGAACGAATATGCATGAACGAGTGAACAGAACAGAGAGGCAGTTTAAATCTCTCCCAGCTAACCAACAGAGTCTTCTTCCTCAATTTCTTCCTCACCTTGACAAGATTCGGAAGTGCATTGATCATAATCAAGAGATACTACAGACCATTGTGAATGACTGCGCTCATATGTTTGAAAATAAAGAATATGGAGAAGACGTATGTTAAAATGGACTTTTTCATACTCCAAAATGAAATTCTGTACGCTTTGGGATTTTCTACATTAGTTTTTCACACCTTTAGGCCTCCAAATTTCTTTCCTTTTGCCTTCTTTATTTTCTCCTTTCTTACTTCCTCTTTGCTTACATTTTCTCACTCTTGGCTTTCACATCTCATAGAGCTGATGTTTAATAAAACTATTTGCTGTTAGTCCTTGTAGTTACACTTACGAAAACTAATTGTGACTCTGGCAAATGACAGTAATCACTTACAGTAAAAAAGCAGTTTTTCACTCCAGAGTTCTAGCTCTACCCTGGTTACATTTTAAAGTTATTTTTTTCAGTTAATTATGTAGAGCATAAATGGTATTGTCTGTCTTACTGTAGGTTATTATAAGTTACGTCATTCTAAATTAGTTAGAATTTTAGATAGGTCAAGTATTTTTAATGTTATAATCTGTAAAAACTTTTTCACTACTTACCTGCTTTTTCAGTGTGGCATCTCTATCAAAAAAAATTGCACTCAGACTTAAAAGACTGGCAGAGGTGGAAACTGAAGTCCTTATTTGGTATCTGCAGGCAAGGTACAGTAATGGGCAGCTCTAATGTGAGCTTCTCAGTGTTGCCTCATCAGTACCTAAAGGGATCCTCTTCTCAGGGTAAGCAGTTCAGCCTCTGCACTAGCTCAGCCCTGGTCCTTTCCTGAATAAGGACTACCAGTTGTGCTTTGCTATGCCATACTCTGTATGGTTTTGCAATGTGGAACTTGGTCTCTTGGGTGCCAAACTGAGACCAGCAAACTCAATTTGTTTAGGATTCTAGGTTGAATTGGAGCCCTGGTCCCAGGAGTGAAAGGCGAGTGCTTTGTCAGCTAAAACTGCCAACAGCCCTTACAGCATGGCTTTTTTCTGTTTATAATTTTTTTTTTAATACTAAAGATACTTCGTTCATTTTCCACTAACTTTTTTTTCCCCCCACTTTAATCAGGGAAGAGGGAAGATTACACCAGCTTCAACATTTGACATGGATAAATTAAAATCCACTTTGAAGCAATTTGTGAGAGACTGGAGCGAAGAGGGAAAGCCTGAGAGAGATTCCTGCTACCAGCCAATCATTAATGAAATTGTAAAGAACTTTCCAAAAGAAAGATGGTAATAGTGTTTTAAGACTTATTTCTGTGTGGACGAATAGTGTTTACTGTTGCACGAATGTAACAAGATTTTTATGGAGTAATGAAAAGCTTGGATTTAAAAATACAGAAATTACTGTGAATGCAGTGGGATTAATTTTTTAATCAAGAAAGTTTTTGTTTCTAATACAAGGTGTTGGAAAAGAGCATAATCATAAACTTCACAAAGGAATACCAGGTAAACCAGGAATAATTTTTTTTTTTCCCTGCAGCTTTATGTAATGGGATATCTGTTAACTTTTCGAGTAAGAGACCTCAGGAGGCTGTGAAGTTAACTCAGTTGTGCTCAGTGAGGTAAAGTTTGCAGGTTAGCAGATTCTTAGAGCGTGTGTGCTGCAGATAAAGGGAAGGACCCTTGTGACAACATCAAGTATGAGTATTGCCCTTCATGGTGGAAGGAGGAAGGAGGGAAGAAGGCTCTTAACCTCTAGCAGTGTTATATTTGCACTAAGAATTTACCCTGCAAATACTTAATTCTAGTCTTGGTTTCAAACAAGTGTTACAAAGCAAGTATTAAAAAAGCTTTTTTGTATGTTTGAGCGTAGCTTTGTAACTGCGTTGGCTTGTTAACACCACCAAAATAGTAATTGGTGAGGGGTTTTTTAGGTAACTTTAAGTAGAAGTATACTGGTAGAATCTCAGAAGATATTACTGCTGTAAGAATTCCATGTGTAATGGTTCTGCCATTTAGTCAGACCAGTCATCGTAAAGTACATTTCAGTTTAAACTTAACACTCTTATAATGGGAAAATTTGTGAACTTTGTACTCATAGATGTAACAGGTCAGAACTTAGGTTTGATACAGCTGGTTGTTGCTGTGGGTTTTATTCTTTCTCAGTAATTGCTAATAATGCACTTGCACCAATTTGAAAATACCTTCCACTAGCTATCTTTTAATTTCATTAGTAAAGACTGTTAGTGGTGGCAGAACATGGACTGCATCTGGTTGGTTGGTTTCTCTTTTGCCTTGGGCTAACTTATCTCAAGGTGGATGCACAACTAAAGATGTTTTATCTGAAGGTGAACTTTCTGCAATGTTTTGAGTGCTAATAGTCCCCTACATAAGATAAAAATGAATTAAATACTACAGGTTATCTGATGTACCTCTGATGTGCAGATCTGTAGGGAAAGTCATAGTTAGGTTTGAAAGTAGTCATTCTAATCTTCAAGGTAACAGTTCACTGTGTGCTAGCTTTTAAAGCATTTTGGTTATGGGAGAGGTAACTTATGTCAAATCTTAACAGATACATGACTGAAGTTGGAAATCTTGACATTTACATTTATCATCAATGAACTCTATTTCAAAACCTCCAGTTGGTATTAGGAAGCAACATGTGGTAACAGATTGGGTGAAACCGAAGTGGATAGCTTTGTGCTTCTTTACCAGGAATTCTGGTGGTGGTTGTTGTCATCAAGCACAATTAATGTGACAGTGCTTCTGTCCCTGTTGTGATGGCTTTGAAGTACCAGTTGTTGTTTTTTTGTCTACAGAAATCTCAAAACATCACTGTATAGATCAAACATCTCTACTACAAGTTTGAGTTTGTCAAATGAAGTGGGGGTTTTAAT
This sequence comes from Gavia stellata, assembly GCF_030936135.1. Classification (NCBI taxonomy): domain Eukaryota; kingdom Metazoa; phylum Chordata; class Aves; order Gaviiformes; family Gaviidae; genus Gavia; species Gavia stellata. Next base: position 40,088,349 of record NC_082637.1, read on the forward strand.
TTATAAAACGTGTATTACATTACATACCTATTTAGAAGTTTAATATTCGTGATCATTATGGAGCTGTTGTAGCACTTAAGTAAAACCTTTTCTCTGTTCATGTATTGTTCCTTACTATTGTATTTTTACTTACTGTCATCAGTTGGCTCTTTTTCCTGGTGACTGGAGGCGGTTCTACTTAGGTGTACTTACCTCTTTGAGGCAGGAAGCAGAGCCATTCAGAAGGGCCTGTTCTCTTTGTGTATTATCAGACTTTTTTGTCAGTGCCACCTCACCCTTGTGCAAGAAGTAACTTCCCTGGCAGGGCAGGCTGCCTGGTCAGGCTGGTTCCTTTTTTACAATTTTGGAGGGGAGCAATTGTTTCAGTTTGAAGGGATGACAGGGCCTGAACTGACCATAGTGAAGAAGTTATTCTGACTGTTGTGTATAGTGGGTGCAAAGTCTGTCCCTTCCGGAAGGGGCTGGCTGTGGGCGCTAGTGGAGAAGATGTAGACGGAACCTCAGGGTGCAGCTTTGCATTTCTTTAGAGTTCTCTTTTGTAGGACAGTGCTGAAGTCTCCTGAGACGATGAAATGAAAGTGCTGGAGAAACTGTGTATTATTGGCACTGGGTGATGAAAACAGCTTTGCCTAGGTGTATTTTGCATTGAAAAAGATGGAGAAAATAAATATTTTAAATTTAAAACTGTCAGTACGGGTCACCTTTTACTTTTTAATGGCTTCAATTGAATTGTATATTCAGTTTCTAGTTAACATTATTTTTTAACATTAATGATTCCATGCATTGGAATCATGTGAAAAAAGAGTTTAAAGTTTTGAAACTATTCAAGTGTGTTTCACTCCATGCGTGTATATGTTGTGTTGTTGCTGCTCTTTGCAAGATTGGCCTGTATTGGTTCAGTTGGTATGCAAAGAACAGGAAAAGGAGTGAAGTGCTCTATATGCTTGTTCTTCTGGGAAGTGGAAGAGATATAAGCAATGGTTGAAAGCAGCTGTAAATTAGAACAGTCCTGTGAGTAGATGCTGCTGTTACCTTGTGTTTCAGTTCAGTCTTCTGATAAGACTGTCATCTAAAATTAAAATAAAATGGCAAAAGCTGTTTCTGCCTTCTGTTCCTCTTCAGAAATAATTCCTTCTTTCTGCTTAGCACCGTAATGCAGGATCTGTTAGTAGGATAAACAAAGCAGTTTTAAGTGAAGTCCCATGAGATAAGGTCTTCCTGAAGAACTGACAGATTTCCTGCATTATTCATGTTGGAATTTAATTGTGTTTCAGCTCACAGGGTCTCTATATTTTTGTCTACCTTTTGATGAAGCCATTTGAATTTCTTTGATTTCTTGGATCTGAATGAACCATGATGACTGCTTTCTGTAGAAGAGAGTAAAACGTAGATACATTTTTATTTCTTGATGGAATGTGTTCGTTAAAGCATTTTAATAGAGAAACATTAAGTTGAAAATCTAAATAAGCATACTGATATATTATTTTTTTTCTAATTCCCCTTTTCTTTTGTCGTCTTTATTTTCTTTTACTTCTGCTGTTACCCTTCCTACTTATGAGAAAGGCTGTAAAGATCAGCAGCAGCTTGTCAAAAAGGAACCAAAGAAATAGTTAATCTTTTAGTTAATTATCATACCATGGCCAAGAACAGTAGACTTCGTTATTTTCTCCAAAGTTTTTTTCTTATTCATTAACTTGGCCTCTGGAACCACCCGTACCTTGAAATTTAAATCTATCACGCTGTCCAGCAATTGATTGCAGTTTCCAAGGTACTGGCAGGATAGCTCAAAAGAAGTCACTAGTGCTTAGTTTCCTTTTTATTTGAAAAACATAGCTTACTAGTCCTAAGGCCTAACTTGGCTATACTTCTTGCATGCACTCAGTCACATTTATACTGATGATAAAATTTCTGTTTTATACAAATTTTATTTAACTTTATATAAAATACATCTGTCCTTGCAGGTTTTTTAATCTTGTCAAAAATTGTACTTACCCTAAACTTTGTTTTATGCATTAGATTTAAGAGCAAACTATATCTTCAGTGTTAACTGTAGTCCATTGAACACTTTGCAGGTCTTTACATAGAAGTATATAAACGTCATCTGCTAAGTTTGGAGAAGAATTGCTCTTCAAATGATTGTGCTTTTTAGCTACCTCCATGCTTTATTTGAAAAGCAGTTGTCTTTTAAAAAAAAAAATCTCTGAAAATATGATTACAGTAAAATAATGAAAAATACTATATTGAGAATTGGATCTGTTCACTACCTAAATTTACAAACATTACAGAGATAAGACATCAGGAAAGGAGTCCCACAGTGTGATTCTATGCTGATGTTTCCACTGAGGTTCTTATCACTTCTTAGCATTAGATAACATTGAATTGTAGTATTTAGTTTATGAAAATTAGGTTTGTGTTTGATCACACACACTAATTTTTCTTTTGCTGAACTTCAGTTAACCCCTTCAGCACCATCATTTTTTTGTTAAAGCACAATAGGTGTAAAATAAGAAGCCTCTATTTTTATAATGTATAATTTTTCCCTTCAAAAAAGGACACCAAGTTAAAATCTTCATTAGTGACATTAAACTTCTAAAAGCTGAAAATATATCACACTGCAAAATGTAGTACAGTAATGGCATGACAGATTTTAGTTGTTTCTGATATTTCTTCACTATCTTTTTAAGAGAGTGCTGCAGTTTCAGAAGTTGAGCCAACCATTACCAGGCAGCCCTCTTCCCTGCTCTTTGGCCAGCCTCCTCTCACCACACCTGTAAGGTTAATATGCCAATGTTTCTTCCCTGTTGCCCCCAAGTTTGTAATGGGTGTGTGTTGGATACCCATTTATGTTCCTAGCCAATGCTAGATCTGTGTCATAGAAATCCTGCTGCTGCTTGCTAGTTCAAGGCTAGTTTTACTGTGGATAACCTTGGGTTATTATCAGTTATCACAGTTTGAGATTTTTATCAATTGTCTTTGCTGTTGCAGGTCTCTGCTACTGCAGGTTTTTCTAGCCTCCTAAATTATCTCATGACTGTTTAGCCATTAAAAAAGCAGTTTCTGTGCAATTAAAAAATGTAAGGTGTTCTAATGATTAAAAAATTAGCATAGTATAGTGCATTGGAGTGCTCCCATTATCCCTGGTTTCATAGCTTAATTTTTTTGAAATTCATCAACAGTTTATTACTAACAATTCCTTTTAAATCTTGAAAAGCAAAAGGTGTTTAAGCATTTTTTTTGATGGCAGGACACTATCAACAGTCACTACTTGCTATGCAGTAAGTTTGCCACATACCCAACTTCTCTTGATTATAGATTAAAAAAAAAATGCTCTTGAACCATTTTGGAAGGCTAGTCTCAATGTTAATGGACTCAGATTTGGTTATATTGTATTCTGTTAGCTGTGCTCTGTATGCTGAAATGAAGTTGCTGGCCAGCACCAGATCGTAGCAACTGATACAAAATTAAATTGCTAACAAGTTTCCAGACAGACTTCAATGCCTTAATAAAGGTGTAAAGGAAAGTGCAGTTAAAATCAACTGTTTTCTGGGAGAGAATTGGGAAAATTAGTTCAGAGATACAAAAGCTTTCTATTGTGAATAAAAAGATACAAGACAATCACCACCAATTTAAAATCAACTCACTTGCCTGTTAGAGGCTTTATCTTGTTTTAGGATGAATAAAGGTGCAGATTTCAAAATGTGATTACACCTGCATAGATATTAGTTATTAGGTTGTGTTAAGAAAAGTGTTTTTTCTAATCAATGTATGATAATCTTTGAGGTGGTGTAAGACTTTTCAGCCCACTCATTGTAGAATTGTCCACATGGGGGTGCAAAAAATCTGTGTAGACCTAGTCTAAATAGTTCTACACATAGAGAATAGTCATAAATAAAGTTAAATTGTAAGGAAATGAAGAAGTAGATTAGGTTAGAAATACATTTGGAATAACAGTGTACCACTATGAATAGAAAAAAACTGTAAGACTGGGTTTTTTCTAGCTTCTCCCAGAAAGTGGATTTTCTTCCTCCTTCTCCTTCTGGGTCCCTATTTTCAAAAATTTTGTCTTGAGCACGTAGTTTTCCCCTGAATTAATCTTTCTTTTTTCAGTAGGACTTCCTGGCTAGCTTCCTTCTGGCTTTCCTTGTAGAAGAGAGGTAAGGAGAACTGTTGCGTCACAGAAGTGGTCTTAAGTAATAGCAAAGTCTATATGGAATGGAAAAGTATAATGCAATGGAAATGCCAATCAGGAATGAGAAGAACTTTGATTTTCCATTTGGGAGGCTTCACTAATTAGACGATTAAGCCACAAACCAAAAGACACTGTTCAAACTGATTTGTTAGTTTGTGTGGCCTTTAGAAAAGAATAATGCTTGCTTTTGGTTTTGGGTAATAGTTCTCAGAAGTGTACTACTTCTCAGAATTTACATAGTTCCCTCACTCATCTTCATGCTTACGCAGCATGCTGACTCTTGAACCCTTTTTGGCATCCTGCATTTTTGTGTAGTCAAAGGCTTTTGCTTTCTTTCATCATATATTCGGAAGTTCTGATAGTGGCTTCCTTCGTTTAGTTGCATATAAATTGATACGGGTATGTTTTGTCTTTAAAGGTGACATGCAAAAGTCTGAGTGTTCACACTTGTTTTTTTGGTAAATGAAATTACGAAGTCTTGTTCACGACTGGAAACTGAAAAAATACTTCTTTTTAGATGAAGTATCTTCAGTTTGGTGTGGGAGTGTTTCTTGTTTTATGAGTGAAGGTTTGATTGCATTGTGATGGAAGTCTAATGGTTAGAATATGTATATATTGCCTTTTCTGCCTGGAAGATGAGAAAATTTTGAGATTCTTAGTTCTTCTGTTTATTTGCTGAAGTTGGAAGATGGGAGAGGTTTTTCTAGGTATCTCAGTCAACACACACTGCTGGATATCTTCTGGTCATCTTCAATTGATGCCTAGTTACAGGAAGTGAAGTGTTAGAGAGCTGCAATGTACCTTGATTTAGGAAATCTTATGTCGCTTAATGTGCTTGAGTGAAATTGGTGAAGACCATATGTAAAACCCACAGTTGCTGAGAAGGTAACTACTTTAAGGTTTTTACAGTCTGACTTGCTCATCAGCTTATGGAAGTTTTGTTTGCTTTGTGTTTCTGATGTCAAAATATTTGTTTATTTTTCATGTGATGTAACCAAGGAGATTTCTAGAGTATTTACTAGTTATTAGTGCACTTCATAGAAAAATAAATGGTGCTATATGATAATGTTCTTTCTTCAATTCACTTAAGAGATTTTTAGCTTGATAACTGTGAAAGTTTTCAGGGAAAAAAAATTGTTTTGTAATTATTATCTGTATTCTGAATGAGGGTTGTATATGTTCTTTTGAGTAATTTTCTGTGAATTATTTTGACTATACAATTAACCAATCTGATTAGAACTGGCTCAGTTTGTATTTAAGAAGTCATATAGGAGATACAATATAGTATCTAAGTATATGAGGAAAAAAATGTTTGACTGGCCCTCTGTAAGTTTTGTTAAAAGGTATCAGATATGAAGACTTAACTATTATTTTTGTTCTGTTGCAGGGATTTCTCCAAAGTTAATATCCTGGTACCTGGTGCTGGGCTAGGTAGATTGGCGTGGGAAATAGCTATGCTCGGTTATGCTTGCCAAGGAAATGAATGGAGCCTCTTTATGCTCTTTTCTTCTAACTTTGTACTCAACAGGTACATAGCTTATGTTTTACTTGCTGGTTGAAACCTAGGGAGGCAAAATTATAAATGAGGAAAAGCTTGAAAAATAAAACTCACAAGAACAGATTTGTAAGTCTTAACACAGGACACATAACCACTTTTTAGAATGTTTTATGGAAAAAAAAGTCAGTGGGATAAATGGGGGAGGGAAGCACTGTATCTGAGTCATTAAAATTATAGCAGGAAGCATGGCTTTTAAGTTATGAGACTTAAAATCTCTAGATTGTACCACAGATTTTCTGCATAATCTTGAATAGGTTTTATGATTTATTTCATATCTGTTTCTGTAAAATGCACACCTATCTCACCAGTGTCAAATACGGACTAGTTAATATGTGCATGGTACTTAGTGGTGGTGATTAGTAACAGAGGAAACCTGTTAAAATGTTACATTTCATACTAAAATTTTAGGCACTGTTTTGACGTGAAAAAGAACCACCAAAGCACGCTGAACCATTTCTTAAGCAAGTCCTGTCACTGAGTCACAGCTAAAATAATATAGTTAACAGTTCTACTATTATGCTGAGATACTAAATTTGAATGTAGTAAATTTCACTTTATAGATTTAATTTAGAGTGACATTTCTGTACTTGGTATTGTTACTTGCGTTGGAATTTACTTGTTTCATAATGAACTTGTTAGAGAGGAAAGAAGGCAGAAAATGCAACTGTTAAGAAAGAGGGTGGGAAGACTGTGGGTGGGCAAGCATGAAGGAGGTCTGCGGGGGTGTTTTGGTTTTTTGGGGGCGCTGGTACCAAGTTCAAAGAGACAGAATTTGCCAATTCACTCATTCTTCAATGTGAGATGATACACCTTTGCTGAAACTGCCTAAACTATTGGCTTCTATTCTATATAATCATGATGTTTTGGAGCCCTGTTTGTAGGCTGATTGTCCACAGCAGACTGTGGTGATCTTAAATCTGTTACAGCTTACCATTCAAAAACAACAAGGGGAAGACACTGTTTATTATGGATGCTGCATGTCTGCTTAAAACAGTAGTGGTCAGTGTGATGAGAATAGATATTTGCCAGAGGTTTACTTGGTTTTTTATTTACATTACTCTTAAATGACTCTTATCTGGTAATGAAATTGCGTATTACAGTTGAGCTGATCTAATGACTTGCAGCTACTGAGAAGAGGTCACATTTTTCTCATCTTTAGTTATACAGCCCTGCTAGCTCTTAGGCTCTTTGGAACTTCTGCAGTTATTCAAAGTAGCGTGAAAGTGTTCAATTCCCATCTTTTGGGAGCACTGATCAGCTGTCATAGTGGTTGAAATCTGAAAGTTAACTTGATCCATAATTACCTCTGATAACATGGTTTTTGTCTTCTTTAAATAACGTCTTTGACCTATATGTGAAATTCTCCTGAAAATCCATGCTTAGCTTATGACAGTAATAATTCTTAGCATCTAACGCTCATGTGGTATTTCCTATTTATAAAAGATATTTAGCAAAGAGTTGTATATCTCTTAGGCTTGCTAACAGTATTACATTTTAGACAGCAAAATTGAGTGTTGCTCAGCTGCTGTAATCTTCATCTTTGCTGGGCAAGTTATCAGTTACAGATTTCCTTGTTAGTGTGGAAGAGAATACTGCTAACCTTACTCTGAATTTCAGTCAGTTCAGTTGAAGTCCAAGCATTCCTTTCTGCCAGACCTAACTGTGGGCTTGGGATGTCTATCAAGAAGGTTATAGGGACTTTTGGGGTCCTTCATTTTAGTCTTAAGTGGCTGTTGCCACTTAGCCTTCTGAAATGGACATGTTTGTCCTCCTGGAAGAAATGGCAATGATGTAGATAAGCTGAACATACCTGTTAAGGAGGAGTGGTAAGAAAGAAGGATTTTGCAAATTAGTTTTCAACTACAGTCTTATTTTAATTAATTTTTGTTTTCAGTTGATAAAAGCGTGAGTATTTTGCTAACGTGTGCTTACAGTTTGGATATACCTTCTTTCTCTGACCTTGGTTTATTTTTAGGAAGACAAAGTACTATATTGAGTGTCAAGCCAACTACTACAATGACTTAAGTCTTCTATATACAAAGTGGTAACTGCTGATTTTTACGCATGTAAAAAAACTGATTCTCTTAAATTGTGAACTTTTGTTACTGTGGATGAAGTTGCATAGCATGGTGTGTAGAGAGTGCGTCAAGGCGTAACTGTGGTCACTGTAAGTATTTGCAAATAATTAGAGTGCATTATTCCATTGAGGAGGCTCTAATTTGAAAATAAAGTGACCCTGGAGTAGTTAAGCTACAGTGGCTCCAAGGCTGCTGCAGTCCTTGTATGGGAAATTGTGCTTTTTCTTGTATGAGTAAGATTCTTATTGCTGGAGTATTTTTCTAGTGTTTAGATGACTTCTGGATGACAGATGGCAGAGGTGATGATTGGTGATGTACAGACACACTTCATTTCTTACATGTTTTGGAAGAGCAAAAATTGTGAAAAGCATAATCTGTTTTCCTGCTTCTGGAAAGCATACCAAAATTTTCAGGCAGTCTAGAGCCATAGGACACACCTTACTTCCCTTTGACATCTGACAGGAGGGGAAACAACACTAGGGTAGTATCTATGTGGAGGAGGCAGGAGCAGCTGGTTGCTGACTTGCTGTTTCCTGCATCTGGAGATTGAGAGCATGGGGTCGATAGCCTCGGTCCAACAGCCCTTCAGTAGCAGTAGTCCCACTTACGAATATTTGAGAAAGTTCAGCTGAAGTAATGTAAAATCACTTTGTACCCAAGTCAGAGTAAGGTTAGTTTAAAAAAGTTTTAATTACTACCAGTAGGATTCATGCTAGCAATTGACTAATCTTTACTTCCTGGAAAGAAAGTAATTTTAGATAAATCCTGACACTTTGAGAAGGCTGCTTAATTGTATTTGTTGCATGTCCATGAATGCCTCATGCTGAAAGCAGTTAAGCATTTTATCTTTAAATCAGTGGTCAGAAGTAAGATTTGATCTACCCATCTTTTCCAGACTGTGTTTTTCAACTGCATGTTGAACAGTAAATGCCCTGCCCCTATGGAAAAAAGTGAACCACATCACACTTAATTAAAGATGTTAGATTTTCATAACATAAGTTACATCATACATTTTTTCTTGGAAAGATGGAATTGTAAAGGACTGCAGTACTTAGTTTTGAAGTATAAATTACTGAAGCTGGAAAGGGATGTTTTCAAGCTTGAATATGGAGAGGGATTGGTCTTTTATATTAAGTTGGGAATTCCTTTTGGAACTGTTGGAAGGTCTACATGAATATAGTTTGTGCTGGGGGAGAAAAAAAACATACAGGGAGGTATGTGTTCCCTTATAGCTCAGAGAAAAAATCCTTTCTAATCTACTCAGATCTCTTACTTTCTTTACTTTGCTTTTGGGGAAATTTTCATTGTGAAAGAAAAAATGTTCTGAGGATAATGTAAATTGACTGGGAGCATATGGAGAATGCTAGAATGGTTAACACAGAACTTTTTTTGGCCAATGCATTTTTAGTGGGGGTTTTTTTGTTGTGGTGGTGGTGTTTTTTTGGGTTTGGTGGTGTTTTGTTTGTTTCCTTTAGTGGTTTTTTTTCTTTTTTAACCAAAATAGAAATGCCTTTCTTGAAGAAAATGATGCCATGTTATCAGGGCTTTTTCCCTGCTTTTTTTTTCTTTGACTGACTGCATATATCTTATTGATACTTACTTATTTGTTATATATGGACACAGTTGATGAGTGCAGTATACTGCTGCTCAAAAAAGGGTTTTTTTGGTATTTTTTTTTTTACTCATGAAATATAAATATGACATGAAGAAAGTAAAAAAAAAAAAAAAAAAAAAAAAAGTTTTTTCAAAGACTTTACCACAGATGTTTTCTATTCACCAGCCAAGAGAGTGCACTTTCTATAACCTGGTAGATTGCTTGCAGTTTATGAAGTGTTTGATGATACGTGTTTTATGGGACAGATGTCTCCTCTGTTGTCTCTGAAAGAAAGTGGCTTTATTTTTTAATTACAAACTGATTTTACAGGACTGTGGGAAAAGCTGCTTTTTATACTTTAATACTATTTTTTATCATTTTTTAAAATAAGAGTTGACTTAGTTGGTCATGTCAACCCACAAATTTTATTTTACAAGTAATTGCAACACTCCCGATGTTACTAACTTAAAATGGCATCTAGTGCAAAACTACTACGCTTTGCAAAATGCAATTTACTTACCTTTTTGAAATCTAAAAGCGTCCTTTCAGTTAGGATCTGAAAAATGCTTTTGTTCTGCTGTGCTTCAAAACCCCTATGATCACGCTTCAGAAAAGAGAAAAAAGTCTAGAATGAGAACAGATGTTTCCAATAAAATTCATGGAACTAATGTTACTCATTTGCTTTTTTTTTTTAAATTGAAAAAACATGATCCAGAAAAGCTTAGCTTTATTGAATATACTAAATCAGAAATTTCATTACTCTTACAAAAGAATCCTGTGCATTTTCTTTTCAGTGGAGAAGTAAGTTGGGGAAAATGGTAAAAAGTGGGAAAAGAAAATTTAAAAATTAAAGGCAGTTATTGTGTGGTGATAATTTGTGTGTCAGACTAAAATTGGTTTTTTTATTACTTCATAAATATATGGGCACTCTGAAGTGTTACGAACTAGGTAAAAGTCCTTTAGAAAACGTGTAGCTTTTGCAAGATCTTTCACCAACATCCATTGTTTTGTTGATAAAGTCTTTGACTACTATATTTCTATATAATAGATAAGCAGTTTGTTGAAACTGAATTGTGCTGATTTCTGTATTTTGCAGATGCTCTGAAATTAACTCATATAAGCTTTACCCCTGGATTCATCAGTTTAGCAATAACAGAAGATCTGCTGATCAGATACGTCCAATTTATTTCCCTGATGTTGATCCTCACAGTCTTCCTTCTGGTTCAAACTTCTCTATGACAGCAGGGGATTTTCAAGAAATTTATTCCGAGTGCAGTGAGTAAATGCAAACTTCTAGGCTATCCATATAACTATCTTCAGAGTATTTGTTATGGGACAGTTAATGCTTACAAATAGAAGGTATCTGTATCTACAAGCATTAAGCAAAAAGTACTAACTGTAGCAAGATTTTCTTATTCCACATCAGCTTTTCTTTTCTTCTTATTTATAAAAAAAATATGGACACTTCCTTGCTAACAGATCTTTGTTGCAGTAGTCTCTTTTGGAATTAGACAGCATAGTAGCATTATGGAAAGGTTTACTTGATTTAGAAAAGTGGTGTTACAAAGGGAACAATGTAACTAGTCACTTCTCTTTAGTGTAAAAAATAGAAATTGAAGTTTTTTTTTTGTTGATTCATTTCCTGTTGTAAAAGCGAAGCAAACTGTTCCAATAGTAGTAAATTATAAATGAATCAAATATATACTTATTGACTGTCAGTAGTAAATATTTCAGAGTCATATTATGGGTATGATAATAATCAAAGATTGAGACTTCTGTCAGTACAAATAACCTTATTTTTTCTTGTGATATCAGGTTAGTTGTGCTGTCCTCATTGCAGCTATGAAGTAACGTTTTATGACTGACTGTTGAATTAACCCGCGGAAGACTATCTTATTTAGTCCCTACTTTACCAGTTACATATTTAGGATTTGATTAAGGGTGGCACTTATGCAGTTCTTTTACATGTAGTCTAATATTCTAATATATGCCTATTTAGACGTCCCTATTTTTTTCTTACACAGTATTGGATTATCACCTCAGACATCCATTTTCTGTTTCTGCCTTTCAGTCCCTATTAGACCATAGCAATTTTTCACCAGGATTATATAGCTATTGATCTGTCCTTTACTTGTGCAGCTAGACTTCCAGATATTTTCTTGTAGGAACCTACTTGCTTAATTTTCTGAATGTTCTGTCTTACATTAGAACATCTGATAATAGCATAAATTGTGAAACTTTTAATTTTTTTATTTACAGAACTTAAAACTTTTGCAATTTCAAGGATACATGTTTAGAGAAAAACAGGGAGACTCATGCTTTAAAAGGTAGACTTTGAAAGATCCTGCTTGTTAAATTAACTAGTAAAAAACAGCTGGAGAAATAATCAGATACTGAATAAGATGTTTTAAAGCAATGTGATTTGTAAAAGTACACTTCAGTGTAGAGACTTGTATTGTTCTAGATATTAACTAGAGAGGCCCAAAATCACTGAGTATTTTTGCAGTTGTATTTTTAACAGTTCTGGGAATTAAGTTCATAGGACAGGTGAGTAATAGCACACTTGGGCCTTCATTTATATAAAATGTGTTCTAATACTTACATTTTACAGTATAATATAAAGAGATCTCATTTTATATGATGCATAAATAATAAGTATGTATACTATTTTATAGTATGTATGTGTATATACACACACGTATATGTATAGGTCACACAAACCCAAACTTAACTGTTTTAACATAAACCAAAACATTTTAATTACTTGTAAAGGAACTGAAGAGCCTTCAACTGTTGTTAGTTAAAGGTAATGCTGAGTGTGTAAACAAATACTGGGGTTAAATCATGAACTTTTACAGGTGTAGAAACATTGAAACTAATCTCTGTATAATTTGTTCTTTTTACGCAGATACTTGGGACTGCATAGCAACTTGCTTTTTCATAGATACAGCACATAACGTTATTGATTACATTGATACTATATGGAAAATACTAAAGCCTGGAGGAATATGGATAAATGTAGGCAAGTGTGACCAACCTCTCTTCCTGCTAGCCCTGACTTACGTTTGATCACATAACAGGCATCTAGTGCTTGAAAAGAGTTATGGGGATGAATGTGTCTCTGCTGAAAACTCTGTAGAGCTAGAAACATCTAGGGCATGGAAATTATCTCAGATGTGTTCAGAATATGTCCAGATGTTTGCTAGTTACAATCACATCAACACCACATGATTTGCAAATAGAGAAGCAAATCTTCCCAGTGCCAGGTTCTGCATTCATGCATTTGTTACTTGACAAATGTAGTGTCCTGTATTTTTTTTTTTGCTATTTTTCTAAGAAAATAGAACTTGTTCTGTGTATAAATACATCCTTGCATTTTTTTCCTAATCGGTTGTCTAATTTGTGCTGTGCTTCTAAGCAGAAGTTTTAGGAATGAGATTTATGTATGCCTTGGCTCAAAAGACGAGAGACTTAAGTCTGCCATGGTGAAGGAATGGCAGATAAAACTCAGGCGTTAAACATTTTGTATAGCAGAAACTGGTCAGTCACTGGTCAGTCAGTCACGACACCAGCCCTGGCCACTCACAGAATGCAAGCAGAGCTCCTGAGTAGACCACAGCATGTCCTGCCTTCTGTTCTATAGAGACATCAGTGATGCTAGACTGAGGAAGTTTTAAGATACAGAAAACACAAGCTGGTAGGAAATGAGACTTCATTGTTGAATATGCAGCTGAACTAATTTGTTTTCATTTTGCATTGATTCTGAAATTAGTTATAAAAATCATATTCGAGTGATAGAAATATGGTCTTTTGTCTGTATTTGCATATGTGAGTCTCTATATAAGCATTCTTTGCACTTTCAGTATGTGCTTTTGATTTTTAAAACATTTTTGTCTTTTTAATAACCATTTCCATTGCATCTTTGTACTCTAGGTCCTCTCCTTTACCACTTTGAAAACTTGGGAAATGAACTTTCTATAGAATTAAGCTACGAGGATATAAAAAATGTTATACTGCAATATGGATTCCACATAGAGGTAAGAAGATGCTGTAGTTTGCGATGAGTAGTACTGGTATAAACCAGACAAACTCCTTTGAATAAACCTTTACCTTAAATTTAGTTCAACATAATGGCATGTACTAGTAGCTTCTAGGAGAATTAAAGTAACATTATTTACTTATTATTTATTTATTTATGAAAAATTAAAGTACTTGTAAGTGTGTTACGAATTATTTGCTTTCCTCATTTCTTATAAAATGCATAGATGGGCCATGTAATCTAATAAATATGTAGCAATTTCTTTCTTACTAAGAGAAACTTACATAGTTCTTGTAGAGAAGGTGTTTTGAAAACTGCTGCTTTTTTTTCAGGTGGAAAAAGAATCTGTACTGTCGACTTACACTGTGAATGAACTCTCCATGATGAAATACTACTATGAATGCGTGTTGTTTGTGGTGAGAAAACCAGAATAGAAGTGGTCTGAATAGGTTAATCAGAAAAAAAAACATTGGCTTGAAAGCTAGCAATGAGAATAAAATGGACTGGATGATGTCTGGACACAACCTCAAATCAGTGGTGCCTTCTTATTCCTAATGGGTTTTAGATAGTGTCTATTTTCTTAATATCTCTGTTGCTATCCAGACATGTACTATGCCATGCATATTTGTAACATACTTGTGCAAATGGAGGAGGAAGTGTTCACATACACAGTCTTTGTGCTTTGGAATGCATTAAAAATAAAAGCAAAAACGTTTTCTTGAGAATAAAATTTAATGTTTGCCATAACCAGGCTAATTCACTGCATATGCTGCCTCATTTTTCATAGATGTATAATGATTTTCTTTTTCCTGCTTTCTGATGTTAGGAATGCATAGATGTGCTTACTGTGCTAGCTGCGTCACATTTAGAGAAGTGTTTCTAAACATAAATTATGAAGTCTGAAATGGTTGGAAAGTGATAAAATTATTCTTGATAGATACAGTAACCATCAGAACTGTTACAGCATTTTCTGTGCAACTGAAACTAAGTAGACTGTATTACAAATTCTAATCTTGCCTGGATCACTGTTCAGAATTTAATCAAAACACAGAACCTATAGGGAATTTGAAATACTATGTGAAAGCAGAGTACTGAGTGAAGAAAAAGCAGCATGTCACCAGAGAAGCAGTATGTTAACATCAGTTCCGGAGTAACACCTATTTTGATTAAGCTCTTAGTGTTGAAACTGAAATATGTTAAATGCTTTGCCATCTTAAAATACATTGATTTTGAGTCACCTACTTCCTGCTTAAGCCAAAACAGTGAAGCAGTATTTTTTTGTTAAACATAATTAACAAAAAGACAGGTCATAACTTGAGCTCTTTTCTTTTTTTAAATTTTATAACATGGCTGAGTTATCCATGCCATGTGTAGGTAGTGCAACAGAAAAATCCCTGTTTCTCAAAGGGGAGGGGAAAAAAGCTACATGTGAATAATATGTGCTGTAATCTCATCTCTCCCTGAGTCAGCATATGCAGGCCAATTGGTAGACAATTTCCTTGTAACTTCAGGCAGGCGCCTTACCCTTGTGACTTAGTGACTTCTTTGTTTTTTATACTAATGGTTTTTTTCTTGGCAGATGTGGCTTAGGTGAATATTTAATCTACAAATCGTGATACTATACAAGAGACTGAATCTTCTCTCACTTAGAAGTGACAGAAGATGTGCATGAGAAAAACATTAATTAGTAATCACCGTGCTGAGAGGAGGTGTCATGTTAGCCATTTTGTTTTCTTAATATATTGGTTAACTTAAGTACCATTTTCATGCATTTTCAGAAATGTCTTTAAAATGTAAAAACATTATGATAAGGAACCAAGGGGTTTTTCGTATTTGGTCATAATGACACTGGACAATAGCTTGTTTGTTTCCCATTATTTCTAGTCCCTTTTTTCATGGTGATGTCCTAATCACATCTCTTTTATAGATCTGTTACTGGCTTTTGGATTTTTCCCATTAAGGACAGAAATTTGAGCCTTTGTTCCTAAATTGAAAGTCTGCAAGGAGGGAAAACACAAACATTTTTTTGTATAGTTTCAACACCACATAAGAGAGTGTGTGCCTGGGTATGTGGAGTGCTGTGCCCCTTTCTGCTCAGAATCCGTGTTGAGAATAAAGGCTTCTAGTCTACAGAAGTTTTCAATTAAAGCTTTGCTCTTAAACTAGTTTTACTTCAACTGTCTCTTCTTGCTCGAAGTGCACCACCAAGATTTAGCTCCATAAATTAAAAGTCAAAGTTCTGCCCTGCTCCAAGAAAAATGTGTTAAAAGCTGAAACACTGCTGTTGCAACAAGTAGGTTAAAAATAAAAGCCCTTGCACACCTAAAAATAATAGTTTTTAAAAGCTGCTTTAATTCCCTTATTATATGATTTAATTTATTCTTTGAGAGGCTTTGTGATTCTTTGCTTTCGTTCTGATTTTTTTTTCCATAGGTAGAATATGATTAATATTTCACTTGATTTTCAGGCTCCTTGAAATAAGGCAAGGTTAGGTGAATGTCGATTATGTGCATATTAGTACATATATCTGCAATACTGCCCAATTTCTGCCTCCTCCCCAGTCTGTAGTTACACTTGAAATGTGGTGTTCTTGCTTTTCACATGTAGGCAATTGAACTTTTGATTTCTGGTTGAATGTCAGTATCCTTTGTTCTGGTGGTTTTCTTCTTTGCCACCCCACATTGTCACAAGTGCCATTTTTTGTGTTGTTTTTGGAAAGGATGTTTTTATTTACTCATATCAGGTATATAGCGATGTGCTTCTATTTCTAACCTAGAAAATGCCAGTTTTCCTCAATGTTTTCCTTTTAAATTGTAATAGTTGCATTGAGTTGGAAGCAGAATAATCTTGTGAATAAGTTATATGAGTTAGTAGTGGTATACCTGCAGTCCTGTTTGAGTTCTTAAAAGTCATCACTTGTATTTTTATGCACAGGGATAATTGTGTATTATTGAATGTGAGCACATTCTTCTTTTCAGCTGTGTACACAGGGGGGAAAATGCTTAAAGTGTTCACCAGCTGAAGCCAAGACCATTTAATCTAGGTCAGTATTAAGCTGTACGCGGTATCGGGTGTAAAATAAAACGCTGCATAACCTTCAGTGTAGTACTTCCTTCTATGGAGTAAGTTTGACAAATGTAAAGTGTCCTGTATTTTTATTTCTTTGTAGTACATGCTAAAATCAGTTAGAAGGTAAGAATGGGAAGTCTCGTGTCTCTGCATGGACTTCCCCCTTTCAGTGTGTGTTGTGGACTTGGTTTTCCTTGGCTATTAAAGTTCGCAGTACGACGCGATGTTGCTCATGTTTGATTTTATCCGTTGCTGCCAGGTGAGAGTTAGGTTTTGACTGCCTCTTCTCCTCCTGCTTCCACGACCCTTCACTAACCACAGTCGCCCTAGTAATCCCGGGAGCTCCCCGCGGGCCGCCCCCGCGGCGGGGCAGGCGGGTGATCGCGGAAGCCACGCGGCGGCACAGCTGTCCCGGGCGCCGCCGTCGCCTCCTCGCGCTTCGCGGCGGGCACGCGCTCCTCGGCAGCCGCCCCCGCCCCCGTCCCGTCACTCACTGGGGGGCGGGGCCGAGCACCACGCAGCGGCAGTGGGGCTGCTGGCGGCGGCGAGGGGGGCGCGCATGCGCCCTTCCCCGCTTAGCGGCGGTGCGTGCACTCCCGGGGGACGCGCGCTTTGCGGAGCCGCCGGCGCTCGGCGCCCTCATGGCCAAGCGGCGCGCGGAGCCGTTAGTGTGTCACGTGCCCATCAAACGGCTCCTGCACGAGCCGCCGCCTCCGCCCCGCGCTGCCGCGCCCGACCGGCGCCCCCGGAGCGAAGCGGCGAGCACCGGCCCTGTCGCCTCGAAGCGGAAGCTGGAGGAGGCTGAGGCGCCGCCGGGCAAGCGGCCCGTGCTGCGGGGGAGCAGCCCCCGCGGGGAGCAGGGAGAGGTGGGGGGCAGGCGGCGGCGGCGCGGCGGGTCCGCCGCGCCCCAGGACGAGCGGACGGCGGAGGGACGCGCTGGTGGCCGGGGCAAAGAGCGGGCCGCTGCCGCTGAGGTAACGGAGCGGGGCTGGGCCGGCAGCAGGCCTCCCGAGGAGGATGCCGCGGTGCCGCCGTGGGCGTGCCCGGCCTGCTCGCCTCCGGGGAGAGAAAGTCGTGGGCGGTGCTGGTGGCGGCTGAGGCGTTACCGTGGGGCCGCGAGCTCAGCCCTCTGCGCCGGGGCGCGGGTGTCAGCCGTGGGGGCCGGCGGGTCAGCAGAAGGTGCGGGCGGAGTCCCCCGGGCCTTGGCCCGGCGCAGCACAGCGCTGGGTGCCCCGCAGCCCCTTCTGTGCCTCCCTGTGTTAATCAGCCGTGGGCCTCTTAAAGCCTTGTTTTTTCTTTTCTCCTCTTTCCACGTAAATGAAGTAACGTTTCTAGCTTTTTTTCTTTTTTTGCCTATAGAAAAACTGACGGGAAACAGCCTGTCTGGAGTTCACCTTAGTTAAGTCTGTCTTCAGCCACATCCCCATCCAAAAGTGTGGTGGAAGCTTTAAGAGGTTGTTTTGATAGCATCTCTGTTGTTTGAGGTTGCGGGTCAGGCTTACTGCAATATCTGACAACTTTCTTAACTTTCCGTTTGGGATGGGCATTTAGTAGCGATACCAGAGCTATCTTTGAACTCAAACGTCTAGTGAAGGCCGTAGTCAGGGCAATGGGATCAGTTGTTTAATTATCAGGGTGTACTGAAATGCACAGTTGACTTCCGATGTTTCTTGTTAACTTTGAACAATGTACATTCTTCTCCCTGGCCTTGACCACATTTTAGACAATAGGCCAGAAAACAAAATATGGTACTAAGAAAGTTTTAGTTTTGCAAAAATAAAATGATACGTCAATTTTCGTGCCTATCTAGAAGTTTGATATATGTAAACTCATTTTTCCTCCCACCTGGACCTTTTAAATAAGACTGAAGTATTTGATCCAGTGATACAGAAGTGGCAGAAAGTCTAGTTAGGTCAGATGTACTTTCAACTCCAGTTTTAGACTATGATTTTGAAAAGACTGGTCCTTTAATAGTATAACACTCATCTATGATCTGTAAAGAAAATTGTGGCTTTTTCTTCTTAGGCTCTGCCTTTTGGGGGTTTTTTGGGGGTTGGTTGGGTGGGTTTGGTGGGGGTTTTTTTGTGGTGGATGGTAGAATTAAGGCATAAAGGAATTGAGGGAAACATTCTATGGCCTATGAAAACTATACATCCTTTTTAGGCTGGACCTTTTAAACACAAGGATATCTTTCATTTTGAAGAGAGAACAAACATATTCTGAAGCAAAACAAATTGAGTAAACCTCTACAGAAAAGTTTTACTCCATCACAGATATGATGCTGAATTCTTTATAGGGTTATTAGGCATAATTTTGTAAGCTTTAGCAGTGGTAGGAAGGCAAGAAGCTCTCTGGATTTCCACACAGTAAAGAGTATTTATATATAATGTTTTTGTAGGACTGTATTTTTAACAGGTTGTTTACCTAAGTAGGTTATTGTATAAAAAATATTTTAGCTTTAAAATAAAGCTTAGTTAATATTAGGCAAGAGTTGTTTATTATATCTTCTGTGTGTCCTACCTGTATGTTTTAAATCTTGCACAAAGATATTTCTGATGATGATTTGTACACCTTTCTGAAAATACAGGCGTAGGTTGGCATTATTCTTTGCTGGTTTGTGTAGTTCATTACAGTAATAAGCATGATCTGGATACTGTTGATTTCACACTGTTTTTGTTAACGTTACAAGCAATTCCAATTATGTTACAGTTGGCCAGACAATAAATACTGAGTTTTATTTGCAAGCACACCTTTGCAACTAGAGTCAGAAAATTAACTCCTTAAAAATTAAACAACTTCAGCCATAGAAACTGAGCTGTTGTATCTCTGAGCTTGCTGCATGTTACCTACCTTGCTAGGATTTCTTCTCAAAACCTATTTCGAAAAATATCTAGGTGAATGTGAATAGTTGATCCTTTATTTTGCATTTTATGTATTAATGTTTAGTTTTTGTGCTCCTTGGGTTTGTTAATTTTCACACTGCATCTTTCTGGGAGTTACCCGTAAACTGAAATACTGTTGCTCTGGAGACTTGAATGCTTTTGAAACTAATCCTGTATGTAGTCTGAGTCCAAAATGAGGAGTACGCATATTTTTGCGGTTATGAGGTTTTAGATTATTATCTCTTTGAAAGAATGCTGTCATTTACTCTGTGCATGCAAAGCATCTAGCACAGGGGTGTTCTGACTTTTAAGTACTCAGCTCTCACAGTGTGAGCAGTAACTTATTAAAATATAAGGGGAGTTCAGATTAAACGTGGAAAATTTGTGAGGGTAGCTGACAGTTTCTGAAACTCTATCGCTGGACATTTTTTTCAAAGAACTTGTTAGCCACCTGCCCTGCACAGTTCTGTGTGAGTGACACTGCCTAGGTTGCAATACAGACTGCAAAATCTTCCCTTTCTCTTTCGCGCTTTTTTGGTTTTTGTTAATCCTGTGCAGTACAAAAATTTCAGTTTACAATAATATTTATGCAAATGTGTACAACTACTTACAGTTTGGCTTTCTTCCAGTTTCCAGATAATCAAGCCTTCTGTTCCTGTGGCACTGTATTATTTAACTGGTTTTGGTCTCGATTCCAATTAATGGGAACTTTGGCTCTTTAATTTTCCCTGAAGACGATCTTTTCCTAGTGAGCAGATTTACATTAGTAGTATTCTACAGGCACACAGCCATCTTGCTGCTATGAAATATCTTTCATGCCTCTCTTAATTATTACAGGTCCTGAATAATGCGGGCTTTTTTGTAGTAAATACAGGTTATCTGGTACAACAAATGGTAGTTCATGAGAGGCTTGTGTGGTAACAAATAGAAAAATGTATTCTTTAAATGGAAAGTATCTTGAATTTATGTACTTCTGGCTTTGGGGAGGGGAGGGGAAGCATCACTTTTCCAGTATCAGAGAGGGTTTAGGGATGATATTTACAGCGATTTTTTGAACATTACATTTTTTATTATGCTGCAGAGCCAGCACACAAAGCGTGAAATTTTTGAAGAGCCATACCAAAACAATTATGCCAGTTTATTTGATAAAAATACTTCTGTTCAGCACCTGTTACAGCTGAGACATGAAAGTAAAATATTTTAAAATTCCAATTGTATCTTAGGAAAAATACAAACCAATATTATATGGAAATGCATTATTTTAGGTTTGTGGCAGCATTCAGTGTTTTTACATACCAGAAGAAAGTACACTAAGAAAGCTCAAGACTTAAGGAATGACTTGAGCATTCCTCTTCTTACCTGTAGCATGTCCACAGAAACATGCACAGATTGGCCACTCTGTTTTCTAACAGAGGTTTAAAAACAATACCAGAATTGTATAATTGCAGAGTAAAGCAGTAAGTAAGTACATGTTCCTCCAAGGTTTTTCTTGTACTACTTACCAGTTTTTAAACTTCCACCTCCCTGCCTCTAGAAGAGACCTTCATTTTTCTCGTGTATACTTGAGTACAAAATGTAGATACAAAAAAGAAGAAATGGAATGTGGTAGAAACACTACCCAATGCTTTACTTTTCCTGCAAGTATCATCCTCTGAGTTGATGTAAAATAGCTAAATACTTTCTTCTCAATACCAGCTTCTAAATGTGCATGAAATTTGTATACCATTGTGAGAAGAAAAAGCAGGGAACAGTTTTTGTATGCAACGTCCAATAATTGCACAAGTTTTACCATATCACTCTGTGCAAAGATTGCAAGTTGAAGAAATTGATGGAGTTATAGAAGTATTTCCCAGCGGTTGTACAGTGGTTCTTTGCAAGAATATTTGAAAGGACAAAACTAAATTATGATTTGGTTGAGATTTTCTATGGTGTTTTCCTTAGAAATAGCTCATATGTTTTCTGTGTAAAATTATAAGAACTGTTAATATGGAACAGCAGAGTAACTCTTCTTTGGTTTAGTTTCTTTTATAAATTTTTTAAAATTATTTCATACTGTTGTGATACACGTTAATGTTTTGTTGCCTTTTTGTTTGTCTCTTTTCAAAGCAAGAAGATTTCTGTCAGTATAACTCATTCCTATATTGGAGAGCACCATTGCCTACTATTGATTTGTCTGATATTCAGAACGTAGATGGAGAGACTCCATCAGAAGCTAAAACTCCTTCAAGGACTGATACCATGGAGACTGAAATGGAGACCTGATCACTCATTTCATAGTTGTGCATCTGCTTGCAGGAAACTTGTTTCCATTGGGATTCCAGTTTTTCTACTTGAGAGAAAAATAAGCATGCTTCTGCCTTCTTGAAGAAACAGTGTTACGTCAGTCTACAAAAGCAAGTCTGAGTTGTCTGAGTGGATGCGATAATCACTATTAGGTACTTAATACTAAGGTGTCTGGAGGTGTACAGTGTGGAGGAGGCTATGATGCCTAGCAAGAATGCTTGACAACATGGAAGCAGGCTAAAAGAAGACTTCAGAAAATCAGAACTTTGGGATGCGATTGAAAGAAACAGGTGGATATGTTACATGTCAGAAGGAAATGGAAAATCATTTTGACTGTCCTGAACAAAAAGATGTAACTGTGGTAGCTAAAAGTGAAATATTTATCATGTGAATTCATCATAAAGCACACAAACTGTAGTGATTTTTAATGTGTTTTTGTCTGTGTAATAGCTAAACCAAAAAATAAGAGCTTACCAAAACCAGACAAAACATTCCCTTTTCTATGCAAACCAAAAACAAGTGTGGCAGGGAGGGAGAAGGAAAAAGGGATCTTTATTTCTGTAAGCTGCCGCTGTTCTGAAAGTTTTTTCATATTCTCCTTGTGAAAAAGCTTTTTCACCTTCTCCTTTTCACATTACCCAAAGCAGTGGGCAGCCAGCGTTTGGGTTTTCGGCCCATTCTCATGTTAATGCTGTTCTTACATTCTGTGATGTTAGCTCTGAACCAGTCAGTAGCATCGAAACGGCAGGTGTGCGCAGATGTGTCAAGAAGTGTTAATACAATATGAAATTATCATATAGGCTTTTTCAAACTTAATTGACTGAGGTGTAGTTTTTGTAGAGACTATGGATCTTGCAAAAAATTTTTACTTCTGTTCATTGAATTAGTTTTTTTTGCTGTGAAATACAAACTTAATGCTTGTCTTTTGTAATTTATTTGCAAGTTGAAGTACAATTAGAAATACTTGTCTTTAGTAATAGACTGAAGTTGTATGGGCAGACTGTCAGACTTTGCAAATGTGATTTGTCTTTAAGGATAGCAAACACTGTATTTTTCCTGGAATCATCATTGAAGAAGGCAACTTGTGAATTTATTTTTTTTTTCTTAAATACTGTATTTGCTAAAGGACAATAAAGTTTTGCCTGTTTTATTTGAAAACTTTGGGACTATTACTACATGAAGTTCCTGACTTTATTTCTTAAGATTGTTGCTTCTGTAGCTTTTTCTTTTTATTAGGTCTTTTTGCTTAAAATAGTCAGCTTGTCAGACTTCTTAGTAAACATTTGGAAACTTTTTTCAGTATTTGTGCTGTAAGGTATCTGTATTTGTTCATTGCTTATTCATTTAGATGGTTAGGGTCTCTTAGTACCCACAGAAGAAAGGAGGTAGCTCAGTGACTCAAGCATTTCATGGTGCTTGTTTGGATATGCTTCTACCTGCTATCAGATTTGCTGGATACATATTTAAACAATACTTATTTTTCTCAGACATTTGTAATTATACTTTTTAAATCCAAATACATCAGCTTATCTTAGGAAGTACTTTAAAAATGTTTTTAAAAACGAACTCCTTTTCTGGCAAGAATGCGACTGCTATTACATGTTTACTGTAACCATAATAAATTAGAAAATAGATTCATTAATTTGTTGAGGTGTTTGTTTTTGTTTTGTTTGGGGTTTGTTTTTTGTTCTGGTTTTTTTTTTACCCTAGGTAATACATGCATTCCTATATTTGTGGGGTTTATAATACTTCACATCATCTAGTATTCTCAGGATCTAGTATTTTGCATTATTAGCTAGTACCTTTGCAGACATACTTTAGTCACTTAAAATCTGCTTGGAGCTTCATATACAGTAGGTATGCAGCAATAGACTTTTAATGTTAAAATCCATCTATTTCTGCTGTATTTACAGGACAGAAGAGATTTTATTATTTTCTTTAAAATATATATTTGAGCTATTCCATAACAAAATAAATAAGCCCTTTAAAACAAATTAAGCTTGCACTATGTTTTAGCCGTATGTTTACTTTATTTGCAATTACGCTGTAGGCAAGCACTTTCTTCTCAGCTTGTTCCAGTTGTGGGCCCTGGGTTATGGGGTGGAATGTTACGGCTACTTTCAGAGCATTTGCTGAGCTGATTAATTTTTTCCATTCATCTGTTTGCAAATAGAGGCAAATTTGAAAGCCTTGGAAAACCTTTTGAAATTAGTCTGAGCATTTGGGTTACACGAAGGGCTGGGCAAGGTAAGGGGTAATGATAACAGATTACATAAACGTTGCATTAGAGCTGTCAAAAGGTGTGATTAAGACATGTCATTGCTCAATGTCTGGTGTCTCCAGATAGCATGTGTCACTGGGGGCTACCAAAACACTGGTTTTGGCTTCTGACTCCATTTTTCTAGCAAGCTCTTGTTCAAGAGCTCTTGTACATAAAGTACAAGTAAGCTTAAGATGTTTTACTTTGCATGTGCATTCATATCCAGTGAGAAGAAAATGTTTTTTCGAAATTACAAAAAGTCACAAATTCTGAGACGACTCAGGAGTAGCATAATACTTACCAACTGACGATCTTCATTTGGTAGGTTCTTTCACAAAAAAATTATTTGTATTCTTTAGGTAATTGGGAGTCTGCTTTTCTCCAAAATGTTCCTCTGTGAAAGGAAGAACCACTGTCAAAAGAGTAAGAAAACGTACAGCATAACCACAGAGATCGTCTAGATATTACCCAGGTTGATAAGGTGTTGCATCTGGAAGTAGCACAGTAAGGGTGTGGAAAGTGGGGAATGGAAGATAGGTGATGATGAAGAAATAGGGTAGCAAACGAGTGCAGGCATAGCTGTCCAGCAGAGCAATGACGTGTAGTATTTTCAGCACTGCCTCCATCTTCAGCACAGCAGCATTTACAATAATTTGAATATGGTGATCAACAGTAAGTTTGTTAGGTTTCTCACTGTTTTGACAGTTACTGCTTGATGTTTTTTCCTGTTGGCAAGGCCAAGAATTTAATGGATGTTAATAAAGTACATGCTTATGTATAGGGGAAGTTGGAAAATCCACAGGATCCTTCGTGTAGAACATGAGAGTGCAAATATGTGTTTCCAGGTGGCACCAAAGATAATTACTGTCCAGCATTTGGCAGCTAGTTCTTGTTACAGCAGATTCGTTGTGGGGAATTCATGTGTGTTTTTGTGAAAGCACCTGATGGCAGCTGCAGTAAGAGATGTCAGGCTTCAAGGACTCGTTTGGTATAGCAAAGATTATGTCCGAAGAAGCATTTCAAAATAGTTAGTATGCTTGGGCTAGCTTAATTATTTCCATGCCTACAGTTATAACCTTGACTCTCTAGGTGGCAATACACATACACAGTAAACTACAGTGAATCTGGAAAATGTTTTGGGTATGCTTTTATTCTGAACTGCTACTGAAAATTCGAGCAGTGACATCATGAATGTTAATCATTTCCTTACCGTGATACATAAATAAAGGCAGATCAAGTCACAAGTTCCTGATTATGAGGTGACACAAGGTCTTCAGCATAATCAGAGTAAAAACTTTTTGTCAGGAATTTGTGGTTCATCTCTTGTTTCCTTCTCCTCCCCCCACCCCACCCCCCCCCCACCCCCCGGCAAAAAAACCCAAAAGCTATCAATTTAACATATGGGAACTTGATGTTACTACTTCTTGCACTGTTTCCATTGGTTACAAGGGGAAAGCAAGCTTTATTTGATTGTGTGTTGGATGGAAACCTCGATGGGTGGCTGAAGCTGCTTGAAATGTGCTCGTTAAATATGGGGAAGAAAAAGGTAAGTGCTAATTCATAAGAAACTAGCTCATGAAGTAGTGTTTAAATGTTGCTATATAGGTAACAAGGTATTTGAAATGTATGAGGAAATTTCAGATAGGATTTTTCAAGTAGTCATTAAAAGGTTCCTTATTTAAAATTCCTATTTCAGACTTTCTGTATTAGAGAATTTGATGTTGATGCAGCAAACAGTATATCTTAATTATTGATATTCCATTTGTAAGCGAACTCATTAATAAGTATGTTTTAAACTCTCTTGGTCAAAAAAACAGCATTCATGACTTCTTAGTCACTTCTAAGGACTTAAAAATCATTGTTCTTTCTTCTCTTAAAGCCATACAGATCATAACTTTTTCACTACTGAAGGAAAAAATAGTTTTGTTACTACTGATATGTTACCATTCCCAGGGGAAAAAATTGTGAAAGGAGGATGGAGGCAAAGTCAATTATTGTTTGTAATTTTATTTTGCTTTTAAGAATTATTGTGGTGGATGGTAGTTTTCCTAGTTTTGTTTTGTCTTCTTTTATAATAGTGAATTTTTGAAAGAAGGGATATGGACTGGCTAAACATTACATTTTTTTCCCAGTTTTCTTATATGAATACCCGGGGTTCATGTTTGGATTGGAATATGATGAAATAAGTGGCTTACCAAGTATGAGACTGAGAAAAGTAAACAAAAATAGTATTGTACTATCTTTAGTGAAGTGTAAGCCAGAGGAAAGTTTTTTTAATGCAGAGCTATGAATGGAAATGAGCCACATCTATTCACTGTTCTCTTGCACAGGTGAATTTTGTAATGTCCTTCATTTGAGCAGTGCACATTGCTCTTCTAGTGAAATTGGAACACACGGTAATTAATTCCATTGGATCTACCCTAAGCGTCAAATGTCCTCTCTCTGAAGCCTGATGCTATATAGTGGATGTTTCCTTTTGATGCTTTAACTTGTAGAATATGAAATTTGCTTTCAGTTTCTTTTACTTCCTGGCATTTTAAAAAACTAATTTTGCTTCTGATGGCATAAAAAGCAATTATTATTTAAGAACTACTTTGGCATAAAGCAAGCTACCCAAATCCTATGATGTCATGATTGTCAGTTATAAACTGCAATGTTTTTGGATCAAATAATCACAAAATGTTGCATCTGTGTATCCTGTAATAGCTAGTTTTTCTACTTTTACCTTTTCAGAATTGGAGAAGCCTGTGATTGAAAGGAGGAAAATCTACTTTAGACAAACCTCTGTATTTCCAAATTTGTCATGTACAAATACAGAGACACCATGAAAGCTTTTCATTGTATAAATTGAAGCCATAAAAATAATTCGCAAGTATGATTCTGAAATATAGTGTGATATCAGAGGGAAAGGATAAAATGTTTAACAAGCATAAAATGTTTATACTTTGGACATGAATAGTAATATAAAATCTGGAGTGTAAATATCAAAATGCCTAATTCCTATGACATGACAAGACTTCAGGGAGAGACTGTGATGGTTTTGATGCCCAATATGTTGGTTTTTTTTTTCCTTAGAGTCCATACATAAAATGCACATATGACCAAAGTGCTTTAAGGATACAGCTTCGTCAGTGGAATCCCTTTGAGTCAAACAAATAGGTACTGAGAGTGCCTACTTGTTTTTATGCCAGCAAATAGCATAAAAGGTAGAACAGGCTCCCCATTATCTTTCTTTCTCATTATTTGGAGCCATGAGACAGATTCTGGTACCCACATTTCAATGCATTCCTTTCTTCCCTGTTTATATTGTGCAGTTTATCTGTGAATATCCTGGATTTGTAAGTGTTAACTAGCCCAGTCTCAAATAATTTTGGGATTTCTGTTTTTCCTTTGTTAGGGTGGTCTTGAATTATTGTGAGGCCAAAATTGCTAATATGTAAAGACCAATCATTTCAATGATGAGTTCAGCGATCAAAACAGTCTTACTCACATTCCTTAGATGACATTGTATGGTCATTACCAGTCTGTCATTGACTTAAAGTGATAAAAGTGCATTACTAGATTTTCCTTTTTGGTAAGGAAAATTAGAAACACTTTGCCTTTTACAAATGGGATTTTGAAGGTCTCTGTATTTCAGTGATACTGTTTTACTACAGGTTAGAGTAGTGGAATTTGATTTTTTGAGATGTACTATTCTGACTTAACAGTTTTTTAAATGCAGTGTACTCATGCTATAGAAGATTTGTGCTTTCAGGACAGCTCACAGTAGTGTGCAGTAACTCTGTTAGCGTTTACAAGAACAGGTCCTTGTTTTTTTGTCTTAAGTCTCAAGCAGTCAAGGAAACAACAGTATTTTTAGTGTGTTTTCTTAAAAAAAACTAAGGTCTATCTGATCACATATTTTAAAGAAATCATCAGTCACACCACTTTGAGCCAGGAATGCAACGAAACTCATTTCCTCCCCTAGGCTGGTCAGTTTTTCCTCAGAAAGAAAAAATACATAAAGTGTTTTTGTATGAGAAAGAGAAGTATTTCAGTTGCCAATACTGATTTCTGTGATGTTAAAAACCACCATATAAAAACACAATATAGCAATTAGCAAACACATTGGTATAAAAATTATGTAAAGGTTAAGACACTGGGTCAAGGCAGAATAATGTTGTTTTAGAAAGGGATGATTGGCCCAGAGAAGAAATCCAAAATAAACTTCTTAATTTTCTGAATGGAAGTAAGCTTAAATTTACTTCACTTTCTTCTTAGAAATCCAGGTACCTAAAGGTGATACTTAGGCAACCAGCAACAAACAGCCAAGTTTGAAGGTTCATGATACAGCATATTTCTTTCACGTAGTATGTGATAGCTCCTCAAAATACAGCCTGAAAGCAATAATAATCATAACAGAGCCCTGCCTAGCTGACACTAGCATCTCAATATTTTTATGTGGTACTTCTGCCTGCTGTTGACTGCCTGCTGCTTTCAGTGGGGAGTGGACAAAGCGACATCCTGCAGACCAGATCCAGCTCATAGGGTGAATCTGTATGGTCACTTGCCTCTAGTGCTGTGGCCTTGCCATCAGGCTGTGCCTGATGGGGAGCCCTTGCCCAAATTCCACAATTGCTAGGACAGTGTGTGAAACCCAACAGCTAGGTGTTTCGGACTCACTTGCAGAGCAGTCAGCAATTATATCTTAAAAGCACAGTGTCATGTGAACATGGATGTGCCTTCAGCTGCCCCCAGCCTTTGGAAGACTGGACTGGGACAATACTATTCTCTGTGAATCAGCCCTGGATAATCTGGTGTTGCTTTAAGTCTTCAGTGTATTCCACTCTGAGAGTGTGCGCACTCAGTGTACTTGACTGACACCCTAATAAGTGTCTTCAGGTTTTGCTCTTGCCTCCAGCCATGGGTCACTGAAGGACAGACAACCTTCCTTCTTCCTTTGTGAACCACAGTGTTCCCTGTACATTCATTGCTGTTTAACCCTTAATTTTTAGGTAAATTGTTTTAGGTGAGTTCAAAATAAAGAGGTCATGTGGATAACGCTCTTTTTTCTCAGTCTCAAGCAGGAAGGTTTTTGTTTGTCTCCTTTCCTGTGAAGCTTGTAGCATTTGCTTTGGCATGTCTTTGAGTGTGAATAGTAACACAAACCTCCATCCTCCCAATTCTACCTTCTGTATAGTCCCTGTGAGAAAGATATATTCTATCTGGTATGAAAAAAGGTGGGAAAGAAAACAACAGATTTTGGAAATTGTTTTAAAATCAGGATTTGAAAGCTCTGGGGTCACATCTGGAGAAAGTCTCATTGCAGAATCCATATGCCTGTCATTTGACCCAGGCCAAGAGGCTGACAAGTCAGAGTTCACATCTTCTAGGAGTACTCTGAAAGACAACATGTTTGAAAAATCTGTTAACCCGTCTGAGGGATACAAGGAATGACAGAATAAACTCAAGGAAGACAGTGTTTGCTGAGACTATTCTACAAAACCCTTATGACTTCTTATTCTTAGAAGTAGGGATTGTGTTAACGCTCAAGAAAGGCTCCTCAGAAACTTAGAAAATTTTTAAGGTATTACTGTTTACCTACACATATCATCTGAGGAGTCATCTAATACTGATCTAAGAACAGTAACTGAAGTCGTTATCCTTCGATCCTGCATGTTCCTTGTTCTTGTCTCCCTGATCGTTACACTACAAAAGTACATTGTGCTTCTCCATCACTGTGAGGGGTTTCTTCTCAAGAGATGGAGACTACTGCATCTTAGAGCTGCCAAACATGCTCCTGAGTCCTCCTCTTAGGCTTTCTTCACTCATTTTCCTACCTCTACTAAGAAAATTGAGCAACAGAGACCAATGACACCATCTGAAATGTTATTAATTCTGGACAGTGACATCCTGCCTTAGGAAGCAGTATGGTGGTTTCCATGGTACTATCACTAGAAGCACAGAAACTGTTAATGATTGTAACAAGAATAAACTGTATCACCACATTTTGTTCTTTGGGTCTGCACTGACTTCAAAGGTATTTACAGAATGCATTTCAGGAGAATTGATGGTTGGGTATTTGTGACTGTGACCATCAAGCTGATAAAACCTACCCCACGACATTCCTGGCAACTTACAGACTCTAATAAAAACTTTTAAGAAGCCACTTTTTCTCATGGAACAAATTCTGCAGACAGTCCTCTAGACTTTGAATAATTCTTCATGTAAACAAAATGTCTGAACTATCTTGAAGGATTTTGAGCCATGTTTAGATATCAGTAACTACTTCTTGCAACCACTGAATAATCTGATTAAAAAATCACTGTAAGAGCACATGGCATCCTGGCTGTCTATAATTTAATATTCAAGACTGTCCTCATTCTTGCCTTCCGTTGAAGCACATCTATCATGTGAACCAGCAGCTGATGGATATTTATATGCCTGCCTGGATTCTGTCATCCATAACTTCAATCAAAAAATCAGTTTATTTGTGATGAGAGAAGTAATGTTCTCCTTCTTGGAAAAGCATTTGTTGACATATCAGTGTCTAATATGAGAGTGCAGTGGGCAGCAGGAAGGAAGATTTACTACAATCAAACCTGGAATAATCATTGCCTATTCGCATACTGTGAAATAAGCAATCAAGCACGACTTAAGGTCACTCCAGGAGGTTGTCTCTACCCACTGTAAGTTGAAGGGGAAGACCAAGGCAGAAGATTCTGTTCTGTTGTAGTCCAGAATCTGCATGGTAAAACATGATTTAAGTTTTGTGCTATAAAGAAAAATGATCTTCCACAGTGCCTTTCCCCAGCATGCTAAAGCAGTAGCTCAAACAGCCATCATCTGATGAGTCTGTGTTCAATGTACCTGCTGCCAGCCTTTGGTATTGGACTAATTTATGAGACTTCTTTATTTATGTTGGAAGATGAAGGTAAATAAGCCTAGTGGCAGGCTGATTTGTTGGTAATGATACGGGACAGGGGGAGAAATGTAGAAGCAGTCTTTACCAGTTTCATTCCTTGCTCCTCTCTTTGCTGCTTCATCGGTTCTTGAAGATCTGCTAGAGCACTAAGGCAAAGGTAAGTTTGTAGATAGTCTTACGAAACTCAATGTCTTCAGTGTGTTCGGAGATGATGAAACAATGAAACTGGGAGTTCCCTCTAAAGCAGATCGGTGCATAAGATGTAGATTAGTTTTGTTTTTTTCATTCCAAAATGCGGACACTCCTTTAGTAGATCCTGCCTGATTAAACACGGTTGATGAAAAAAACATTTTAATATACTTGCTGGATAGGAGGCATGATCTAACAGAACATAGTGAACAGAGTGGGTATCTGGATGCTTATGCCTTTTCAGGCACCCCATGGAAACAACAGAAACAAAGCCATTCCTGTTTTGGTAAAAGTTTTTGTTAAGCATATTATCCTCCTTTAAGATCGTTTTTGGTAGGAGATTTTTGGACTTTGTAAACAATGGGAGGTTATGCATGAATTAATGCAGTCATACTTTGACATTTCTGCATTTCACTTACTTAGGACGTGAAAAACAGGAGGTGTGAAACGTTGTTCCTAACGGGCATCCAAGCACTGAGCTGGTCACACTGCTGTTGAAGTGACAGCTTAGACACTGGGAATACAGGACTTACTTAGAAAAAAAGAAGCATAAAGGATGGAGAAGCAAGATAGCGCTGATCTTAAGGTAAGTCTGTAAAAATAGGGTTGATACTCTGCAGTAGGACTGCAGGAGAAAACATCTCAGCAGTTCTGAGATAGCAGGATAAGGAGTACATGATAGTGTGTGGACTTTGAACTACTAAAATGTCTGTTATAAAACAACCACACGTGTATTGGTATCAGTAAAGCGCTGGGGAATTGGATGTGAGAATTTGCAGCAAGAGAATTGGTTTGTATGTCTTTGCAGAACAGATTTTTAGGTCTTCGTATTATGGTGAGTCTTGATTCCATTCTCAGGGAAGACTGAGAATTTCTGATGTCTGAAAGAAGATGCACAACTTAGAAAGAAATGGCAGAAATTTGGAATTAAGAAAATGTTTGCAGTCAGAGGAATATGTACACCTAGCGATGTCCCAGTCAAAGTCCAGAGCATTTGCATGTGCTGGAATACATGTGTTTCAGGTTTCTTACAGGGTTGATTCCTATGAAGAGTGGGCCTGGTAACAGCGACTGATACATCCTATTACAAGAACATTTCTTTATTTTATTTCTAAACAATGCTGAAACTAGAAAATTGCTGCAAGTTTCTATGCTGACTCAGGATGACTTGTTTGAAAAAACTTAGTTGAAAATAGTATCTTAAAAGGTGTCGCTAGGAAAAGAATGAACATGCTGTTCAGCCCCTGCTAAAATTTCTAGCAGTGCATTGTTATTGGAAGCTGTAATGCTTCTTTAAGGCCTTCTGTGTAAGAACTGCAATGCAAGAAGTCTAAAGACAAAACAGAAGCAGTATAAGAAGCAGAAACTGATGTTTGGCAGGGGGCTGGAAGCAGTTTTCTTATCCTCCTTGTCTTCGAAAGAACAGTTTATGTGAAACCCCTGCTAAGTTTAACAGCTAATGTTTCAAAAGGCCCTGAGGTACACCCCAGAGCTGAGCAGGCTTTTCTGCTCTCAGTTTTGGGGTGCTGCTGAGCCTGGGTACTTGACCTGACAGTGGGAGTATCTTCTCCGTGGTGCTCTCGGTGGCTCTGCTCCCAGGCTCCTGCGCTGAGACAGTGTGGTCTGATGGCAGGACTCTCCTCTAGGGGAAGAGGAGGGAGAGCTGGGCACCACGGAGGAAGATGAGACTTGGGCAGGAAAATTAGAAATGGAGAGACCAGAAAATGGGAGAAGCAGCTAGAAAGAGTTAGTGGATAGGAAATACAGATAAAATCCAGAGGCAGGCGGACATTGGTGCTCACAGTCAATACAATGGCACCACTGAAACCAACAAAATAAAAGAAACATTAGGCAAAAAGCAGATGAAAGGGCAGGGCAGAGAAACCAAAGAACTGGAGGCTGGGATTGATTATAGGAAGAGGATAAGTTTGAGACAAAAGAAAATGGAGACTGAAAGAAAAGTGAGGTTTGGGAGACAAGTTGGAGGAAACACAGAGGACTTGAAACAAAATGAAACGCAGAATAAAGGGAGAATGGTGTATGCCTGCTGTGTTAGTCCACACTGGGTACAACCGGCTATAATTGCCACAGGTACTTGTTTTGCTCTGATGGCTGTGGTCCTCAGTGTGTTCAAGGGCTCCAGCCCTGCAGGAGATGGTGATAACTGCTGAAGGGGTGTTGAGGTTCCTCCTTTGAGTTTTCTTTGTCAGTGTGGAAAAAGTGATGCAAGTCTGTGAAGAGGAATAGGAAGATCAACAACCTAAGTATTCAAAAGTTTGTGTTTATATCCAAATATTGTCACTTTATGAAAATTTTAATTAACACATTGGTCACATACTGGTTTTCTTGTACACAGGTTGAGTTGTTCACTGTCACGAGCTGTAATCCAGTTACTCTTTATTTTTTGCCTTTTGCTTTTCAATAATGTGTTGATTACATATGATTCAAGTCTTCGTAATTCAAGAGAGAATTGTTGGTTTCCTCGTAGACCTTCCCGTTAGGTTTATCATGAGTGCTGTAACCTTAACTTACGACATGAATTTATATTCACAATACCCTAAAAAATGACCGGGGAAAAAACTCAGGCTTTAGAGGGGGAGCTGAGATGCAGGCAAACTTGAGCCAAAAATCGTATGTTGAGTTTGGGATACCTGTGATCCGGTTTCTCGCCGTGATGAAGAACCTGGCAGGGCCGAAGAAAAGCGCCGCTGGGCCCCAGGAGGAGCGCGTCCGAGGGGGGCTGCGGAGCGGGCGCCCAGCCCGGCTTTCGGGGCTCCCCGCCCCGGGAGAGCGGCAGCCAAGGCAGAACCGGCGCTCGGCTGTCCCGCAGAGGCAAACCTCGCCTGCTGCCTTGGGGCAGCGTGCACCTTCCAATATTGGGGAAAAAAACAACCAGGCAAATAAATAACTAAAAAGCCGGGGGTAAAGGACGGCGCCCCGGGAGCCGCCTCGCCCCGCGGAGGCGCCGCCCGCCCGCCCCGCCGCCGCGGGACAAGGATCGCCGGCGGGCATGGCGGCGTGGCGGGACCTGCTCTTCTCGCAGCTGGGCTCCGTCTGCCGCGGCGGCCGGGACTGGCGGGGGGGCGGCTGGCGGCACCCGCACCGCGAGCGCTGCGCGGCGGCGGAGGACCGCCGAGCGCGGGCAGCCCCGTGCCGACCCCGCCAGGGCGGCCGCGAACCCGCGGCCCCACAGGTGAGGGCGGTACGGGCGGCGACGGGACGCGGGGGGTGGCGTGGCCGGGGCTCTCGCTGCTCTCCGCCCGCGGACGGGCTGCGAAATCCCCCGCAGAGGGCTGCTGCCGGAGGAGCAGAAGTTGTTGGGGCTGATCCTCTTCGTCCTCATCCGGGCCAAAGTCCCCTCGGCCTGAGAGAGAGCGGCCTCTCCGTACGGGGTGGGCGATGGGGCGGCCAGCTTACCGGAGCGCGGCATCTAGATGAGCTCTGGTACCCATTGCACCTGCCGTGTCATGAGTGGCATCTGGGCACATCTGTCAGTGGCATCAGACTTCACCTGGAAGTCCAGGCGGCTTGGAGAGAGAACAGATCTGTTGGACTGATGGCAAAGAGGAAACCTCAGGCTACAGGGGGGCTGTTTTGCCAATGATTTAATGTTTTGTTGTTGGTGCCGATTACCCCCCTGTGCTTCTGCAGATACGGACTTGAGTGATTTTATACACACACATCTGCTTATATTCTAGTAGCCGTGAAAGGCTTCCAGCAAAAAGGATTGCCCACGCTACAAGCGGGTCATAGCATGGTAATTTTGTGGTAGCACCATTTGAATGCCATGACGTTTACAACAGTTATATGTAACATGTAAGAAAAATGCGTCTGGCTCTAGTGAATTTTCACTTCTTTTTACTCTGATGCTGACTGAAGCCTTTTTTTTTTAAATTTTGAGATGAAACGTATATGATTCAGACATTGGGGTTTTAAGAACAGGGCTCTGCTACTATAGTTAAAATAGTGTGGCTGGATGGTTGTTCACACAGATCATGCTGTAGCAACATATCTAACATACCCATTTCTGACATTCTTGCTGATATAAGTTGGGAAATTCTTTGTGAGTATTTCTGTTTATGAATATAATTTTCAAAATACGCAGTATCTGCTTGTACACTAAGAAAAAATGAGCTAGTGTTTTAAGTTGTGAATACCTGAAGTTAAACCACAATCTCCTTTTCTTGGTACCAAAATGGAGTGGCCAGTTTTTAGAGATTTAATGTATTTTGGACCTCCCAGCGGAACTGCAGTGTTACCAGTAAGAATAAGCTTATACTGGTATAAGGCTAAAATGAGTTTACGGAAGGATCATCATTGCTTTTTAATGAAAATTATGCTCTGAAGTTGTGAAATCAGTTTGCAGACTTTTCTTTGGTAAGTTTATATTATACCATAACAACCTTATTTAAAGTAGTAACAGGCTTATATAGTGTTATGAAAAAACGTGATAAACAGCAAATAGGTTAGGTTACGTTTGAACCTAAGTTTTCTTAATCGTTTTGTGACTTGATAAGGGACAAATGCTGAACCTTTCTTGGCTGTTACAAGGTTAGGGGCACAGAAGTTACCCAATAGTGAATGTACTGAAGCCTTTTGTCCCTGGAAGTAACCAGTATCAGAAAGAAAACATAAGAGTTGTACAGAACCATACCAGAGAAAGACATTGCTCTCTGAGCTCCACCTTTTTTTTTTTTTTTTGTAGTGTTGTAGGCATAGGGAGAAGATAAGACAATTGTTACCTTCCCCCCCCCCCATTTGTGACTACCTAAGCGGAAGGCAAAAAGTCATGTAGTAGTTTTAAAAGAGCGGAAGGTAGGCAAATTTGAAATTTCTACAGCTCGTAAAGGAAAATGAGATCTCAGTAAATACCTGTCTGTCCATGCATGCACACCATTATGCAGCATGCACAGTACTCCACTCTGGGCTGCAGGTAATATTTTCAAAAACATCTAAACAATCTATGTGCCTAGGTACCAGTTTTCAATAATGTTGTTGGCATGTAAGAGCGTAGGTCCCTCTGGGACCAGTCAAACTTTCTGTACCTTGTGGCCGCTTTGTTTGTGGAGAACCTCAGGGTCTGGGCAGCTGCAGCGTGTCTCTTCTGTATCATCCCAAGGAGTTCTTGTTTGTCTCTGCATAACCACACTGGCACATGCCCAGAGATAATAGAAAACAGGTTTTAATGGTCATGGGGCCAGAATCGTCCTCAATTTATAGTACTGTCTTTAAAGTGGGGTTGAGGTACAGAACAGCATGTCAGGGGAAGGCTGCAGCAGTAAGAGAGAAGGTCAATCCCTTCGCATTGCTATAAGCACAACTCTGAACATGACTAGTGTTACAAATAGGATGCCAGAGACCATGCTGGACTGCTGTATCCCATTTACAGTGTCTTACCAGCGTGGATCTAATCTGGTTACATCTGCCGAAGCTGAACGAAACCTTCCCAGGAGGAAAATCTATGTGAACTATGCAATACTCTTCCTACTTCTTTTCCTAAGTAAGTCACTCCTTCATCCTGCCTTTTCATGGCTTGGTTAATATTAACTTTATTTTTCACTCAGTAGCACCATGTCAGCTGAAGAGGTGGGTCACCCCACATGTGAGCCCCCCAACAAGCTGATCTACAGGCTTTTGGATACTATCTGGGGAGGTTGTAGGTCCAAGCTGGGTAATCCAGTTTTTTGAGAATTGCAGTAATGAGTTTGAGATTCTTCAGGCAGTTCACAGCACAACGGGAAGCTGAGGTGGCCATGATTTAGCAAGTTTGGATCTTCCCTTGAAGTTGTTTTCAGAGTGGCTCTATCAACTGTGGTGTAAAGCTTCCCTGATTCTTGTAATATCTAAATATATTTATGTGCAACATGCATACTAGGTGAACCCTTGTGATCCACTTTGTATGCTTTGAATTACCAGTTCTTTTCCTTTACGTTCTCATCTCTAACATTTTACCTCAGTTTTTGAGAGCTGGTTGTACCTTCTCCTGACATTCCTGAAAGAAAAGAAGGACTCTTTGAGGGGCCATAGCTCTAAGTAAAGTGCTTAAGCCTCAAGAAAGGCAGGATTTATTAAGCACTTGTCTTCATCCTTTCCCTGGGGCTAACATTGCTTTACATCTCTGCTGTAGTGCTGTTGCTGGTACGCGCTGTTCTGAGTTGTCCAGTTCCCTCTGTCCATCGTACAGGAACAGAAGGAGGCATCTAAAAACAGTTTCTGGTGTTTCTTGCTGTTCTTTTCATCAGGGCAGAAGCTGGATGCTGTAGTGCTGCATGTTGATAAATGCGAGTCAGAAAAAGGGTTTTTTAAAACACACTGGTAGTGTGACATCTTGTTGTCGCTGCTTCCAAATCAAATGTGCTTGGGTTACTAATGAAATGAATGCTTCTGTTTTTCCCTAATTATTAAGACTCTGTGATGAGAATTGAGTTCAGCCCTCTTTGGTGTCGTCAGTAATGACGAAACTCTGCACGGGAACTGTGAGAGGACAGATGCTCGCTTCCCAGCCTTCAATGCTGTAATGGTCTCGAACTTGGTAAACAGCCATGGCTGTGCCTTGGTGCCAGCCCTGCGGTGTCAAAAAAATAACATGTTTTCATTATAAAAGTGGTTTCCTAGCTGCCATGTAGTGCTAGGGGTTACACAGAGGTGATGAGGGACTCGGTCACATCTGTAAAGGGTTGGTAGCCTGTTGTGACTGTAGTGTTAGCTGGATTAGGCTGCATGGCTGAGGTCGGATTGTGGGTATAAATTTTTTACCAGCCTGGCTGGGGTGGGATGATCCCAGGTTTGATCACAGCCCTACTGCTATAAATTACTGCATTTATTTACCTTTTATTGGTGCAATTTAACCCCCAAAGAGGGGTAGAGGAGCTTCTACTAGTGCATCCCAAGTGCTTATGAACTATGTCTGTCCCTCCGCCCGCCGGCTCACCAGCGTTTTGGAAAGGCTGGGTGGCGGTGCCATGCAACCTCACCCCTCTCTGCAAGGTCACCCTGTCCCTGCTGCTTGCATCGCCTTCCTTGTCCCGGCTCCAGCCCCTCCCTCACCCCTCCTGCCGGCGCATCTCAGGAGACCGTCGGAACACAGATGCAGCCAGGCAGCTTGGTAAGCAGGGAGCGCTCCCAGAAGGCTGGGTGGACTTTGGGGCTGCGAGCTGGGGGAGAGGTGTTGGCAGTGGGATGGAGCAGAGACCTTTTAGGTTGCAGGGGAGAGTGCCTGGGAGCGCAGCCTGGCGTGGTGGAGGCCAGGAGTTGCAGCCCGGCTCGGTGCTGGGAGGGCAGTGGTGATGGCTGCTGGGTCACCCTCTCCAGCCCAGCATAAACAGCAACCACAGCTGGTCCTCGCTGCCCAGCACCCTCCCCCAGCCTTTGGGGGTCCCTTTAGCTGCTGTTGCAACCTCCAGTGCAACAAACCAGGTGATAAGGCTGGCGTTGCAGAACGTGTCTTGGCACAGGAGGCCGAAGGTGTGGCAAGACCTGGTGGAGAGCCCGAGGGTGTGTTCAGATGGCCTCTGTGGCAAAGGGGCAGGAGGACGTTTCCGTCCCTGCAGTCACCGGTGGCTGCTCCCAGGCTGTGGCTGGCTCTTCCTTCAGCTGGGCTGAGGCAGCTGTTTGTGGGTCTGTGGCATTTGGTGGGTTTTTCTTCTCTTCCTTCTCCTGGTTTAAACTGGGAAGTGTTTTGTGCTTGTACAATGTTGAATCCTTTGATGGAGGGGAATGCGTTTGTAACAGCAGTGAGTGGTTGATCTCTGTGATCGCTCAGTGCTAGGTAGGTGAGACCCAGTTTCAAAAGCAGCAAGTTGGTTAGCTCTTCGCTAACATCAAGTGCTGAACAAAGAAGGAGCACTGGCTTCCATTGATCCCAAAGTGGAAATCTGAGCAAGATTTGAAGCATTGTATTGACCCTCTGAGTAATATACTTGAAGCATCATTTTCTTATGGCTGCCTGTTTTTTCACTTCTTTAAAATGGCTTGAAACAAGATCGTTTCAAAGGGGACATGTAACTTGCCTTGAATTTGTGGGATTTTCTGATTATATTGCTTTAGTTAATAACAGAAGACCAAATGTTTGATTTTCTTTGGGATATGAGTGGTACTACTGACTTCCAAAATATTGTCAGCGAGACAGGCAGGAGTGTTCATTAAGGAAACTGCAACTTTTGTCTTATAATAATTTGTAACTATAGTTTGGATTAATTTGCCATTTCTTGCTCTAGTATTGGTGCCTGCTCTTGTTTGCCAAAGGTTTTGTGTGTCTATTTTATTCTGCAATTTGGGATGTTTTCCATTAATTAATATCTTTAGAAGATGTCTTTCTGTATCATAATGTATGACTAGCTTGTTAAATAATCCACATTCTATACTGATCATTGAATTGGCTGTGTAAGAGGAGATGATATACAGTATTATATTGTATTCTGATGCTGGCAATGTAAGACAAATGTTAGCTTTTAGTAAGGTAGCTGCTTTCAGCTTTAAGCAAAGATTTTTTCATTGCCTGTATGGGCCACACTTATAAACCAGCCAGATCCAAACTTTCTCCACAATCACCATGCTTCTAGAGCAGTGGGTTTTGGAGTGGCTTATTTTAGGTGGAAGGCCAAATTATGTTTCATGTCATAGAGACTTTTTTGTCATTTCCAGCTGGGGAACGGACCAGGAAACCTGTTTTTAATGTCTAATGCCAATTTAGGTTTTTTAGTAATGCTTTTGGGGCTTGTTTCACGGATAGGGCTGAGGAAAATAAATTGTGATTTGAGATTTCTTGTGTTTGGGTCATTTTCAAAAAGCCTGGGCTATTGGCAGAAATGTTAAGGTGAGGGCCTTCCCCCTCTAGTTCAGTGCCATGGGCTGTGCGGGGGGACAGGAGAGTCTGCTTGGACCCTCCAGCTGCAAACCAGGAGTCCCTCCATGAGCACCTGCACCCTGAGCTGGGTGTGCTTTTGGGGCAGTACTGTTTGATGTGTTTTTCCAAAACATTACTTGTTCAAGTATAGCAGAAGGGCTTAACTGATTAGTTAATAAACTTAAAAAGTGAAAAGTAATAACTCAATTAAAGGCCTAGTCTTTCAGACTGGGCTAAGCTTTCCATCAGCTGGCTAGCGTTGTGCCACAGGGGTCAAGCCGGAGCTTCTTTGACAAGGAGAGGATTTTGTATTTAGTATTTCCTGTGTTTTGTTGTCAGGACCGCACTGCTATTTGCATTCAGAAATACTCTTCCAATTGTGTTCCGTGGTCTACTCTGAGGTCAGAAGCAACATGTGGGAAAGCCCTTTACAGTCAAAGTGTTTTTGTTTTATTGGCTAAGTTTGGGATCAAAATACTGGAAACGTTTTTATAAACCTTCCATGTAAGGCCCCAATCCAGAAAAGCACTTTGGCATACATACTTAGCTTTTAAGTGCAGTTGGTTAAATGTGAAAGAAAATGCCATAGCATGCTCTTGGTTGAAGACTGAATTTATGTATTTCTGAGAAGGTGACGCGCTCCATCTGTGCTAAGGAAAATAATCTAAAATCTCTCTTCAGTATGACTGAAGATTTTTAACAAGTTCTGTTATCTCTCTTTGACTTGGGTGTGCATTTACCCTGCTAGCACAGGTGACTTCTCTTCTGTTAGTGTAGGTAGTATATCTGTGAAGATCTGAGAATCTCAGATCTGCATTTGAATTAATTACTAGGGAATAATCACAGAAATTCTGCTGTGACCTGAAATGACATGTTATCTTTAAAAGTGGAAAATACAGAAACTTTTCAGTGCTATTGAATCTGCAGTCTGCCTGCAGAGGCAGTTTGGGATTAACTGATAGTTGTCTTACAGTTGGGCTTGGTGAACTGGTGAACAACAGTGGCAGCATTCAAATGAAATTATTTGCTCAATATTTTTGTAAGTCTTTTTGAAATGTTGCGATGAAAATTTTCTAGCAAATTCAATTACTTAGAATGCAGTATTTCCACAGATGTGCAGAGTCCTGAACACTTGGGCAAAGGAGTATGTAAGAAAGGTGGGAAAAGCAAAAGATGCTAGTTAGTAACAGATGTACTGATGTACTGTAGTGATGGAGGTGAGGGGAACCACAGCATGTGTGTGGTGCAAAGCCAGGCTGTTGTCCTCTGACAGCATACCCTGAACACAAGGACATTCTAGAAGACCTGAGATTTTGTTGCAAACCTCACATTGGGTTCATATTTCATTGCACAAGACCCTGGAGTTTTATAATGCCCTTCTACCCTACGTGGATCCAAAGTGGTGTTCTTTGTTACAACCAGCTGTTATATTACTTCATACCATAAGCATGCATGTAATGGATGCTGAACCAGAAAGTTCCTGCCCTGAAAAGCTTATGCAAGACAGCCTGTTAAGTTGGAAATCTCTTTAATGCTGGCAGTAATTTACCAGTTGCCACGGGATGCAGAAATACTGCTGAAGTCCTGTTTTTCACTTAAGAATTATTACGCATAAAATGATGATACCTGCAAGTCCACCTTAGCTTTTATAGCTCAGGAAGAGTTCCCAGGGGTAACAGTTCAAGAGACACCAATGTGCTCATAGGCTGAGCTCTTACGAAATAGTCTTGAGTGTTAGTGTACAAGAACTCTGGCTTTGTTTCAGGTATCTAAGGTTCTTGCAAGTGACCTGCTCTATGTGTAGTTAATTTTTAAAGGAGTTTAAGATAGTTTAGGACACTGTGCTGAACGCAGAGGCTGGATTCTTGCAGTGGCTGTAATAAGGGGAAGTTGTTCTTTCCTTCCCCTCACTGTGTATTCGAATAAGGATAGGTCACACACTGCCCTACACTGACTTCCTACAGGTATGCTTTCACCTGAAAATGGTGTCTCCCTCCTTCCCAGGCACTGAAAAGCAGTTTTGGATCTTTTGGGTATTTCTAATTCCTGCCATCCGCAGTAAAAGTTCTTTACAGGTACTGTATAAGAATACTGGAGTCCTGAGGCAGATCTGTTAGCCCCAGGATTATCTGTTGCTGTTTAATGAGTGTTTGCTTTCATCTAATCACTTTGAGTGGAACAAATAATTTCTGAACTGGAAAAAGAGTTATATGATGTGTTACTATACTTTATTTTTGCTGAGATTCTGCCAAACCTGCTCAGCAATGCAAAAATACTGGTTCTAATAGTTAAGATCTTTAGAAAAACCCAAATTCTTGAGAAGTACCATAGAAAAGTGGTTGTGTGTAGTGGATTCACTACACACACAGTATGTGCAGAGCTGAGGTATGGTGCTTGGCAGCACTTTTTGGCTCTTGAAGTAATGTTTTGGCTAAGACACAAGATAGAAATTATTGCTTTCTTTTATCAGTACACATTTGTTGCAGTTTCAGTAAGCGACTTACAACTTGATTGTTCTGGCTAGTTTCCAGCGCGACTGTACTTTGCCTAAGTGAACTAGCCTGTTATTTAAACTGGGTAGTCATTTTACGATTTCTCATCATCTGCCCCTGTCTGGATCTATAATGTGCCATTAAAGGCAGTTGTTGCTGTTTTGTCCAATAAATGGTTATATTTCAATAATGGATGAAATTATTCTGACACAGAGATGTCCTTTTAGTTTCCTTTTGGAGGGA
This sequence comes from Gavia stellata, assembly GCF_030936135.1. Lineage (NCBI taxonomy): Eukaryota > Metazoa > Chordata > Aves > Gaviiformes > Gaviidae > Gavia > Gavia stellata. The sequence goes on from NC_082637.1 coordinate 40,130,974, forward strand.
ATTGAACAGTGTCTGGAGCAGCATGCTGTTTCATTAGAAAGTGTATGTGTCTGTGCCTTTCACACCAAAGGGGACATAAGTACAGCTAATGGTACTAAAAATTTGTTGTTTAGTATGGGCAGGTTAACCTAGTTTTCCTGAGTTTGGTACTCAACCAATGAACAGTGCTTATTGTCTGGTCTTGGAGGGGCTGAATGTTTCTTGCAGATCTTGGTTTAGTAAAGCTAATTCCGGAGCAGGACAAATGCACATTAGCCTCTACTTATCAGCGTTTGATTGGTGCAGTGCATCTAAAGGCTTTGACTTTGGCAAGTCCTTTATTGGGGGGTGGGGTGGGCTGGGGCAGAAGAAAGCAGCAGCAAAAGTTGAAGCATTCACCCCTTTGCGCTGGATGGTTGAGTGGTGAAATCAGTGCAGGCACCAGTACAGCAGGTGATTGCAGGGCTGCGTCGCCCCATCCTCTGATACAGGTGAGCCAAACTCTGCGTGCCTGCTTGGTGACCTCAGCAGGATGGTGGCGCAGTCACTCGCCTCGCTGATGGCTTCCCCGGATTTTGGAGGACAGGTTACCTCTGTGCTAGGCTGGGTTTTTAGGTTTTGTCTGCTCTCACTCTCCATCAGCAAGGATTTGAAAGAAATGAGTGGTGCAGGTGTTTCTCTAAATTTTGTGCTCTGATCTCTTTCTTTAGTTCTGGAAACCCTAATTTTTGAACATTAGTTATGTTTAACCAAATTTGACCTGACAGTGTCCCTTTAACACCATATTATGCAAGGATCTCAGACATTAAAGATATTGGAGAAGTGATTAAAAGCAATTTTCTAAAAACTACTCATGTGCCTTAAATTTCAGAGCCAAACTCTTGCCACTCCATTGACTAAATCAGTCTAGAAATCTCCAAAGCCTCTTCTGTGGCAGGGAAGTATAAGCAGCAATCCTAATCCTCAGACTGGCGAGAAATGAGAAGGCAAAACTTCCAAACAAAAGTCTCAGGACTTTCTGGAAGGAAAATTGGAAGGAAAATTGCGATATAAACTTGGCTTCAGGTCTTCTGTATATCAGAACAGAAATTTGCCAGTCAGAAGGAACATGTAGCTGTATTTTTGTCTCCTTTAGGGTTTGGTGGTAGAAAGGATACGGGTTGATGCTGGCTGAGGTATGTGTATCTCACTGTAGTGATGGGAGAAATTTTAATTTGTTGTTGAAGTTTAATTAAATGGTGACAGTTTTGAAATGTTAGCCAGTTTTATGAAAGGAGAAATACATGTTACAGAGGTCTTTTACAAAGCTAGGAACCAAGGACAAACAAACAGCAGTTCAGAAGTCTCCTGTTTTCATTTTTACTTGCCCAGCCCTGAAGTCGTGGATGACTGTAAAAAGCATGAAGGTTTAAAACCCTTTTCCTGATTATACAATTACCTTAGAAACCTAAGTAGAGCCTTAAATTAAGAAATGAATGTTATTGCTATGGTGTAAATTTTACATACCAAATGAAGATTTCACCTTATATAAAGTTAAGAATGATGGTAAATGCATCTCACAGTGTTTCAGTTTTGAAATTTGTCCTTCACATGGAAATACAGTGATACAGTCTTGTATTTTATTTTTTCCTATGGTTGGTTGGAATTTCAATATATATATTTTTAAGTAGTACCATCTGTTCAGGAACTTCATTAAAGAAAAAAATGGTGGACTTTGCAAACGATGTTTTTTGCTATATTCACGTTTATCATTTGAGATGAAAATGAACGTTAAAGTTACAGGCTTCGTCAGGATCATATACAGATGATATGCTATCCAAGTACTGCTTTTCTAAATGTAAAAATCACAGGAAGCAAGGAGGTGAAAGAGTGCAGCATAGGCAACACTCAGGCAAACTCTTTATGTAAATAAGCGAAGATTAATGTTGAAATATCTGTATGGGAAGATACTATGTTTCTTTGCAGGGGAGGGTGAAGACTCCCAGCGTTGTATCAATTGCACTTTGAAATGTTGTTTTCAGTCCTGTTTACTGAGAATCCTGAAGTGGAGTTCAGGGAGATGAGTGTTGTGCAAGGGAGTCTCTGTGCCACTGGGTGAGGTGCGTCCCTGGGGCTTCGCGATTCAAAGGTCAAATAGATTTCATAGTGATCTTGTTCATCTGAAATAAATGGGAACTTTTGTCAATGACCTCTATAGTAGCAAGGTTAGATTCATGGCATGTCATCTGAAGCTATAGGTGTTTTTTTTCCATTGGCTTTGTTGGACCTTGAGCCCGACCCATTGTGACTAGAGTGGCCTGATCAGCTGTGGCGTGTGTTGGTCACTGCCCTTGCTGCCTGAGTTGCAGAAAAACACAGGTGCTTTTGGACCAAATTGAAAAAGGATACACAAAACATCCAGAATTTTAAGCATTGATATTTTCGTCTTAACCCCCAACCACCCTCCAAAATCTAAAAAAAGGAATTTTTTAAAACAAGGTATGTTTTTTAGCAGACAGCTTAGATGTTCAACAAGCTGATAGTAGAGAAGCAGCCTTTTCATCTCCCATATCAGGTGTTGTAACCTCAACTCACACAGTGTATTGCCATCCCTGGGGACTGTAAGTTATATTTTGGTTTGAAATAACCACACCAAACAGCTGTTGTGTACCAGATGACCTCTCCCCCCTTTAAAATTATTGATTTGTGTTCTGTGTTGTATTGTGTAACTTTTTGATGAGGAACACTGTGCTTTGCAGATAAAACCTTCTTTGACACCACTTTTCAAGTGTATTCACATATGGATTAGCCGAGTGCCATTGCCTTACTCAGCTGGCAGCGTGTTTTGCTGTTGGTGCCTAGGCTAATGGAATACTTCCCAGTTACACTGGGCTGTGTATCTCCAATGCCGGCCTTCACACCTGGAAAGATACCCAGATAACGCTTGATTTCCAGAATATGTCACGGTGGAGGTAAAGTAGCTCAAGGGAAGCTACCTGAGACTGTGCAATGCCAGCAGCTTGCTCAGAATTACTTTGAACTACTAGTGCTCTTACTAAATTCAAGTGGCAGCAGTTGGATGTTGTTATTCTCTCACAAGGCTGGGCATGTTGCCTCAGTAAATGCTGTAAGGCTTGTCAACCTCTTGGCCATTCTGTCACACCCTTTCCTGTTAATGAAAAGTTTACTAAAGTTCATTCTTATCCAAGCCATCCCATAACATCACAAGATTTTGTGTTCCCTAGTTCTGATTGAAAACCAGTTACCAGAAATTGTAATGGGCTTCAGAAAAATCAGAGTCCCAGGGTATTGTAATATTAGAAACATTTCACTGTTTTGCTTGGTAGCTCAAACAACTAGAATAAAGTAGTTTAGGAACCATAGAACAATACTGATTGCTAGGAGAACACTACCAAAAGGTTTTTGAGAGCAGTGTGTACCTGCCCTCAGGAAACGAAATTTGCTTCACTGTTTCCAAGGTTTCTCTCTGGATTTAATTTTTGCACCTTGTCTTCAGTAGGTCTCTTTCTAAGCTAATTCGTTTTCTTGCGTGCCTGTGCTCTGTCCAGCCCTGAGGGTCTTCCATGCTGTTACTCCTTCATTCGAAGCTCAACCAGACACAATTCAATTAGTTGCTCCCAGAAGAATATGCATGCACACCAATACCAGCAAACTGCTTTTTAATGATCTCTTTCATCTTTGTCAGTGGAGGCCTGTTTCAGAGTACTTTAAAACCAAAGGCAGGACTCCTATTAGTCTTGGTGGATGCTGGGTCCCTACCTGCAGACAAGCCGATAGTTCACTCAGGTAGCTCTTGGCCCTCCATAACTGCATGACTGTTTATGCGGGGGTATTTAGGGATGTGAAGCTGAAGTAAAAAACCTCAAATGGGCCTGCTTTATTAAGGATCATAATTCCGTTCAGGAGATAAAAGAGAGGTATTCTCTTTTATAAGAATTATTGCTGAACCCCATCCATAAAATCCTCCCAGCAGTACCCTTAGTAAGTTGAATTACGGGCATTCTCATGAATTTAATTCTTTTCTAAGTCACTGTATGAAAGACACATTTTACAAACAAGTATGAAGACAAGTAGTTAGCATAAGTATTTTTACAGGGTAGACATTTTGCAGAGGAACAGGTTTTTTTAAACATGAGTAAATAAAGGAGTCAATGTTTATTATTTGATTACTGTTTGCCTTGTATGCCTAATCATAAACCAGGACACTACTGTGCCCTGTCCTAGAGAGCTATGTATAAGGTACACAACAGATAGGTAGAGAGTGAGATGAACATGAGAAACAAAGATAATAATGGTTGGTGTAATTGTATTTACTCTTAATGATAAAATAGCTGTCCATTGCATGTTTCATTGTGGGGGTAGTTCTCTTTTAAGACAAGAAAAAACCCTTTGCTTCCAGTGTTTACTAAATTTAGTCCCAGAGATTTCCAAGTTCAGCATCCAAAAACTATCACTCCTTTCAGGGAATTTGATCCTGAGAGACCTGAAGAGAAAGAGGTTCAATCTCACTCCCAGTGAGATTCTTTGAAAAAAAATGGTGTACCACAGTGACTGTTCAGTTTACTCAGCTGCAACAGGCTTCACTGAGACAGTTTCACAGTGTCCCAGGAGGCCAGTGGAAAAAACCCACCCGACATACACTCTAAGTGCTAGGTTTGGTCTTTGGTCCATGCTTTTTCATTTCACTGTGGTCCTAGTTCAGCAAACATATAACCAGGATGAATCTATTCGTAACTCTGTTAAGAATAGTAAAAGAAGGAATCAACTGTCTCTTTCAGGTAGAAAGAAAATCTTGCCTTTTTTGACACTTAGAGCTTTAGTGAGATTGCCATTTGCTAGTCTTCTGGTAGAAGGGACTTGCAGGCCTTTAAGCAGTTCTGATTCATCCTTACCACTTCCTCTATTGTACCTGTGTTTGACAGATCCTCTAGATAATTTTCATGTTTATTAGTGAGGGGTGAGAATAAATTTTAATATTGATCTTTCTGTGGGGCTGTGTAGAGCTTGGGGGTGAAGGGCTAGAACTATTCAGAGCTGTAGCTTCAGCTTACAGTGTTTGGTTTCATCTAACACCGTGATGGGAATCATTCTGAATTATGTGTTATGTGTATACAGCCATGTAGATGTTATAGTGCAATTTTTGGCATTATGTTCTTAGGTGCAGGAGTACAATTACATTTGAAATGTTTTTTCAGTCCCCCAAATCTTGGATCGAAGAGGTCTTCAGTAAAAGAGAATGTGCACACATCATTCCCAGTTCAAAAGATCCTCACAGGTAAAACAAAGAATTTCACTTTCTTTCGGTTACATTTAGAAAGAATCAGAATAATTTTTTATGGGCATGTGTAGCTTGGATGAAATTCTTTGCAGTTTTGCAATGCCCCAGTTGGTGATTGCTGGTGTTTATGGGTTTTCACAGATACTGTCACCAGTACGTTTTAAATGAGGCTGTTCGTTTTAATTAGAAATTGGCAAAAATTGACCTTCCTAGGCTTCTAAGATGTGTTGCTCTCAGTCCAATAACCAAAACTGCGGTATGGTATCCAACTGAGAGATTGAGTTACATGGAGTAACTGCTGCACAGGAATTCTTACTCCTGTACCACCATTTTCTCCATTCCTCAGAATAATGCCTGCTGTTGATCACAGTCTTCTGAGATAGAGGTTTCTGCTCAGGCTGGCCTAGAGTGTGAAAAGAGTAAGGAAAACATCAAATCCCCAACCTGTGTTTTAGGACCTGAGAAAGTGAACATAATTTGGCATTCCAGATTGTGTATCTAGTTGATGGTGTTGCCTAAATAAACTCCATGAGATCACGTTCTGAGAATGTAAACTTGTAATTTTGATCATATTGTTTCGAACACATGGATAGTGTAGCGTAGATAAGATGGATAACTCATCTATGAAATGCAGATTTGACATACAGTGTGAGATGTAACATGCCAAACAAATCACTGAAGTTACTCAGTACATCTTCCAGGGGTGAGTGCAGAAGAACACAGCCTTTAATACTGTTGATGAGAATCTTTTCACAGGTAAATTGATATTTTATGAATACCATTACAGATGTTTTCTTTTATACAAGCATGTATTAATTATCCATCTTTCATCACAGGTGTCCTGCAGGATGCCACGTGTGCCAGAATCTAATCAGGTAGGAGTGCATAAATATATATCTATGATTTTTGTAATGACCTAAGGTTAGTGATGGGCATTCCTAGTCAAGGAAGTAATGGCAACAAAAATAACTTTCCTCTTGCAACAAAAATTTTAACTTTCCTTGACATTTGTTTTGTGTTAAAGGCCTCTGAAGGCTGAAGCAACAGAAAACAATGAGTTTCCGATAACTAATGACTAGCAAGCTGGTGCTAACTAGTCTTGTCACCTGCATGGGAATGATTATTTGCTTTTTCATTATGTTTCACATTTTATTTTGCTTCTAAGATTTATGTGAAACAAGAGTCACATTTTCCAAAAAGCAAATAAGTTATTCCTTGAAATCAGATCACTGTAAAGAGCTGATATACAGAATGGTGTTGGCCTTGTAGGTAAGACAAATGATATGTGTGACACCTGTTCAGAAAGGGTCAACTCCCTCTGAGGGAATGGTCAGGTGTTTATTTTGCTTTAGAGCAGAAGAATAGAGATTCAAAGATTTTTGCAGGTGTTCTGGAAGTAGAAATGCAGGGAGGATTTTAAAGCTTCCTGCTAACCTGCAGATACCCAGGTGGGTATCTAAGCTGAAGTTAACTTGTGCTTCAAAATATGGTGGTTTAATCCCATCTAAATTAAGACTACAGCAGTTCTGCAGTCCTCCCCGCTCCTGCAGAGTTACCATGTTGTTATTTGGTCTGAGAAGCTTATTGGTATGAAAATTAACCTGGGGGGGTGGGTGCATGTGGAAAACCAAACCAAGTTTAGCTTTCCACCAAATCAGCCTCCTAATCAAACACGGTTTAGCTGCATGAATGTGAATACTACAGTGGGAGAGGGAGGAAGAGAAACTGGAAATGTACACCCCACAAGGTGGGTTTGTTTTTTCCTTTCTCCTTTCTCTGTAAACACATCCCATACCTTTGTGGGTTTTTTATCTTGTAGTTGTTTCTTTCACTTGTTGTTGGGTGTTTTCATGCTGTTTAAAGTCATGTGAATCCTGTTTGTCAGTCTACATATGCAGAATGTGTGTGGTTGTCTGATGTTCATTTCAGTCAGCCATTATCTTGCAAGTACATTTTCCCAAATGCTGACTGTTCTTGTCTTCTTGTATCTCCTAAGGTGTACACAGAGCTTTGTTCTAGGAGAATGTTTCTGTTCCTAACAAGGGGAAATAATTTTCACATGAGTGTTATGGCTGGTTTTATTGTATTTATTAGATCAGCAATGAAACAGGTTTTGGGCCTCCTGAGATCTGTAATTTTCCACAACAGTCCAAAAGTGGTGTGAATGTACTTGATGCCTACTATAATTTGACCTAATATTGTAGGCAAATGAAATCTGTTAATGATTTCTTACTTGCAGAGAACTTCCAAGGTTTGCAAACAGTTTATGAGTGGGTTATGCAACTATTTGCTAATACTGAGTAGAATAACTCCATTTAGTAGTTGCTAATCAAATTTGAGTAACTTACTGGCACCTTTGTCTATGCTTCCCTGGTGTGTTGAAACGGCCTCTATTTACTCTTCAGTGCAGTGCTCACAAACATATCCCAGACAGCATCTAGACTGATCTCACTGCATAAATATTCAGGAATGTGGTGCAGAACTTCTGCATCCTTACACATCTGAGATGTTCGCAGAAATTGTCTTTATAGCTGACCTTTTAGGCGTATTTTTTGGACACAGTCTCTAAAGCGCTGCCTGCTAGGGCACCGGATTTTGTAATCTGGCTACTGCAGTTACTTTTACCTCAGTGTTGACCCTCCAGGTTTCCCCTTGTTGCTCAAAGTGTGACGTTTCCAGGAGTCTGCTTTTGTGTTACTGACATTGCTCCCTCCTTCACGAGCAGCTTAGTGACCCTTTGAGACAAAGAAGGTAAAGTCACTGCAAAGATGCTTTGAATCAATGCCTATGATGTATTCATAGGATCACAGGGTAACTCACGCTGGCAGGGACGTGGGGAGGTCTCCAGTCCCAGCCCCTGCCCAGAGCAGGCTCAGCCGGGGGGTCAGACCGGGCTGCTCAGGGCTTCACCCAGTCGGGGTGTGAAACCCCCAAAGCTGGAGAGAGCCCACCTTCCCAGATACCAGCTCCACCACTGGGCTGTCCTCCTGGGGAAAAGGCTTCTCCTTATTTCCAGCCTGAGCTTCTCATGTTGCAGCTTGTGTCGCTGCCTTTCACCCTCCTGCCACACACCACTGTGAAAAGCCCAGCTGCAAGTCCTCCATTCCCTCCCATCAGTGCTGAGGATGCTGTTGGATGCCCCCGAAACCATCCCTCCTCCCAGCTGAACCATCCCCAGTCCCGCAGCCTCTTCTCAGAGGGCAAGGGCTCCAGTCCCACCATCCGTCACCAGGATGGTTACTCTCCCCTGAAGTCCCTCCAGTCTGCTGGTGTCTGTTCTGTGTTGGTGCCCCAAAGTGGAGGCAGTACCCAGGCAGGGTCTGACAAAGCACCAAGCAGAGGAGACAGTCCCCGTCCTCCCCTGGCTCTCGGGCCATGTCCTGCTCACACTACCAGAGGCACTGCTGGCCCTCATTGCTGCCTGGGCCATGCCCCAGAGCTGCTCCCTCCCCAGGGCTGCACATGCCCTCCATCCCCTCCTCTGGGTCGCTGGTGGAGATCCTGAACAGGACAGGCCCCGCACAGACCCTGCGGGACCCCGCTCGATACCAGCCTCTGGGCAGCGTCCGATCCATAACCACCACCCTGTCAGCCCACCACCCAACCAGCTCCTCACCCACCTGTGCGTCCTCCCTCCCAGACTGTAATGTCCCAGCCCAGGTACAAGAATACTGGGGGAGACAGTGCCGAAAGCCTGGCCAGAGAAGAGGTAGGTGACATCCGCTGCTCTCCTCCAGTCCCCACGATTTTGTCGCAGAAGGCAGTCAGGTGGGTCAGGCATGACTTACCCTTGGTAAATCCTTGCCGACTGCTCCCCGTCACTGTCTTCTCCCTCCTGTGCCCAGACGTGGGCTCCAGGAGGTCTCACTCCTTGATTTTACCTGGGACTGATGGGAGGCTGGACGGTCTGTGGTTCCTCAGGTGGGCCTTCGCCCTTTTTTGAAGGCACGTGTGACATTTGCCTTTCTCCAGTTGTTGGGGACCTCCCTGTTCTCCACAACCTTTGAGAGCTGCTGGAGAGCAGCTGCACAAGGACATCAGCCACCTCTCTCAGCACCTTGGTGTACCTTGGGGTGCAGGCTGACAGGTCCCAGGGAGGTGGGTGGGTTGAGTGCTCCTGAGCAATCCCAACTCGACCATCATCCCTGGCTGGTAGGTCCTCTCCTCCTTGAGCCTTGTTACTATGCACACAGCACAAAACTTTACAGAAAAAACAAAACAAATAGCGGTATGTTCTTTGGTTTCCTTAACCTTCCTGAGAGCCTCTTAGTCTTGGCTTTTGACCTCCCAGGTAGTTCAGGAGTCCTTAGCACCTTGTCCCTTCCTGCTAGGTGGCTAGAGAGAGTGAGCACGTGAGCTTGGAGCAGAGCATGAGCAATTTGGGAAATACCAGTCCTTTTGAGTTCATACCTCTTGCTATGGTAATCTCGGAGGTAAAAGCAGCTGCATGTGCCCTGCACACCTGTGTTAGGTCTTCCTCCACTGCCTGCTCAGCATAACTGAGCTGTTCCGAGTGCAGCTCACCTCTGGGTACATTTACATGCAAATTTTTTTCAGTGCAAATTATGTTAATTACTAAAATAGTTCAGTGTTCATTGGGCCTCTCAGTTTCAAGGTTATTGCACTGATTTGTCTTGTCAGATGCTAGTTCCTTTCTGTAGGATCTCAGCTTTGAAAAGGCAGGTTGCTCTAGCTCTTGCTGCTCTAGAAGAGGCTGCTGATGTGACCCTGTATGGAACAGTAATGTATGATAGTCATTCTGTGCTCCTATTTCGATAATGAGCTGAAATTAATTCAGATTTTAGAAAATGTAATCCATTGATGATGAGCCTGATTGCTTTTCAGTGCTGTCCTTCCAAGCACTGATATTTGCTGAGTCAGGCAGTGTAATGTCGTATCTTAAGTGAGTGATGTAAGGTAGCTTAGTATTTAGCGGGGACTGCTGCTGGTTCTTTGTCTTTCAGAATGACTCCCGGATGAAAGGTCTTGTTATTGTGAGACCACTCTAGGAGCAATACAGTCACCACAAGGTATTTTCAGGACCAAAGAACAATAGGGTATCTCTATTTTTTCTCATCTTTCATCTAAAGATCATTTTTTTCCTGACATTTGCTCTCTGTTACTCTGGAGTCTCCCCAAAAAGCAAGCAGAAAAAACTGGAACAGGGAAACTAGTAGCGCAGCTGTAAAGAAATTTGTCCTCTGAAGACCAATAATAAAACCAAAACTATCTCTTTCTTCTGGTCCTTCCTTTGAGGTATGCAGGGAGAGTCTTAAACAAGTATAGTCACTGGCCTCATGCTCTTTGTGGGCAGATTTCATCCAAACCTGCTTCCCTTGTGCTATCTGCTTTGCCAGCTACATTGCTCTGAAACACTTAGTTTAGATATGTCTCTATAGCCATTCTGAGTGTGGATTCTGAGTCCACATGTTATTTGACATCACAGAAGTGTGATGTCAGAAATGATCTTCCATCTGTGTTCATACCTCACAGTCTTCTGAAATAGTAATTTAATTGTGTATCTGTAAGTGACTTGGTGTGACTGGCTTATTCTCGAAGTTCCAGCTTGGATACTTTTTGTTTAGGTCATGAGCCTTGACCTGCTTGTCTTGGTTTGCCTATGAGGAGGCAAAATTACAATGGGTTTTGCTTTTGCGGTCATCAAAATGAGGTCCCTAGATCAATAGTTTGTTTTAGCAGCTCCTGGGCCCCCTCTGCTAATCCGTGTTGGTTTTTTTTCTGCCACCACCACAGTGCAAATGGTTGTGGTGTCATGCAGTGAGCCAGACCGGGCAATACTTCTAGTTGGAATAACTTGGCAATAAAAACACCTCTGTGAGGCTTCCATCCCCCTGCCCCCCCGCCCTGACCCCTGGCTAGATCATTTCCTCTTCATTTTTCCAGGATTCAGTTGTAAGCGCATGCGTGACTTCTTTCTGGCAAGTCCCTGGATTTATGTGATACCCTACTGTTTGTCTCAGCTAGGGAAAAGGTGTAGGTGGTCTAGGTTAGCTAATCCATGTTGAATTAGCTTGGCAAAAATTTGGGCATTTTCGGTAGTGCCTGTGGCCTTCTGACTTCTAGCTAACCATCGTCATACATGTGATAATAGAGCTCAAGTCTTTTCTGGAGTGCTAGGCGTGTACAACTCTCTAATTCTCCATTGAGTAAGATTGTTTAATTGAGTCATTAATTCCCCAAGAGTGTCGGAGGCTTCCTTCTCCAGTCTGCTTTTGCAGAGCATTGAATCAATCAAATGTAATTTGCCTGTGTTGAAAAACTGGAGTGCAAACATAATTTCATGGTTTCTGGGTATCAGAAAGTGCCTTTCTAAAGTAGTTCACTTCCTTAATTTGCTTAGGGTTGTTTTGGGGTTTGTTTTTGTTTGTTTCTTTGTTTGTTATTTTTATTCTATTTCTCTTCACCAGTTAGTTCTCACTCACGTCCATAGAAGACTCTCTCTTTTTCTGATTGTACCTCTTCAGGGTTTTGCAGATGTTGTTTACATCTAAACTGCCCCTAGATCCACACGTAATACATCTGAGTCCCAAGGCAGCCATTGAGTTTAGGTTGTTGGAGGCTGTTTGGTATCTTAAAAAACTAAAAGGGAAGAATTTATCTCCATTTCCCAGGGTATATTAACTTCTGAAATGTCTAAAGAAAAGCTGGACTGTCAGATGTCACTATAAATTACATTGAAGTTAATCCTGTAGAAGAGACTGGAGCCTGTCGAAGCCTGTATGACAGTAATACTGATTGAATTTGAATCTGGGTTATTCATCCAGTTGCAAACCTTTAAAGCTAACTGAGCTTCTGCTAAATTTCCCTTAACATTGCACTTCAGTCCATTTATTTTGTATATTTATTTTGCTGTTGTCCGAGGGTTAGTGTAAAGGTCACCCTGGAGTTCTCTCTAGACTGAGGGTTGCTCCTCTCCTCCCGATTAATGACAGTAACTCCTAGATCTTTCTTCAGTACCTAGAATAACCTGCAATAATAACCATAGCAAACCTTGGCATCCTAAGATACTCCTCTAAAATCTCATGACCAGTAAATCTGAGCTGCATTGCTTGGGTCAGAATTGGCTGTATGGGACTCTCAAACTGTTACAGAGTCACACAGAATCACAGCATGGTTTGGGTTGAAAGGAACATTTGAAGGTCATCTCGTCCAACCCCCCAACTGTTACTAGTGTTCCTCGGGTAGAAAACAAATTCTGTATCCAACAAAACATATTTATGATTTAGTTCAATACAATTTTGCCATTGTTGCAATTTTTTCAACTGAGTTAATTTTTGTTATATTCTGTGTCAGCAAGCTACAATATCCTTCTTTGTAGAAAAACTATTTGGGATATTCTGATTAAGATCCTAGAGTTGCATGCAAATGTGTTTGATATAAAGTAATTTATTTATTTTTAATGTGAGATGTTGCTGTGGACGACTGATTGGAGATCACGCAGGAGTAGACTGTAGCTGGCCTGTTTATCAGGCTGCCCAACAGAGAGATGATGGAGAATGGTCTGTGCAAAAACACACAAAGACGAGTCCAACAGATGCGTTTGGTACAATCAATTTTCAAGATGGAGATCACACTTACCATGCCAAGGTAACAGATGCTGGGTTTACATGTCTGACTTCTTTTTATAATTTCAGCATAAGAAAGACAAAAAATGGTTTTGGGTGAATATCAGATTGTTTGTCTTAAGACATATAAGTCAGGTTAGAGTGTGTGTATGATATTTTTACATTGAACTTCACCACAATTAAGTATAGCCTGTCTTGCTGTCTGTATTACTCACTGGTATATTTTTGTGCTATCATGTTAGCGGTATTGTGAAAATTCTAATCCTGCACAAAGTCTTTGTAAGATGTTTCAGTTTCTTGTCTTGGAGTATGTAAAGGATGTTTATTTTACCCATTATTATTTCTTCCAGTACATTAGACTCTCTTATGATAGCAATTTGGATCAGCTGTTGCATCTGATGGTTAAAGAATGGCAGATGGAATTGCCAAAGCTAGTGATCTCTGTTCACGGGGGCATTCAAAATTTCAAGCTTCCCTCAAAGGTCAAGCAGGTTTTCAGCAAAGGATTGGTGAAGGCTGCTGAGACTACAGGAGCATGGATAATTACAGAAGGCATCAACAGCGGTAGTGTGATTATTTTTCTTTGTTTCAGTTTTCGTCTGGTGTTCTTTCTTTGCGTACAAGCATATACGTTTAGGGCAAATGTAATGAAATTGTTTGATAATGTGTGGTATTTTAGCACAAAATGAAACTTTTTTTTAAGGAACAATGCATAATTCAAAGAGTGACATAATATTCCTCTGCTGTTGACAGGCATTCTGAATATTTTTAGTAATTTTTTTTGTTAAAGAGCAGAGTATTCTGCATGTAGTAAGAAACACTGATAGTAGATAACCAGAACTTATTTGCAGTCAATTTTATCTGTTTCATTAAAATATTTAGCTTCTGAGGACTGTGATTGGTGTTTTTGAAACAGTTTTAAAATCTAAATTTAACTTGTGTTTTATAATTAAGGAAGTTTTGAATTATGATAATCCATTAATTAGCCTATTAGTATCTGAAACTCCCTGTAGACTACTCTCAAAACCTGAGGGAGTCAGTGAGCCATAGAACTGAAACAGTTTTACTTCTTTAGCTTTTATTCAACCTGGTGACCTTACAGGAGAACTGTTCTGTGCCTTTATGTAAATAATAAAGTTTTTATGGAGGTAGAAAGCACCATTAGCACCATGTGTGAGTATAATTAATTAAAATATGTGTAGAGTTTGAAGCATTGGTGCATTACGTCTGAGCCTTACAATTCCTGCAGTGCATGGCAAATATACAAGTGGGGTGGGATGGTTTGTTTCTGGTTAAAACATAACCATAGAATAAATTAAATGATGGGAAACGCTTTCATTGGTGTCCTGTAGCAGGTCTCCGAATGTAGAATAAAAATGATCATTTAATTATCTGTTTAGGAGTGTCCAGGCATGTGGGAGATGCACTGAAAGGCCGTGCCTCGCCACACCTGAGAAAGATCTGTGCTGTTGGTATTCCTCCATGGGGTATCATTGAGAACCAGAGGGATCTCATTGGAAAAGATGTGAGTTGGACACATTTTAATAATAAAAGCCTTCATGTTCAGGGGCTGTTATAGCCTTCTTGCATACTTTATTTTCTGCTTGCTTAATTTCACTGGTTTGATATTTTTTCTCAGTAATAGAGGCTTAGATTTTGCTCAGCAGTAGAATTCTGTGGCATGCTGAGGCACCGTATTTTGCTTTTTGTATGTAAATGGTTTAAAAATATTTCTCTTCTTACAGGAAATTGCCTTTCCTTTTTGAAATTTTGTAATTGATTAGGCAATTCTCTTGTGGTTCCAAATGATGTATTTCTATATTCATGTGATTCAGGATGAGCAATCAGGTTAATGGTATACACAAGTAGACTGTTAATATGCATGATTTTTATTCATAAACTAGAACTTTATGTGAGTGCTGATGTGAGGGCATGATCTGCATAACTGTCTAAAAACACTTGACAAATAAGGTGAAATCCTGATAAATGATAGCTCCTATGTTTTTAATGGGAATACACCCAGGAAAAATATGCCATTGTGTTTCAACTATTGCAAAGAAAGGCAGGTAGTGACTTTGCCTAAGGACTGCAAGCCTAATCAGAAATGCTTTCTGTGGTATTAATTGTGGTTTTGTTGCTGTTAAGAATCAAACGAAAACCCATGTTTGAGTAGAGCAGCAAACAGCGTGATGGAGGCTTTCAGAAGACAAGAATGTGATGAAGAAATACATACAAGTGAGGCAACATAAATGGTGATATTTTGTTGGTTTCTTTGAAGGTCTTTTTATTTTGGTTTTCTTAGGTAGTTTGCCTGTACCAGACTCTTGGTAATCCACTCAGCAAGCTAAGTACCCTCAACAGCATGCATTCTCATTTTCTAATAGCAGATGATGGGACAGTAGGCAAGTATGGGAATGAAATGATGCTCAGGAGGAATTTGGAGAAGTACATATCACTTCAAAAAATACACACAAGTGAGTACTGCTGTGGTCAGCTTTATGACAGAAAAACCTATCCTAAAAGTTGTGGAGGTACCTGACATTTCCTGTTACATGTTGTATATTTTCGTTTGCCATAGATTTCACTGAGGTTGAAAGTTATTAATCGCACGTGTCTTGAAGTCTAAATATCAGGAAAATGAAAAGAACAGCATTTTTATAAAGCATTATGCATTTGGGCTAACTCGCATTTTGGTTTCTCAGTTGTAGAGACATCTAAATGACTCAGATTATTTAGTAAGTATTGAGCGTTAGCTCACTTTGCAGTTTTGCGTGGTCTCTATGTCAGCACTAGATAGTTTCCCAGCATTTTGCTAGGTGGAAAAATTGTCACATTCAGTGGAATCTGAATCCTTCT
This sequence comes from Gavia stellata, assembly GCF_030936135.1. Classification (NCBI taxonomy): domain Eukaryota; kingdom Metazoa; phylum Chordata; class Aves; order Gaviiformes; family Gaviidae; genus Gavia; species Gavia stellata. The sequence goes on from NC_082637.1 coordinate 40,146,673, forward strand.
TCCCCTGTTCATTGCTTTTATCTTCATCACTCTTCTATGTTGCAAGCCTGTGACCTGCTCGGGTACAGAAACAAAGACTGGTTGCAAAAGGAATCCCTTCAGCCAGTGTTTGTTTGTCAGATTGCTTAACTTCCATTGTTTGCCTATACAGTAACTGAGTTATGGTATAGAAATCATGAATGAAATATGTATTACATAGACAAGTATTTCTTTTTATGCACTAGATTGTATAAATTATGTGTGGAAGTTCACTCTTACCTAGTGATTTAAATCTTGAGGTATGTTAAAAAGACATTAGCAGAGTTATGATGTTGAATCCTTGTTTTCTTTATCTGCTCACATTATAGTATTTACAAACTTAGAAACTTACCCAATTTTTAATGTGTTTCTTACTTAAAGCTTCTTACTCAGCCTCTTGTATCTTTTCTTACTGTGAGTTTTTGCAAGTCAGACTTTGTGTTGGTTTTCCGTTTCTATTGGATCTTATTTGAAATTTATTTCTGATTGTTAAAAAAACACCCTGCTGCTGTAAAACTTGAAAAAGTCTGTAAAGAAGTGCCTGATTACTTTTCTATGTGTGTAGGTAAACAAATGGATATTGACAACATTTCAAACGCTGTCAACGTCCTTATGTGTGAGAGCTATCATAAAGGGCAAAGGGATATTCTGAAGGATGTTTCTTCTTTCCAATGCTAGGGCTGCTTACAATTTTATCAGGAGGTTTTCTCGGTCTTTTTGATCTGGTTGCAGCAGTTCTGTGAAAGTGTTAAAAAGTGTAAGTAAAATTAGAGATGGTGAAGGCATGACCTCCTCTCCATTGAACCATTTATGAGACTCCTTCATGAGTATTTATTTAACAGATGTTCTGGTTTTTTTGTGTGACTGAGACCTGTTTGTAACTAGGTGTGTTTTGAAACAGGAAGGGGCCAAGGTGTACCCATAGTTGGATTGGTGGTGGAAGGAGGGCCCAATGTGATCCTAATGGTGTGGGAGTACGTGAGGGCCAGCCCAGCTGTCCCTGTCGTGGTCTATGAGGGCACTGGCAGAGCTGCAGATATCCTGGCTTTTACCCACAAACACACAGGGGATACGGGGTGAGTAGTGGCATGATGCTTCTCCTGCTTGGTCTGTTGTATTGGGAGGGACCTGAAAACGCCTGTCTCAAAACTGCTGAGATAATTTCTGATGCTTCTAGTAATGACCCTGCCGTGGTCTTTTGCTGGCTTTTACTTCTGTGAAGTGAGAGAAGAGTTTCTTCCTTCCCTGCCTCAAACTAGTGCTGAAAGAATTTCTCTGCCAAATTTACTAAGGCTTCTTTGAAGAGTAAAAAGAAACTGTGTCCAGCTATTTTGATGTTTTGCACCTTTGGCGAGGGACACTGCTGGGTCACCCCAGAGTGCCTGCTTGGGTTTTGACTCAATCCTTTCTCCTGCCATCGGTATTCTGAAAGTGGGCTTGGATTTGGGTTGCACAAAGCTTTTGAGACTAGGGCTGGGGTTAGTTGCTGTAGGAACCCCAGGCTGGGGTAGGAGGAGGACAAAGGTTCCTTGGCTTTGGCTTTGGCTTTGGTTTACCCAGTGGTAACCCAGATTTGTCATCCTCGTCTAGCTGTAACTCTTTATGTCACCTCCAGTGCAGCCTCAGCTGCCCACTATTAAACCTACCTTGATGAAAATTTTACATCCAAAATGGAAATAAATATATATGTATTTGTATAGCCAATTAATATTTTTGTGAAAGTATTTCAAAGTCAAAAGGGCTTTTTAAATAAAAAATCAAATTTTAAAAGGTGGCCTGGGTTCATTCCAATTAAAAAAAAAATGAACAATGTAATAAACTTCATATCCTAATTGTTTATCTGTTATCTTTTCTAAATGTTCTTTTGGGGGGTGGTATTTTTCCCTGGTGTGTTGTACTGAGAACTTTTTTCTTCACTTGCTTTTTCGCTATTTTTGATCTGTAAAAAAAAATCTTGCCATTTCAAAAGAAAAGAAACATATGGACAGAAAGGTTAACAGAAAGATAAATGAGGGGAAAAAGATGGGAGAGGTATGAAGCCTAATGAACAAATAATGAGGAATTTAATTTCATCCCTATATGATTATTGAAAGAAAGAAAAAGTTTTCTAAACTTGTAGTGATTTTTAGCTCTATATTCACACACAATCCTTTGAAAATTGTTAACTTTTTCATTTGTCCTATTTCCAATAGTAAATATATATGGTCAGAAATAATGCTTGTATGAATAATAGTTTATGTTATGGGATGCCTTTGCTTTATTTTGTTGAAAGAAGGCAGGAATAAGTCAACAGAGAAGTAGAAATAAAAGAGATCTCTCATATGTCTCTGCTTAGCACAAGTTTCGCCTTTTGCTGAGGTGTCATTTGCACTGGTAAGAAGTAGCTAAAAATATACTTATTCTTGCTTGTATATGTGTTTTCCAGGGAGCTGTGCCCTCAAGTGAAGGAGGAGGTCTTAGTGATGATTCAGAACACATTTAGCTTGGGACAGAAACAGTCCAGTCATCTATTTCACATATTGATGGAATGCATGGAGCACAGAGAGTCCGTGAGTGGGGTTCATGCTCTGAGTTTAGGATGTCTTCATTTGCTGTTATCCTTTTTGCTGTTTCCATGGTGGGCTGGTGTGGGCACAACAGTTGTGGAAGTAATGGTGTTATCTCTAATATAAAGATAACACAAAGGTGTCTGTGGTATTTTATATATTGGGTAACTCCACAAAACCTGTTAGGTTAATTTCTCAAGTCTCAGTGGTTGCTTATGAAATGGCAGCCTTTCTGATTTTAGTAAAAGGCCAGACATCTTTCTTTTTGCAGGAAAGATCAAGTAGTTCCTACTTTGTTTCTTCTCCAGTAGTGTCTTATTTGTAATTTAGAAATGTTTCCATCTGTTCTTCTACTCACTGTGCTAGAACTTCTCTCTGAGTATTGAAATGTACTCTTGAAATGTGCTGGCATGTTTAGTGGCTCAGGTGCTCATTTGCAAGTAGAATCATAGAATCATAGAATGGTTTGGCTTCCAACGCCTCTGCCATGGGCCGGGATGCCTTCCACTAGATCAGGTTGCTCAAAGCCCCATCCAACCTGGCCTTGAGCACTTCCAGGGTTGGGGGGCACTCACAACTTCTCTGGGCAACCTGTTCCAGTGCCTCACCACCCTCACAGTAAAGAATTTCTTCCTAATATCTAATCTAAATCTACCCTCTTTCGGTTTAAAACCATTACCCCTCGTCCTATCACTACACTCCCTGATAAAAGAGTCCCTCCCCATCTTTCCTGTAGGCCCCCTTTAAGTACTGGAAGGCTGCTATGAGGTCTCCCCAGAGCCTTCTCTTCTCTAGGCTAAACAATCCCAGATCTCTCAGCCTGTCTTCAGAGGAAAGGTGCTCCAGCCCTCTGATCATCTTTGTGGCCCTCCTTTGGACACACTTGAGCAGATCCATATCTTTCTTATGCTGGAGGCCCCAGAACTGAACATGGTACTCCAGGTGGGGTCTCACGAGAGTGGAATGGAGGGAGAGAATCACCTTCTTCACCCTGCTAGCCACACTTCTTTTGATGCAGCCCAGGATGCGATTGGCTTTCTGGGCTGCGAGCACACATTGCTGTCTATGTCCAGTTTTTCATCCACCAGTACCCCGAAGTCCTTCTCCACAGGGCTGCTCTCAATCCACTCATTGCCCAGACTGTATCTACTTGGGATTGCCCCAGCTGAGGTGCAGGACATTGCAATTGGCCTTGTTGAACTTCATGAGGTTCGCATGGGTTCACCTCTCTAGCCTGTCAGTGTTCCTCCAGATGGTGTCCCTTCCCTCTAGAGTATCAACCACATCACTCAGCTTGGTGTCATCCACAAACTTGCTGAGAGTGCACTCAATCCCACTGTCCATGTGCCCGACAAAGATGTTAAATAATTCTGGTTCCAATGCGGACCCCTGAGGGACACCAGTCGTCCCTGGTCTCCACCTGGATATTGAGCTGTTGACTGCAATACGACCATCCAGTGAGTGTGACCATCCAGCCAATCCCTTATCCACCAAGTGGTCCAACCATCAAATCCATGTCTGTCCATTTCAGAGACAAGGATGTGGTGTGGGACAATATCAAATGCTTTGCACAAGTCCAGGTAACTGACATCAGTTACTCTTCCCTTATTCACCAGTGCTGTTACCCTGTTGTAAAAGGCCACCAAATTTGTCAGGCATGATTTGCCCTTAATAAAGCCTTGTTGGCTGTCACCAGTCACCTCTCTGTTTTCCATGTGCCTTAGCATAGTTTCCAGGAGGATCTGCTCTATGATCTTGCTGGGCACAGAGGTGAGACTGACCAGCCTGTAGTTCCCCGGGTCTTCGGTTTTAGCCTTTTTAAAAATGGGGGTTATGTTTCCCCTTTTCCCATCACTGGGAGCTTCACCATATTCATATTTTCAAATATGATGGAGTACCAAGTATTTGTTATGGGAGTAATGGCAATTGTAGCAATGATCACTAAAATGGAAACTACCCAATATGTTTTTATTATTTTTTTGTTTTACTTTATTTGATTGTCTGTTTTCTAGTTGAAAACTGAGTAGATGTCAACCATGTTGCATTTTTACATTTCTCAGCTTTAAAGACTAATCAAAAGGAAATAGACTCATGTTATTATGCAGTAGGTTGATGCCAGTTTGCCTGGGATGCCATTGCATTAAAAAGCAAAATGGTATGTTTCCTGTGTGAAACAAAGGAAAATCATGTTTGGGCCTTTGCCATTGGTTGTGTTGAAATATGTACGATTTAATCTACTACAGCCCTTACCAAGAAGAAATAACTACAGACTTTGCCTCACCTCAAATAGTATACTTCTGCAATTCTAACAGATAACCATATTTGATGCGGAGTCAGAAGATCAGCAGGACATTGATTTGACAATTCTGACTGCACTCTTGAAAGGTACCCATCTAAAAATACGACCTGTTTTCATCGGACATGCAGTCGTATTGGCTTACCTTTTCAAAGCAACAAGTAACATCAATGTGTGAAAATTGCTAGGTCCTGTGCTTGTTTCCTAGGTACAAATATGTCTGCTTCAGATCAGCTAGATTTGGCATTGGCCTGGAACCGGCTAGATATTGCCAAGAAACACATACTGGTTTATGGGCAACACTGGAAGGTACTGTTATCTTTTAATTTTCACAGTGGCTTTACACTTTATTATGATGACGACTAATTTTCTATGATTTGCATTTGTCAGGCTTTAATTAAGAAGTAGTTTGATGCTTGGAGTCAGTCTTCTGGAGTAATCATCTTTGGTTTTGGAGAGGCATTATTCTTAAAATTGTGAAGCAGAGTGCATCAGATGAAAAATCGAACATATTTATTTCCCCAGAGAAGAAGTGCTATCTAAAATTCCTGTAGTTTTCACTGCTAGCTTTACCAAATAGTTTCAGTGGTCCTCCTGGATATATATTCCTCAAGCCTGTGTTGACAGTCGTTGGTGGTCACAGATATTTCATTGTATGCCAGAGTACTCTTCCCTCCAAAGGAATAAACTCCAAAGGAGTGTTGCCTCTGTTTTCCTACCTGTAGACAGAAACACAGAAATCACTGTCCTTTATGGTGTTACTAGGTAAAAAAAAGGTAGAATTAGCGATGGTAACATGGCATCATGGTATTATTTCAGATATCGTTTCTTAGAAATAGCTGCAATCCAGGCAAGCCATGATTTAGACCTACATTAACTATATGTGTGTGAAAGAACATAATGTAGCTGTTGAATCACTCCTATAAATTGTGTTTTTCAAGTTTTCAGATATAATCCAGTATTTAAGTATAACCCTTCCTAAGTGAGTTTTTATGTACATAATATGATTTTTATAGATTATAAATATAACTGTATGTGCCTCAACACCTGATACTCCATTTTGTTATGAGAGTAAATATTTTCTTCAAGAAATTGTATCTGATGCTCCCAGATCAGAGTTTTAAGTTTTCCCTTCCAAGAATTACAAGGTTGATTTTTCCAGTCCTGAGCGCCTTTTCTTCTTTACAATGTAAATTTTTGAAAATAGACAATGGGTATATTTTTTGTAGCGACTGTAGCTGGTTGTTTGACACAAGAGAGCTGAATTTATTGATCAGTGTTCTGTATTTTCCAGTGGTGTAGAAGGCTGAATACATGGAGGACTATGTCTGATATGTCTGCAGTTGGGCATTCATGAATTAAAGTGTTTTTTGTTGTTGTTGTTACCTCTTTGGGCTCAGTTCACTATCTATGAAGTGGAGATGATCACGTCATGTTCTTGCACAGAACCTGGTAAAAATAAATGGTGTCAGGTGCCCACTGAAAGGGAATGAAGGAAATTGCTGGTTTCATTTTCAGGATTTGAATGGTGTGTGAATAATAAGGGGTGTGCCAAGCCTGGAACAATAAAATTAGAACAAAATGTTGAATAGCTCCCTGCTAAGAGAGCATCATTCACTCTGTGAACTGAGTAAGACTAAGCCCTCTGAGGAAACATAGTATATGATTGAAGAATGAATAATTGTACCATTATTCATGGTGATGAATTCTCTGATAACTTTTGAGTGTTTGACTGCATAACCTTAACAGTGTTTCTGTCCAACAGACTTTTGTTTTTATGGAATATGGAAAAGATTTGTGTATACACAATGATGTGCGAATATTTTTGCTTTTTTTTTTTTTTTACAGTACGCTGTTATGTTTTGACTCTATGAAGAAAATGTGTTTTTTCCAATGTCTTCCTTCATTGTTTTATAGCATGTACATTTTATTTGTGTTTATTTAGCCTTTTGCCTTCAACAACTCTGCTGTGAACTGTTGATAAGCTTTATTGAAGGACATCTGTGTAAAATATTAAAGAAAGGGGGACACCATCTATCTTACTGCTTGAAATTCTATATTATTGGAGTAAGAGAGAAGCATTACACTTTTGCCATTTTTATCATCGAAGATATATGTTGGCAAGGCCTGTGAGTCTGCATCATCCCTTTGCGTTTACATGAGAAGTTTGGCAGGTGAAACTTGCTTGACTTTTGAATTAGTGTAAGTGAGTAACAATAGAATCTCAGAACAATAGAATCATAGAATCATTTAGGTAGGAAAAGACCGTTAAGGTCATTGAGTCCAACTGTAAACCTAACACTGCCAACTCTACCACTAAACATGTCCCTAAGCACACTAAACCATGTCCCTTCTACACGTCTTTTAAATACTTCCAGGGATGGTCACTCAACCACTTCCCTGGGCAGCCTGTTCCAGTGCTTGATAACCCTTTCAGTGAAAAAATTTTTCCTAATATCCAATCTAAACCTCCCCTGGCACAACTTGAGGCTGTTTCCTCTCATCCTATCACTTGTTGCTTGGGAGAAGAGACCAACACCCACCTCTCTGCAACGCCCTTTCAGGTAGTTGTAGAGAGCGATAAGGTCTCCCCTCAACCTCCTCTTCTCCAGACTGAACAACCCCAGTTCACTCAGCTGCTACTCATAAGACTTGTGCTCCAGACCCCTCACCAGCTTTGTTGCCCTTCTCTGGACACGCTCCAGCACCTCAGTGTCCTTCTTGTAGGGAGGGGCCCAAAACTGAACACAGTATTCGAGGTGCGGCCTCACCAGCGCCAAGTACAGGGGCACGATCACCTCCCTACTCCTGCTGGCCACACTGTTTCTCATACAAACCAGGATGCCGTTGGCCTTCTTGGCCACCTGGGCACACTGCTGGCTCATCTTCAGCTGGATGTCAATCAACACCCCCAGGTCCTTTTCTGCCAGACAGCTTTCCAGCCACTCTTCCCCCAGCCTGTAGCATTGCATGGGGTTGTTGGGACCCCAGTACAGCATGTGGCACTTAGCTTTCTGGAATCTCATACAGTTGGCCTTGGGCCATCGATCCAGCCTGTCCAGATCTCTTCCTACCCTCAAGCAGATCAACACACCCGCCCAACTTGGTGTCATCTGCAAACATACTGAGGGTGTACTCGATCCCCTCATCCAGATCATTGATAAAGATATTAAACAGAACTGGCCCCAAAACTGAGCCCTGGGGAACACCACTTGTGACTGGCCACCAACTGGATTTAACTACGTTCACCACAACTCTTTGGGCCCAGCCATGCAGCCAGTTTTTTACCCAGTGGAGAGTATGCCCGTCCAAGCCATGAGCAGTCAGTTTCTCCAGGAGAATGCTGTGGGAAATGGAGTCAAAGGCTTTACTAAATGGAGAGATCTTAAACTGAGAATGTTAAATTTCAGTGTCTGTTTGCTACCTGACATTTTCATTTGATGCCTTCTGTTCCTTGGTGAAAAGGAGGCTCAGGGGAGATCTTATCACTCTCTACAGCTACCTGAAAGGAGGTTGTAGCGAGGTGGGTGCTGGTCTCTTCTCCCAAGTGACAAGTAATAGGATGAGAGGAAATGGTCTCAAGTTGTGCCAGGGGAAGTTTAGATTGGATATTAGTAAAAATTTCTTCACCAGAAGGGTTGTCAGACATTGGAACAGGCTGCCCAGGGAAGTGGTCGAGTGACCATGCCTGGAGGTATTTAAAAGACATGTAGATGTGGTGTGTAGGGACATGGTTTAGTGGTAGAGTTGGCAGTGTTACGTTTACCGTTGGGCTTGATGATCTTAAGGGTCTTTTCCAACCTAAATGATTCTATGATTCAACATCTATGGAAAAAAAAATAACATTTTTCTAGTCCCCACCACTTTGACACAGAAGATTTTAGAAAACTGTTGCATAGTCCCCCCCCGCTTCACTCCTTGTTTTCCCAAGGTGATTATCTGTTTAGTTTTTCCATATTTCTGACTGTCTTTTCTGCTCTTCTGTGTAATTTTTTCAGGTCTTAAAGTCATCTTTTGGGATAGGCAGACCAGCAGTGTACCCAGTTCTTCATTGAGATATTTAGTGATATAGTAATATTTTTTACATTGTTCTGTATTCATCAAAGTATAAATCCTGATATGATTACTTGTTTCCAGCTTACATTCATGCTTTCAGAAGATATGTCCACTAACATTTTTTTGGAGTTAATTTTAAGACTGATGTGCAGGTAGGGATGTTTCCCAAATGCACATTATGTCACGTTTACTAACATCAAATTTCACCTGCTTTTTTGGCTGGTTAGCCCATATTAGGAGATTTTTCTGCACCTTTTCCCAATCAGTTTTATTATGATGAGTGTTTTTATATCATCAGCAAGTACTCTCAAGTCCGTATTCAGTATGTGGGATTTTCTTTGTCTCCCAGTACTATTAATAATCTTTTTCCCTATCATTTGGTCAGTTATTACACAATTGGATGACCTTTTGCCTTGCGACTGCTTCATTTGTTTAGAAGTCCTTCAAGAAAGCTATCATCAAAAGCTTTTGTGGGGATAGAAACGTACTGTATCAATTGGACAGCCTTATCCTCATTGTCCCTGTCAAAATTCTGCTTGAGTTCTGATTTCATTCTAAAAAACAACTGCCTTGTTTCCTGGTACTCTACTGTATTTACCCACGTTGTTACTATTGCTGTTCCTTATTGTAGTTTCATTATATTTGTCCTTACAAAGTTCTAACTGTATTGATAATGCCATACTTTGACAACTTGTACACTCCTTTGTCTTTTTTAACAATTGGACTATTTTCTACCATCTTCCATTCTGCTGTCAGAGGGGCTGATTTCAGCTATGCTTCAGTTCCCTGGGAGCTCTTAGGTGAATGCCTCCTGGTCCTGACATTTTGCTACAGCTTTATGGATAACTTCTATAATCTTTTCTATGGACACTTCAGTTTGACACACTTCCTCAGATTTGTCTGTCATAAAGAACAGCTTTGATGTAGGACCTTTCCTAACATGTTCTGTAGTGAGCAGTGAGGCAATGAATTAATTTACCATTTCTGCAATAGCCTTACCTTCTTGCATGTTTCTTTTGTAACTCTCTGGCATTACAGATTCACTGACAGTCCCCCCTACTCCTGCTCCTCTGCTTTTGATATGTTAGAAAATAATCTATATACCTGTTCATATCTATTTCAGTGCAATTGTTCATCACCATTTTGAATGAAAAGTCATTATCAAATAATAAGTATGTTCTCCCCTTCAAGTAAGATGTAAAGAGCTTGTAATAAACAAGCCTTACATCTCTTGCTGCTTCTCCAAGCAAAAATTAGAAGAACATATATTCCTGAAAGTCTTTCTTTTGATTAAGCAGGAAAAAAATCTTAAATAACAGTATTTTCTTCATGCATTGTAAAGAAGAAAAAAGAAAAAGAAAAAAAAGAAAATGCGCAAGCACAGTTTTAAAGTTTGCTTTTGACTCAGTTCCTTTCTCAATTAAAGAGGAGTACCCCTCTGATTGTTAGGGTCTGCCGGACGTGCAATTGTCAGGGTCTGCAGTTTGTGCATGATTATTGTGGTTGTGTGTTCAAATTTTGAATTAGATATTTAAGCAGCAATTTTTAGGTGATTGTTCATGCAGTCTTAGTATTTTTCTGTCTATTTAAGTGTTTTAAGGAAACGTGCACGATTATGCATAGATTATGGCTGTTTCTTTTTAGAACTCCAGTCCTGAAAGTTCAGGAGGTAAAGGTTGTAACCAGCTCTAACTATGTTTCTGCTTAAATGTCAGCTCAGTCTTAAATGGACTTTACAACAAAGAATGGCATTCTAATAATTACCAGACGGCTGTCTAAACCTCTTTAGACACTCTGCCAGCACAAGGAATGACTGCTCGAGGAAATTTAATACAAGAATGGTCACTTTGAGATATTTCTGGAGGAAACACTAATAATTCAATACACAAGTTTTCTTTTCGCATGTGACAATTCTGGAACATTTGTTGGTCATCTTTTAATATCACTTCCACCAAACATAGATATGTACATAGAAAGGACTAACTTCACGTGCCAAGCTAGCACTAGCACCTGCCGCATTTCTGTGCCAGCATCCTCATTCTGCTTGCCCCACTGCATTTTCTGTGCATACGTTTTCTGTAGAAATTCTTTATATGGATTTATATGAACCTCATATGTCCAACTGCTTTGCTATTTTGCATGTAGAAATCCTGCTGAACTCTGTGCAAGTGCCATGAGTAGAGTGCTTTCGCTGTTTGGATACTGTTGTAGGTAGAGCTCTGCTTCATGGTGCCTTTGAGAGAGTTTATCCTAATGCAGATTCTCTCTCACATTTGAAAAGAAGTCTGCTTTAAAGAACTTCAAGTTCTATAGAGAGATCTTGAAATATAGTACCTTGAAATGGCTTTTGTCATATGTCAAAAAAGAAAGGCTTCCCTCCGCCCCCTGCATTATCATACATTAGCTTCTGAAGCGAATTAAAGAGTAGGGAATGTATTATCAGAGTCTGGTTGTGAAGTTAGATTTGTAGAAGTCTCTACAGATGTTGGGTTTATGGAGACTCACTTTTACTCCCCCTCCCTGTTGGATTTTTTACACAAATGCTTCCTCCAGCATATTTTTCTTTTGTAGTGTGCACTTTAAATATATGTAAAGACAGATCATTGTGATAAAGAAATCCCTAGCTGTTCAGGAATGTTTTATTTATTTCCAAAAGAAGATAATAATTTTCTAAGCTTTACCTTCATCTCTGTCCATCTGGAGGTTGGTGCATTGGAACAGGCAATGCTGGATGCTTTAGTAATGGACCGTGTGGATTTTGTGAAGCTGTTAATAGAGCATGGAGTGAACATGCACCGTTTTCTTACCATATCTCGTTTGGAGGAACTCTACAATACAGTGAGTATTTGAAATCCCAGTGCACAACTTTAGATAAGAATGTCTAGAAAGAATATTGCTTTGCTTAAGAGATTTTATAATTAGGCCACATTTTTATGAAGAATTTTTGAAAAAAAATTGAAAATTAAGGGGTTTTTATAATTTTTGATTGTAATGTTGGATTTTTGAATTGGTGTCTCAGATTTTTATTTTTCATTCATTGACATGAAGTCAATGGCTGAGTACTTACCTGAAGCTCCTGAGAAATACGTTCTGATTTTAATCTGGTATGTGATATATGCTTATCTTGTTGAAAATGATATGTTTTTTAACCAAAGTGACACCAATTTCTTTCTAGAATACGTCAAGATTTGAGATAGTAAAAGTGTTGCAGATTGGTGTTGAAATGTTTTTGAAGAGGTTTGTGGGGAGAGTTTCAGTGGGGAGAGTTTGAATCACAGTAGCTTATCCCAGAGATTTTTTAGCTACTTTCTTTCATTGTTGATTTTCTATTTTTTGTTATGTTGACATGTTGACATGTTTGTTTACTGTCTTTTCTCTTCACGCTGCAGAAGCAAGGACCATCAAATCTACTTTTGCATCACCTAGTTCGAGATGTGAAACAGGTAATAGACATAGGAAAGGCTGGGGAGCAAAAATGGCAGCTTAGAACTTCAGTGTCCACTGGCACACTGCTATTAGGTAATACAGGGGAGTTTTAGGAATAGAAGTGATGGGTTCATTGCTACACTCCCGTATCTACTAAATAGTTTTATCTTCATTCCACTGATACCCCTAAGCAATTTACTAACATACTACTACTGAAAGCTCCCAAGGGTCCTGTAGCTTCATTTCAAAGCCAAGCAGTTCGTGCAGATCTTTCTCAAGTTACTAAAGTGACATTATGAAGTGATTGTACAAAAGACTTAGTGTATTAGTGTAGTAATTATGTTCATTGCTTTAAGGTCTTCTTTTTTCCCTAAAGCTAAAAAAGTCTTTCCTTGTTAAGCAGTAACAAAAAGATTCTGTGACAGGCTATAATATTATTTTAATGTGCTGCATTGCCTGGGAGAACAGAAGGTGGCAGTGGATGACTACTGCATGGAGCACTGGCTCTGTTAGTAGTTTAGTGGTAGCCTTGTTATTTAGCTACACAGTTCATTTATTTTGTGTTTCTGCTATCTGTTGTACCCCACAGCACTGCTTAGCCAGGAAGGGATGAGTTGTTCTTTCTGCATCTAGTCTCCACTGCAGGAGATGCCTAGATCCAAAACTAGATTAATTGGCTAATTCTTTCCAGGTTATGAATGCTAAGATAAAATAAAACAGTAAGTCTGACTGTTTGCAGAGTTCTGCGGTCTTAAGCAGTGGGGTTTCTGGTATGACTTTCTTATTGTGGGTGACTTTCATGTCAGTCCCATTGATGGTTCTGTAGATAAGTGTAGGGTATACTGGTCTCCATAGCAAGCTATTTTCTGTGTTTTCCCATACTAATGGACATACTTGAAGTCTAATTTATGTGATAGATCTGGACGATCTCAGTGTTGAAAATACATTGAGGTTTTCCAGGCTGAGAAATCTGTCTTTCTCACTGGTACTGAAGTGATTTGCTCCTCGATATGACCCCTCTCCTAAAACCCATGTCCTGGTTACTTCTCAGGACACTCTGGGAAAAATCAGGGTGTGATCTAAAGGGAAGCTTTTGGCACTTGAAATGGTATAGTGGAATTTAGGTAGAAAATGGGTGCACAATTTCAGAACTACGCCGCTGGGTAAGCTAAAGTCACTTGGGAACTGCATACAGGTCTAAAAGCTGAAAAGTCTTTTTCACCTGAGCTTCTGTAAGTATGCGTAAGTGCCTTGTGAATGGGTTGTGCAGTTGCAGTCTTATTAAATATGGTAACACAGTAGCTAGGAACTGTCCATCACCAAAGTGGTGTGACCATGGATTTCAGAATATTTTCTCCATTAGTGTGACCAGCTTTGCTGCTGCTACATTTGAATGGAGATACATTGCAGTCTGCCCTGATAGCATAAAATATGCTTTTTAGTGCAGAGAAGTATCTACAAATATAGGGAGTCAGAAATACTTGCCTAACTCTCAATGACAGAGCTGGCAAGCTCTGTGAGATGTGCTTGTGCCCCAGAGTGCTCAGCATGTTGGTGCCTTCTGTTCCCCAGGGCTGGGTGGCCAGTACTGAGTCTTGCCACTAAAGTCTATTGAAAAAAACCTCAGTCTAATGAAGAAAATCACTTTTCACAGTCTGAAAGGCATACACCGCTAGAAATACATTAGGTCTCTGATCCTGTCTATGTACAGCCCATTTTTCACTTCCAAGATTTGTGTTTAAGGTTTTACCAATAGTCTTTAAAATTTGCATGGAAGATAATCTGTTCTTCAGAGAATTTGTCACAAACGTTGTGTCTTGGAAGGACAGTGGAGGTAAACTGGGAAGCAGTGGTGCTTTAAACGGAAGTGGTGAGAGACTCAGAAGCTACAGCTAATGCGCATGCAGCTGTTGTCCTAGTTGTCATGACAGTTTTGAGCTTCTACAAGAAATTACCAGTCTCCATTAATTACTCTACCACATTAAATACAGACTTCATCCACTTCTTAATTTTTAATTGATGAACTAGTTTAATGAGCACATCAGACCATGCTAGTTTTCTCTAGTTATGAAAAGAAGATTTTTATCAGTCTTTCTGGCTGTTGGTGGTTAACCTGAAGAACCATTACCCTCACTGTTGAATGCAGCTGGTCTTGTGAACATTGTGATATACATCCCTGTGTGGTGTGGGTGCAGTGGACTGTAGACGTCACACTTTTCAGGCTGAATAAGTGGATGTGCCTGTGTTCTCCCTCCTGGGGGAGTTTTATATGCCTAATGAATGTGTACACTTTCCTGACAGATGCAGGAGCTCTCAGTTGCACCTTCGTCCAGACCCCCCTCATAGCAGTAGGGCTCTGACATGGTTGAATGTTGCACGTAATAGCGTCATGAAATGCTTGTGACATTTGGTGTTTCAGAATACCCTTTCCTTGGATTACAAGATATCACTGATTGATATTGGGCTGGTGATAGAGTACCTCCTTGGTGGAGCTTATCGGAGCAGCTACACAAGGAAGCATTTCCGAATTCTCTACAACGATCTCTACAGAAAACACAAGGTAACTTCTGTGAAATGGCTACCACTGGTCACCAGGAAAAACCAAAATGTGACACCTGACAATAGCTCAGGTTGTCATTGTGGTTTGTCTCAAGAGCATCAGTTAAATGTATGTCATGCTTGTCTGTTTTATGAATCTCTTTGCTACCTGTGGAGAGGTTGCAAATAAAACAGACAAATCCCTCCCCAAACTATTCCCTGCTCCCCAAGACCACCGGTGATTGTTGAATTAACTATTAGTGCAGTAAGTTTACATTTGTGTCCGGTAGTCTCGTTGTGTTCTTTGTCTGTCATCCATCAATAAAGATCAGTAAGGCTGTACGAACCACCATTTTCCCTTTTGCGAAGCAGTTGCATGTTTCTGCTTTTGCAACTTGAACCACATCGCAGAAATACTGAATTCAACAGGCATTGAACTAGACTTAGAGCATGTCAGCATGGCATAGTGAAGAACAACATGGTGATCCCTGATCCAAGTTTTGAGCAAATGTCTTACATTTTAGAAGCAGCTCAGTGCTCATGGTGCATCTTCCAGCCCAGGCCAATGAGCTGTGTTTGCCTGGCAGAGCTTTTTCCGTGATGCACTGGTCAACACAGGAGAAGTTTCATGCTGGATATGCCAGGCTGTACCCTTGTGGTGCAGTGGTTTTGTGCAGGCAGAGGGTTGTACTTGGGCATGTGTGCTGTTCTGCACCTTCTAGACGCTTGAGGTGTTTCACTGTACGACATAGCATTGTGCCATGTCTGCATATCAGTAGCATCACCTCTACAAACAAACAAACTGCCTCAGAACAACAGTGTGCAAACATACTAGCACTTTCATTTTCCCCATTGACTCTCCAAAACCAGTAACTTGAAAACAACCTTAACTTCTAAATAAATTCGCTGAATATCATTCCAAACATCACAGAAGGAGCAGATTTACCGCATAAGAATTCTCCCTGGTTTTCAGAGTAGAACTGGACTTTGATTAAAGTATAGAATCCTAGAATCATGGAATTATAGAATCATTTAGGTTGGAAAAGACCTTTAAGATCATCAAGTCCAACCATAAACCTAACCCTGTTACGTCCACCAGTACTTTTTACATACATCTTTATGTTAAAAAACAAACAATAAAAACCTGTCATCTCCATGTACTGCTTTCATGACTAATAGAAGAACCTTAGGGTGATCAGGGAAAATGAGAAGAAATAATGAAAGCTGTTACTTGGAGTGAATAGAAACACAGGCAGAGCTTCCTGTGTGTCACTGGCTTAATACAATGCTTGAAAAGAGATATTTGGGCAGTTGTAACACTCTTCACTGTATCCTCATGAAATATGACCTTACCAGGGATGCATGAAGCCACATGATTATATAACTAGGAACTGCAGGGAAGAGCATTAGTGATTCAGCTGGTAACATTCTTCCCTCTCAGTCAACACTGAACAAAATGCCCAGGGATGCTAGATGTGCCATCCTTCGGAGGAAATAGTCAGCAAAAAGTTCAGAGAACTTCTGTCTTTTTAAGGGCTTATGGCACTTTTTATAAGGGTAGGCACTTGGAGGAGCATCCAAGTTGGGTGATTCCAATCTGGTGTAAGCCCTGTTGTTGTTGTAATTGGTGGATGCTATTGGGGAAATCAGTATTTTGATTAGAGATTCAGAAAAATATATATTTTTAAAATTAGATGAGAAACCAGGCTATTTTTTCCTTGATGGTATAAGCTTCAGTCATAGTTACAGTGATTGCTGACTCACTAGTCTTTGAATAACATCAGTTTCTACAGGCACCACTGCAATCAGAGATAAGAACAGGCACACTTCATCTCTAATTTGCATTTCTCTCCTTGTGTTTTATGGTATGCCTTTGGATCTAGAGAGTGCTCTCCAGCTTTTCTCAGAGCCTGTCTCATTCCCTTCATCAGAGTAATCAGACAGGTAGCAGAATGGGATCTGCTGAAAGTACTTTGCATTCTCAGTTCTTCAGAACAGCACAGCCTTACAAATACAAGGTAATATAATGGCTTATTCTAGACTTTGCTTAGGACATATTAGGCTGCTAATCATTTTATTGAGAGATTTTAGACATATATTGGTCAGGCTGTTAGTTACCATAATTATGCTTAAATTCCAGTGGAAGCAATGTTTTACTGCTCACTGTTCATGAAGTACAGGTCTTGAATTTTAATGTTGAAATCAGCTCATACTCCTCCAGTGATACTTTTTAACTTCCATCCATTTTTGCTAAGGGCTTTAGTTCACTGATATGGTAGTATCACCAAATTTTCTGAACATCAAGCATGGGTGAAAACTCTTCTTATTTGGAAGCAACAGTAGGAATTCTCTGACTTTCCCGATGTTTTCTCATGATAGCTTATTGAAGTATCTACAGTAAGCCTACTGAGAAGACATACAGTTCTGATATCTAGAGAATGACAACAGAGTATTTTCTTTCAAAGAAAGAATGATAAAAGAGCAAAGAGCTCCACATACATATATCTGACAGACAAAACATAAAGTAGAATGGATTTAAATGGCTATATTGGAATTAGTCTGAGCCAAAGTGAACCCATTATAGTACTGAGACAACCTCACTTATACCAGTAAGAGTTTTTCTTTGCTTTTAATGGAGAAATACCCAGACAGAAATGTATAGCAAGTTTACATTACAAGTGTGGCAGACAGTAAAAATCATCTTTAAGTATCACAAGTCCATGGTGTATGTTTCAATCTACTGATTGCTTTTTCTCCTGTCATGACACAAGTAAAAGAAAAGAGTGAAAGTAGGATCTTGGTATCACAGGGTTTGGCGACTGCCTGGTGCTATGGAAGGGGAGGCTATAAATGGCATGGGTACAGAGCAAGGAGTGTTTTTCCTCCACTAATGTTACTAGCTTCTTAGCATTGGTAATGGGAATGTGATCCTAGCTGTGGTTTATGACTTACATGTATATAACGATCAAATAGTTTGCTACTTGCAATTCAGATTTGCATGCAGTTTTATTTACATGAATCTGAACCACATCCATTAATTGAGATTTTCTGGTTTTTTGAAAAACAAATTTGTAGGAGAGATCCACTGCTTTCCATAAGTGTAAGAAGAAATCAAAAGAGGATATAAACTTTGGAGAGAACTGTGAGTCATCTGGCTTTATCTACCCCTATAACGACCTCCTGGTTTGGGCAGTATTAATGAAAAGGCAGAAGATGGCAATGTTCTTCTGGCAGCATGGAGAGGAAGCCATGGTCAAAGCCGTTGTGGCTTGTAAACTCTACAGGGCGATGGCACATGAAGCTGAACAGAGCAACATGGTGGATGACACTTCAGAAGAACTCAAGAAGTACTCAAAGTATGAGTTCTCCCTTCACTTCAGTTAATAAAGTTCTGCAGTGCTTAGAATGGTTAGATATTTTCCTAATCCACTAAGAGTTTGTAAGGTTAGTGGTGCCATGGACTACGGCATGTAAAAGAAATACTTTCAGCTGTCCACTATTCATATTATATCATGGAGCTATGTATTGGTTTGCAGTCTGGTCAAGAGTTGAAGTAAAGCTATTAGGATGCTATCTAGTTGCTTATTTGAAAATTAAAATACAGGTGAGTAATGTGTGGCTCACTGTCTCCTAAATGGTCAAGTGGAAGACTGAAATTTCCCTTACAGCTTCCCTTCCAGTTCAGCTTGTTAAAAAGCCATATGGCACATATGTGTTAGACTTTTCCAATCTGTGATGTGTGGTAATGAGCAAACTAAAATCAGTGCTTAAATCTTGCTCTGTGTAAGACCTAAAGAAAAATGTATGCTGAAATAAGTGAGTGAATAAAAAGTGAAGTAGACCAGGAATTGTCTTCAAGTTTGTAGTTTCATGGGCAATGCTTGCCCACAGTGGTAATGAGTCTGTTGTTGAAGGAAATAGAACTTTGTAGGGTCCATTTTGATTGCTGAGTGAGATTACGAAAAATACAAATAAAAAAACAGAAAACAAGATGACCCTAAACCTTGTGATTAGGACTAAATAGATTTACTCCCAAAATTATTTTTCACTAGATATATTGATAAAGCAACAGGAAAAATGGGAGAAGGCATACTTACTGAGATTGTTAGCTGATCTTTAGTTAATGGAGTTTTCAAACCAACCTCTTTGCAGCAGTGATTCTGATTTTTGACTGATCCCTGTTATATTAACTGTTAATTCCTTTCTGCTCTAGGGAATTTGGGCAGCTTGCCTTAGATGTGCTGGAGAAAGCATTCAAACAAAATGAGCAGATGGCCATGAAGTTGCTGACCTACGAACTGAAAAACTGGAGCAACTCAACTTGCTTAAAACTAGCAGTGTCTGTGGGGCTGCGGCCTTTTGTATCCCATACTTGCACACAGATGCTGCTGACTGATATGTGGATGGGACGCCTAAAGATGCGGAAGAACTCCTGGTTCAAGGTAACATCACGCTAGCTTTTTCTGAGCATTTAGATGCTGTTTAGATGCTTTATACATGTCTTTGTGGTTATGAACATGTCTAATGCAGCTTCAGACAGATGTGCCTACGGATGGATTGGAATGTGCACATCTGGGAGAGAAAAGAAAGGCAGGAAGGGAAGGCAATACTTGCTTCTGTTTTACTGCTTTGCAAAAGCAGCTGTGGGATGACATTACAACATTTTGTGAGGGTTTTTTTGCTGTTCCCATTCTCTCAGTGCCCTACAGTGCCTCCCCACCTGCTCTTGCTGCCCCACATTGCTGGTTCTCTGGCAGAGCTGCTGATGGGAGGAATGGCCTCGGGGCATAGGAATAAGTATCTAAAGTATCCCTAGACACCATGACACCCTTCAAAGCCACAAAACAGTCAAGAGCAACACACTTCTTCAGAGGCTATAGGAGTGTGATACAGACATTCCCCACACCAGTGGCACTAGTGGCTCCCTCCCAGGCCAGTGGAAATGCACTGGGTTTTTGCTAGCACCATGCATGGCTGACTATGGCCTCAGGTCTATGCTATCACTGCTGAATTAATTTCCTGAATCTTGTGTCTCTTGTTTAGGTCATTATGAGTATTCTCCTGCCTCCCACCATCTTGATGCTGGAGTTTAAAAGTAAGGCAGAAATGTCTCATGTGCCTCAGTCTCAAGACTTCCACCAGTTCACATGGTATCATGGGGATCAGAGCCCAACCAGCTCTAAAGATGCCTTGTCTCTGGTTAGTCTGCAGTGATCAGTCATTTGTGCGTCAGGGTCTGTCTGTTTACCACAGTATAATCCTGAGGAGTGAGGACAAGGTGATCAGCTGGAAGTGGCATGGCCGAATTCTTAAGAAGTAGGGGTTTGATCCCTGGTTTGGGTACAGACTGAAGTGACCTTGGACAAATCATCTGTCCTGGTTGTTACTTCTGTATGAGTCATAATGAGGAAATCCTTCTCAACCTCACAGAGTTATAATGAGTTATAATTATCTGTCAGATATGCAGGTATTTTAGGGCACAAAGTCTGTTCAAGTTGCAGATAAATGCCTATGTAATCTTGTATACCAAATAAGCTAAGAATGATTTCACATCATACACAAAATCACATCCATAAAACTCAATTCAAGTTGCCCAGTTGAGCTGTTCAAAGCAGGGAAACAGCAGAACTGAGGCAGTCCAGGTCCTGTCCTCTCCAACTCACTCGTTTCTCCCACTCTGCCTGGCCAGCAGTCTCTGCCCTGCATCTCAGCCGCAGCCTCTCCCCCTCTCCATGGCCGTCCTTTGCTCTTAGTCTCTCCTTGAGATTTTGTTTCCTAAATTACATCATATCCCTTCCAAAGGTCTAGCTCCTGCCCTCCCTGTTGAAAAAAAGGGTATCTCTTCTTCTGCATTTGCTTCAGCCTAGAAGAGATGCCATTTAAAGCACAAGAGAAGCATTGTGCTTTTGGTTTAGTCACCTGAATTGAGTCCTGTAACACTCTGCAGGGACCTGTGGTTGCGCAGAAGTCCTTCTTAGGCCTGTCTGCGGAGAGTCTCCAGCACAGGTGAAGTCTTTGCCTTTTAAGATCTGAATTCCCCCAGACTTCTGCTAAGCAGAATTGCCTGTCCTTTCTTTTTCTCATTCTCCACAAAGCATTCCTTGAATAGAAAATTTCCAAAAGTTTTCAGTCTGAGGTAGGCAGCAGACAGAATTTCTGTGCAAAAGGGTAAAATGTTGGTGAGGTGCTAAGCAATGACAACAGGATTGTAAAGTGAGAGCTGTCAGGCAATCTTTTTTGCTCTGCTCTGCTTATCTTACAGCAGATAAGCATTGTAGATTGCTTGGGACCTTCTCAGTTAACTTTCCATTTGTATAAAATAAAAGAATGTATTGTTGTTGAGGGCTTTCGCAGCAGCATGGTAGACCTGTCAATGCCACGCTTGTTTTTTCTCTCTCTGATGCAGAAAAATGCTCGAAGCCATTATCTCCTGCAGTGCCTGTCTAATATAGTCAATTCAAAAATGCTTTTTATGGGATCGGGTAACAGCTATGATATAGAGGACAGGCCAATTGGAATCATTTGCAGCAGGACCACCCCTGCAGTCTGGTAGAAGGCAACACATCAATGTGTGTAAGCACTTCTCTGACCTGCCTCAGACAGCGCCGCTTCCTTCTTGCGCTAGCAGTAAGCTTAACTTCTGATTTTGTCTAATATAGAGTGTTGTTTAAAACAAAAGGCTGAGCTACCACTTTTTCTTAAATACTCTGATATGACATATTATAGAAAAACATACAGAAAGTTTCAACAGTGTACATGTGCCATGCCAAAGAGCATCTTTCACACACAGTCATAAATTCCAGTGACCAGCTGCAGCTGGAAATTGCACTCTTTCATGGGACAAATTCTCTCCTTCACCTTAGACTAGCTGATGTTAACAGATCGGGATGATTCTGTGTATCAAATTATCTTTCTGGGTCTAATGTGATGAAAAAAAGTCAGTTTTCCCTGATAACCTAAGGAAATGTTGTGTACTAGGGATAAATATGTCACATAAAAAGTGCTATACTGCAGATATCTAGTAGCAGTAAGTTTTAGCATTGATATTAGCCAAGGCAATTGGCCAGCATTGAAACAAAACTGAACAAGGTAGTTTGGTTCCCTCAGCCTTGCCCAGCTATTAGCTATTCATAGTTCCTCCAGGCCGCTCTCCTTCGTCTCTGAAAATTCCTTTCAGCACCTTCTGGTTTTGTCAGTTGCCCACTGCTGTGTGTCTGCAGTTCTTCTTAGGCTTCAGTGGCAATCAGATATTTGTACTTTCAGAGGGGTACTTGGGCAAGTGTCAAACTCTGGATGCAGAATCAAGTGCGTTTGCTTGTTTGGGGTTTTTTTGGTTTTATTTTACTGAAGATAATGAAGAAGTTACCTTATTTTTTGTAGGCTGATCTTTGTAGGAGAGTACTTTTTTCATCCTCATCTTCTAATCAGGCATAAAATACATCAAAAATAACAATTAGATTCTATGTTTAGAATTCCACTGTCTTGACATTTTCTGTGCAACTGTATACATGAGCAGAACCGTGATGCCTATTCCCTTATTTCAGAATGTGCCACAGTTTTCAGTGGAGTTCTAGCTAACACAGTTATGCTGTATTGGAAGTTGTTATTTATCTGTGTTTCACAGATGGGGAAAGTGAGACACAGTGGTTAAGTGACTTTGCTTAAAGAAATGTGTGGCAGAAACAGGAGTGGATTCAGGTCTGCTGATGCCTAATCCACTGCCTGTAGTCATAAGAGCAAACTCTGAATGAGTATTTATAGTGGAAAAGTGTGCATGTTAATTATTGCAAATGAGATGGTTATAACCAGACAAAATCAAACTGCAGTAATGGTTTGTATATTCAGAACAAAGCTTAAACATCTGTGCCTGTCTTCCCTCTAACATGACACAACCTTTGCAATCATAGACTATGATTTCTTACTTTTAAAATGCTGTTTCCTTTTAAAGAAGGATTATGATGTGGAGAAGGTTGCTCAGAAGTCTGATGAAAGCCAAGTAGACGGTGGACAAGGAAACCTGCCTGGCACTAGAAAAATCTATGAGTTCTACAACGCACCAATTGTCAAGTTCTGGTTTCACACGGTTGGTCATCACGCTGGAAATCGGATTGCCAGAACCCTCCTTTGATCCTTCAAATACCACTTGATGCTGCTTTTACTTTGCCTAGCATGGATTTGCAGCCAGTTAGTGGTGGGGGTGGATGGAAAGACATTTGAGTATTTCTCTCACAATTAAGTGAAAGGTTTTTCTGCAAAAATCATGCAGCTGCATTAAAAAAAAAGGAAAGAACAAAAAACAATTATAAGGAACTAAAGAAAAACCCGAGCACAGCTTTTTACAGTGGTTAATTGCACTTGTAGAGATAGATTGAGAGCTGGCCTTAAATACCTCACAGATATTTGTGTCCCTTTCTTTAGGAACTGTTTCTGAAGGAGTGAATATTAATCTCTAGGAGATCATTTGCTATAGAGAAATATGCATTTATTAAATCAATTTTAGTAACTAACCCTGTGTAAGTAGAGCTTAGGATGTTTAAGATCAAGCTGCCTGTTGGGTCAGACCACCATGTATATAAACTGTTACTCTTTTAACAGCGTGTCATTAACTGCTTTATAGGTTGTTAATCTATTATCTCAGATACATTTATAGCATTTCTGCTACCTTTAAAATATGTGCTTTCCACCTGATACTGTTCTTCCTGTGTTTTGGAAGGCACTGATTAACTAGGAGTGATTCACGTAGCTTTGAGAATGGTTACTTTATCCTACAGAAGGTTAGGATAAAAGCATAGCACTGCCTTTACATTCAAGTAATGGTGTGCAGATAAAATAGTCTGTCTCATATATGGGTTTTAAGCCTAGGTGAACATGCGCTGCAATAGTTTGTCTTCTGCTCCCATTTTTTGAGCAGTAAAGCACCAAATTCCTAATGATGTTTAAGGATATTTCCATAAAAAATACTTCCGAGAACTGGAGGAAAGATTTGAGGCTTAAAAATCTGACAGTGCCCCAGTAGTTTGAATACGTATAGTCAGGCTGATCACCTGTTAATATGTTTGAAGAAATTTGTTGGAGATTTTTGGGCATATGGATTATATACCGTATGTTTTGTAGATGGCGTACATGGTGTTTCTCATGCTCTTCACTTACACTGTGTTGGTGAAGATGGAACCAAGACCGAGTGTGCAAGAGTGGCTTGTTATCATTTATATTTTCAGCACTGCTATTGAAAAAGTCAGGGAGGTAAGCTTTTCTATTCACACTCCTCATCTATAGAGGATATATTACAAACCAGAGAATACCATAAACTGAAGGATGCCAAATCCTGCATTCTTTTTGTAGAGAATTTATCGGAGGAAAGAATTATACAGGACATCTATTTCTGAGAAGCCTTTTATTTGAAGACCAGTACTTGGGCTTTGAAAATGCATCTTGAAGTTTATCCTTAAATCTCTCTTTTTCTGTGTAAAGCCAGTGGTAATGTGCAGGTCGCCTGAGAGTGATTGTGCTGAATTGAGATTTGGAGCCCTGATGTAGGCACCTGTTTCTTCATTTTTTTGAGTGGTTCATTAGATTTCATATAACGAATATGGAATTTGTCTTTAGATATTTACTTTGAGTATGGACATTGTTATCAATTGATTGGTGTTATGCGTAGAGTAATCAATGGCTCTCCATCAAGTCTAACTGACCCTCTATAAATGAAGCTGGAAAAAAACGACCATCAACTTTTAATGCTGGATTAAATGAGGGTGGAAAAACTATTTTCCACTCAAAATTAATCACAGTTATTTGCAGTTGATTAGATCTGAGCTTCTGAACACAAATTGCACTCCATACCTGAGGCTGGGGACAAATGCAGCTATGTATTTCCCAAATTACTGTATCTGATTGGACATATCTTCACTGTAGAATTAGAACATAGTAAATGTAGTGGTGTGAATTGTCTTTTATATGACATTTGAAATGCTGTACTTTTAGAGGAATAAAAGTGAAAAAAGCAGTCACAGTTCTGAGCGAAGGATGCTGTTAGATCACTCAGAAGAATGCGACATCGGTATGAGAGAGGTGAAGGATTTCAAGGGGGAGCAGAAATACTGGCAATATATTGAAGCTTGGATACACATACAAGTTCTGTGGCTGCATGAGATAAAATTGAAAAAATCTACACAAGGATTGTCTAATTGGGAAAAAAAAATGAATGTGAAATAGCAAGCACTTTGGTAGTCACTGTTGTGCTGTTGCATCGTGTTGATAGTGCAACAGTGGAAACATCAACTCTTCTTTCTAGCATTAACATTCATTGGGGACTTCGAAATTCATGTCTTCTACTTGGTTTTCTTTGTCCATGTAGTAGTTCTGGTCTGCTGGCAAAGACTTTGTAGGACACTGTGTCTTACACGTGCAGCTAATTAACTGCTGAGGGCCTTGTTATATATAACTACAAACCTCTATTTCGCTAGATTGTATCAAGTAATTGTTAAAGCCTTAGGCCATGATCCTGCAACTAGTTCCTCATGTGAGTTAGTCCAGCTGAATTGAGTAGGATCACTTGTTTACATTAATGTGTTCATATGCGTAAATTCTTACAGGACCAGGGTGCTACATTTCAAAATCTCTCCTTTGCTTGGTACTTATCAGTGTGATCTTACATAGCACTGCATAATTGGCCTAACTTGTGCAATGTGCAAAGGTTTTATTTATGGCCTCCCAAAGATTCCACTTCACACATTTGCGCAGTGAAGCTTAAAATCCCTTTGGGGCACCTCACAGTTCAAGGAGTGAACATTTCATTCTTTACCTTGCTAGTTGCCAGCACTCCTTTTTTTAGCATGTCCTTGGTGGAATACAAAGATCTTTCTTTATATTTTCAGTCTGAAATAAAAGGCATTACTTATTTTCCCATCAGCAAGGTTAGGTTGGTACTTTCCATGACTTAGGGGCTTTTGAAAGGGCTGTTGCAGGTCGTGACCATTCCTCTAGAAAATGCTTGTTAATTTATAATGATATGTATGCATAACAGTTCTATACTGGCTGCTCTTTTCTGTTGAGGAACATGCTCTTTAGTGAGTGGGTTCAGGCTCAGAATCCGTTTTTCCTTACGAAGAGCTATCCTATTTGGAGTGGCATACTTGAGCAATACAAGACTATAGATTAAGTACAAACCTCAATTAATAGTGAATGGCAGTACGGCCTGCAACAACAAAAAAAAAAAGATACATTCCCAAATATCATGAAACAGTTCAGACAGAAAAGGTTAAAGAATGTATCTATGATTTTAATGGAGTTTCGTTGTTTTTTTTTTTTCCCCCCACATTCTACTCAGGTATTTATCTCAGAACCTGGAAAATTCCGCCAAAAAGTGAAGGTGTGGATTTATGAATACTGGAATTTTACTGATTCTATAGCTATCATCCTGTTTATGATTGGTTTCGGCTTGCGCTGGTCCAAACCCCCTGTTCAAACTGCAGGGAGACTACTTTACTGCTTGGATATAATATTTTGGTATGCTCGGCTCCTTGATCTTTTTGCTGTGAATCAGCATGCTGGCCCATACCTGACAATGATTGGGAAAATGGTAAGTATTATGCTTTGGAGCAGTATTTTTGTAGTTAAGGCATCTATTGAAGAACATGTAAAGGTCAGAAATGACAGAAAAGAATGATGGTCAAAGGAGAGATCACCTAATAATTCATAGTGAATGTATTACCTGACAATACCATGTCTTTTTCTGTTTGTGAGTTGACCATAATCAGATTTCAGTTCTCTCTAATTTATACATTATTTGAATTTATTCACAAAAGCCATTTTTGCTTCATTCCTTAGAGAAGGGTTGCATTTGAATTGAGTTTCTGATCCAGCCTGTTAATAGGAGAAAGAAAAATCAGTGTCTCTTGCAGATGGGCTCACTACTATAGATAATTCCCCCAGCTCTTGGAAACTGTCTCATTATTATTGTACATTTTGATTCAAATAATTATATCCCATTTTAGTGGGGAAAATTTCTCTGAGATCAAAGTTAATTTTTTTTCTCTTTTGGTATAAGAACTGCAGCTGAACTGCTGCCTAGTCTTGAGGGATATCTGCAGATTCCCACTGTAATTTCCCTTGGTTATTGGGAACTATCTTGTTAATACTTTTATGTTCTGTCTTGCATAGTAATTCCAATTCAGTGTTAGAAGGCAAAATCATTTTCACTGGTGTTGCTTGCTCTCAGTTTGGAAGTAATACCACTAAGAAAAAGCACCATCATAAGGTCTCTGCATTTTTCAAATCTTGCTTCAGATCTTAAGAGGGACTTGAGAGGCAAGTAGGACTTGTGGCCTTTTTGGTCCAGGATGACTTTAACCTCTATAAAATACTTGGGTAGCCCAGGTCATAGAAATAAAATATTTTTATTTCCTCCAGCATAATCTAATTACTATTAGCCCTGGGTTTATATTCTGATTTGTAAAAGCAGTGATTGATACTCTTCTGTAAAATGTATGTCTCCTTTACATATCATTATTAACACAGCTAATTCTTTCATGCAAATGTGTCTTCCAGACAGCAAACATGTTCTACATTGTGGTTATGATGGCCATAGTCCTGTTGAGTTTTGGAGTGTCACGAAAGGCAATCCTTTCACCAGAGGAGCCTCCTTCTTGGACTCTGGCACGAGATATTGTATTTCAACCCTACTGGATGATGTTTGGTGAGGTCTATGCTGGAGAAATAGATGGTGGGTAATTTTCACACTACAGCTCAACAGCTTAAATTTAATATGTGCAGAAACATGTCCACTTTGGGCAACTAGAGTTTTGACCACATATTGAGTCTATTCTTTCTCAAACAATTTTGATTCCAGTATATGTATGTCCTTAATGAGTAATACTGCGTGAATAAAGGTGAGAATGTTAGTTTCTTTGTTTAAAATAAAGATTAAGCTTTAAAACCTTCAAATTTAGCTTTTCAAATGAAGTATATTGCAAAGCTCAGAGCAAAGCACGTAGGAACTAATACTAAGCTAGTTCATGGTCAGGGATCTAGCAGTGAAATGAATTTCCAATTAGGTGAATCTGAAGCTGCTGATCTCTTGGAGAAAAGACTACAAAGTTACCTTAAAGGAAGAAAGAATAAAGGGAAAACAAAAAAGGAAAAATAAGAAAGAAAAGTATTTTTCACCATAGTAAAAGTTACCTGGCATCATTCTTAAACAGATGAACCAGTTGAACATAGGAATAATAGAACTATTTAATGCAAATAGGAAAAATGTTGTATCTTGATTATGGCTTTGACCTTGCCTCAGTAAGAGAAGAATTAGGTATGCCGGGAGGTATTTCAGCATTACAGATGGAAGGCACTGCCATGCTGCTAAGTAATAGGTACAAGTAAAACAGTGCCTAAATAAAAAAGTAAGTATGCAAATAGATACAGATATTTAAGATATATAGTTCAGCACAGACCTGATTCATTAAAATAATTTAAGATGTTGCATCCATTATTGTTGCTGAAACAGTCACATGATGGCTATGTATTGTGGTTATATAAGTAAAAATTCTTTTAATGAAAGCACACTGTTAAGTTTCACAGTTTAATCCATTTAATCACTTACTAATGCTAAACCTTTACAAATTTGACACTTCCCAAATAAAGCTATGATTTCTCTAATGACTCTTTATGCTGCAGAATGTGTCCTGAATTTAGGGCTGCTGCTTTATAAATATGTTTTCAAATTTCCTCAAAGGTGTAAAATTTGATTAAAAATTATAAAGGCTGAAAAGTATTTATTTTGACAATTTTAAAACATTAAGAGGGATCCCTTAATTTCTATGATTTGATGCTTCATCTCACAAATATTTGTAGCCTTATATACTTTTGCACATGAGTTAATAGGGTCTTACTGAAGCTCTAAAGGAATAACACTCCAGTACTGATAAAGCAGCCTTTGTGCTGTATCCTTTCCACAGTGGAGTCAGTGAAAGCTTTGCTTTAAGCATCAAAGATTTGGATTTCAGTTTACCTGAGTGTGTGCCACCTCCCAAATACTTTTCAGTTGCATCATTTTTCCCCTTAACAAAAAGTCAGGGTGACTGGCATAAGAACTGATATGTAAGAAATGCTGTTTACAGCTCTGAATGGCAATGGAAACTATTGGGCAGTAGTATCACGCAGAGGTCTCAGATCTCCTTTATGTGGGGGTAGACATTTTAGTTGGAAATTTAGTAATGTATCTCTGTGATAGTAATGAAGACTATTCTGTTTCTTGCTGGGGCAAATGAGGAGCACATGTCATTGCTGTGCTTTGCTCTGATTTCCATGCTAACCATGCTCAGTATGTCCCTCACTTTTAGTCTGCGAAACCAATGAAGACTGTCCTCCTGGCTCCTTCCTCACACCGTTCCTCCAAGCTGTCTACCTCTTTGTGCAGTACATCATCATGGTCAACTTGCTTATTGCTTTCTTCAAGTAGGTACTATGGTAAATTGCTGCAAAAGCAAAAGCAACTAATAATAGACGTTCTGCCAATACTTCCGCAAAAGCCTTTCACCAAAAATGCCCCAGCAGGGGCATGTTGATGGTGGTTTTTACCCCATCTTACATGGGGGTCCGGTGAACAAAAAAAAACAACAGTGGAAGCAAGAGGGTGGGAGGAAGGGAATGGTCAGCCTAAACTGTTTTACCATTTACACAGAATCTGACTCTCTGAAAGTGGGCAACTGCAGCTGGCAAACAAGCAACATTAATTTAGCTCTGAAGTAATCTATCTTTGTTCCTAAAAGTTGATTGGTTGTGCTGAGAGCCTGTATAATGTTCATCATAGGGTAGCCCAAGATTGAAATTGGCAGGTAAGTGGAGAAGGTATTCAAGGGAAGAGGATAATGACTTTGTAGGAGCATGCTCTTCCTTTAGGAAATAATTTGAAAATTCCTGTTGTATGGTGCAATTTGATATGTTCTAGACTGAAATTTAACTGTAGTGTTTTCAACTATCTGCTTTTTAATGTCTGCTGCCAGAATAGGAAGGGTCTTTATAGTAATTCTATAGTAATTCATTGTAATTCTATAGTAATTAATCAGTGTCTTTATAATAGTTCTAAGCTTTCAAGTTTTAACAGAGAGCCCTTGTAGTTGATCGAGTTCTGTAAAATATTGGTAAAGAGCAGTCTAAACCAAGTAGTTAATTATTTTTTCCTACAGTTCTAGTATTTCTGGGGAAGAAAAAGTCAGCTGTAGGTTAAAAAAAATTCAAATGGAGAAATGTAGTGATTAATATTCAAGAAAACTGAATGATCAAAACTCATTCTATTCCCACTTCCAATTAGAAATCCCTTTCCTGAAATTGTGGCAAGGCATCAATTTTTTTTTTAATACACAGCTGTGAAATTGTAATTTGAATTATTTCTAGATTTAAACCTTCAGCAATGATGATATGTTAAATCTTCTGCCTAGTGATTTGATCCAGAAGTGAGACCAAAAATGGGTATGAGCAATATATTTAATTATGGTCCCAGAAGCAAAGCTGATGTTTTTGTGATTGTATGCTGGGTGTGTAGTATGGTGGTTCAACTGTGCCAGAAACCTCAAAGTTGCTTTCCTGTACTTGGATCTATGATAGTAGATATGGGAAATTATTCAGTGCAACAACAGTCACGTTTAGTAGCATCATGGCTCCAAAGAGTACTCTGCAGAAGAATCACTTATGTAGCTGCCTCTTGCAGCAAGTATTTTGTTTAGGCGCAGCGCACTGAAGAGCAGCAGAACCGTCTTGTTACCACTCTTCCCTTAACCTGACTCTTAGATTTAATCCAGTCCAAAGAGGCAGACAATGTTGAATTCTCAGTTAGGCTATGTATTAAAGTTTAAATAATCTGGCTGAGATTTCAAAGCCACTTCAGGGATATTTTTTGCCCAGTTCCCATTAATGTGAATGGGAATTGGATCTCCAAATCCGTTAGGCAGCTTTGAAGATCTCATTCTCAGTGCACTAGCTGCAGGCACATGCTGCTGCTTTGTTAAATGAAAGTTGCTAAGCTGATTTACCTCACTGGAGGGATGGGACTTTTCTTCAGTGTCAAATTAGATCTGTAGACAAGCATCTTGTGCTGTATTGGGAGTATTCCTCACAGGAGTGTTTTAACCTCCTTCCCCCTCTATCTCTCTTCTCAGTAATGTTTATTATGATTTGAAATCCATATCAAACAAGCTCTGGAAGTACAACCGGTACCGCTACATTATGACCTACCATGAGAAGCCATGGCTGCCTCCACCTTTCATTCTCCTGAGCCACATTGGACTTCTGATAAACCGCGTCTTCCACCATCGGCCCCCAAATGAGCTGGATCAAGAGGAAGGCGACGTTGGACTAAGTAAGCAGAGCTAAGCTGGGGACCAAAAGAAATAGCTGATGAGGAATGTTTTGCCAGTCTCCCATGACTTTGTAGCTCAGTTCCTCAAAAAAAACCAAAAAAGAGATTTCTCTGAGTAGGGGGCTGTTTTTGTTTGCAAAACTGAATTTAACCTGCCTGGCTGAGAGCTCTTGTAGGAAAAAATGACTAGGGGAATGCTTTGCTTTTTATTTGGCTTTTGCTCTGCTATGTACTGTGCATCAGTCAAGTTGCATCACAACTGTGAGCTGAAATAAAGTGACAGCAGCTTTTTCTGTAGGGTAGAATAGCCAGATTTTGAAAGGAAGTAAACAATACTGGAGGTACACATTTCTGTGCATTTATTCTGAAAAGATCAACAATTCATTTTTAATTACCCAGAGAAAGTAGTCGCAGAGTCGGAGGACAGAGGAGATCCAATGGTGGCAGATGCAGAGAGAGAGCATAGGGGCCTTCCAGTGGCTCATCGCTGCACCTCAACCCCACCTCCTTCACCCATCCCAACCTGGGCTTCTCCATCCCAGGGTCCTTTGTAATGCCTCTTTAAGGTGATGCCAGTTCCCTGTCCCACTGTCACCAGCTCCTGCAGCTCTGCCGGGAGCAGCCCTAGCCATTGTGTGGAGGGGACCACAAGGTGTTGGGATGGGAGTGAATACTCAATAGTGGGGCTTGGTGGTTGGTGGGGTGAGGCAGGGGAAAGGTGAGGAGGAGAGGCTGGTGGCTGAACCTTATCTAAAAAAACATTGGGGAACATTGGTGCATAGTATTATACAGCCTCATCCTTTTTGATGCAATGTACATCCTTGATGCCTAATTACAGAGATGAGCAGACCCTGCCTAGGATATGCTTCACTTAGGATTTTCTCTGCTGAACATGAATCCCTGAATATATCTGGCATGCTCACAGGTGGTTGCAGAGTTAAAAAATGGACTTAACTAATCAATGCTGAGCTGCTTTACTGCTGCTCCCAGGCTCAGTTCCTCCATCACGACTGGATACATCGGCCTGACTTTGAAGTACCACTGCTTTTTTTATATGTATGCATAGTATAAGTCACTGACGCAGCATAGAGAGTGTCTTACTTGTAAGGTACATTAGGCACAAGGAAAACTGAAACGCTGCTTAGCGCATCTAAAAGTTCTTGGATAGAAGAAGGCTCATGCCTTGCCTACACTTCTTTTAGAGACTTTTTTCCTGTTTCTGTGCCTTCGTTGTCCCTTTTCTATATGCCTATGCATTGCTTGATAAGTTTCTTCTACTTAAATTTTGGTGTGGTTGTAATTAACTGGTTTTAGCAATGAGGATCCAGTGCCATCCTGTGGAAAATCGATGAAAATACCAAGATACAGAGAGTAAAATCTTGGAGGCAAGAACACAGATGGGTTAGGGGGAAAAAGAGCCTAGGAGGTGTGATCAAGTCTCATTCGGAGCTAGAGGGGGACCCCAGAACACTGCAGGCGCTTCCCTCCTGAGCTGTGTGTTGCAGCCGAGTACTACATGCTTGTAGCAAACATGGCCATGTCACTTGGAACAGATACCCCTAGCAAGTACAGTGAGGACTCTGGTATGTAAAAAAGGAAAGAAGAAAGGAGCTTGGAAGATGTGGAGTTTGGATCAGAGAAGCAGCTTTCCACTGTGTGTATTTCTTCATACTGACTTGTAAATCGATCCGTTCTCTCAGAAGTCTTGGTGTGGTAGAAGAACACATCATGAGCAGCCCAAGCTGTGGAGTTGAAATTTTTGAATGTGTTCTTTTTCGCCCAGTAATCTTGAATAATGTTTTATACATGCGAACATGTGAAGCAATTAATTAGGTGAAAAAAAACTTTGTAGATTTGAATACCTTAAAGGACTGTAATTATTACAGGAAACTAGTCCTAAATGAATGCCTGGACCAAATTATAGTGAAATCTTTGTACGTCTTACATACCTGTAATCTAAGTCTTGTGAGTCACACATGTATAATAAAATACAGGAAAACGTTTGGGAGAAAATATATCTTTGTGAGCAGCCATTTGGGTATGTACTTTTGAGGTTTTAAAAGGGAGTTCACTGGAATTTTTGTCAGTGTCCAAGGAAAGATAAAAAACACATTTGCATCTATTTAGCATGTTGAGTCTTTATACATAAGCCCAAATTCATGGAGTTAGGTCTGATTCATTCTTGTCAAGGGACAGGAAGAAAACCTGTTCTGACAGTTTTCTTTTTTTCTCATGGATGCTTATAACCAATTGCATTTGTCAGCATGCTTCATATCAACTCCTACCTCCTTTGTTCAGAGCTGTACCTGAGTGATGAGGAGTTAAAGAAACTCCATGACTTTGAGGAACAGTGTGTGGAAAAATATTTTCATGAGAAGAATGAAAGCCTGAGTTCCAGTGACAGTGAAAGGATCCGTCTGACAACAGAAAGGTGTGTTTTGCTGCAGATTTGTGCTCTTTGTATACATTTGTCATAAAAAAAAGACTTTGATAAGCTAATGCTTTTGGAACAGGTTATGGCCACCGTGAACATGAGGAGCAATAACATGCATAGGGCTTGCTAATTTGATGGAAATGTAATGTATCTGTTTGAACTGCATGACAGGCCTGGCTGGGAAGCCTTGCTGGCAGAATTGCATCCCCAGATGTATGCAGTGTGCAGGTGGTTAAAAGAATACAGTAAGGTGTTGCTCAGTTTAACTTTTGCGGATCAGGTAACACCATGAAAACATGCCAGAGTACAGCACACAATACATGTAGGCTTAAAAGTGTAGGAACACTGTGAGAGTGTTGCTTGTGATTGTGTGTAACTGCTGTTTACAAAAATAACTGTATAACCATTGTAGCATTATCTGCAATGTAGTATCTTGGTTTGCAAAATGTCAATACACAACTGTCAACGGGGTTTCAAAACTCTCAATATTGGCCCAATTTAGCTTTCTGTTGAAATCAATGGCAAAGGTGCCAGTAAGTTTAATGGGAGGAGTTAAAGAAAGTGAACACTATAGTCTTACTGAATGCCAATACCGATCTCATCTAATAAATTTGTTTTGCCTGGAGAAAGATAGCATCTTAATCTTTGCCTGTTCATAATCTTATTTTCTGCATACTAAACCAAAACACACAAGCAAAATGAATGTCCCCTGTAAAAGAAATAAAATAAGTAGCTTTGTTCAAAAGCTGCAGAATCGATTACAGCAAAAAGATTTCATTTAGTGGATAAATATAGATCTGGAAAGGAATTTTCCTCGGAGTGCAAAGGTGAAACACACTTCACAGCATTGCATAACATTAATACAAGAAATTAATTTAGATTAATAAATAAAGTATTTTGGAACACTGGGCTTTGAATTTATTCAGCTATTGGTTGAATA
This sequence comes from Gavia stellata, assembly GCF_030936135.1. Taxonomy (NCBI): domain Eukaryota; kingdom Metazoa; phylum Chordata; class Aves; order Gaviiformes; family Gaviidae; genus Gavia; species Gavia stellata. The sequence goes on from NC_082637.1 coordinate 40,181,275, forward strand.
CTACATCTTTTAGTTACTCAGTGACAAAGGAAAGGACCAACTTTTGCATATTGCCTGCAGGTAGTTTATCATTGTCTTAGTGATGGAGCACCAGAGAGAGTATCTTCAGCAAACATGAAGATAATGATGTGGTTAAAATTATGTCATTCCAGGCCAAGAAGTTCTTGCACTGTTCACTGGGGATTTGAAGACCATTAAAAAAGACTTTGCTTTTTGGGGCAGTTGAATTTTACCTGAAGAAAACTGATGGCATCAGACATACAGAATCTGTTCTCAGAGGCCAGCTAGGTGGTTGGGAAGACCCTTTTCCCAGCAGGCTCTAGTATTTCAGAAATGGCAAGAGTATCTGTAGCTTTGTGTGAACCTTGTCCTTCTCATGCTTGCACAAGAAATGTAGAAATGCAGGATGACTGGCTGACAAGAAGTATACTTTACAGCATTTTACGTTTACAGCAATAGCCAATGCAGCATTTCCAAAGCTGTGTCCTGTTGTCCATGGTTTAGTAGTTCTATGGCAAGGAATGGAGATTAGTAGGCAAATAGCAGTTTTTAAAATAGATACTTCTTGGGCAAAAAGCCTTTTTTCTTAAAAGTCACTGGCTGTTGGCCCGGTAATCTGAATGACATGTTGTAAGTCTGGATGGGTTTTGTCAAATATAGATATTAATGGGAACGGAAGTCACCATTAAGAAAAAAAATAAAGGGCTGTTGGAAACACTGACTTTTTGAAATGTGCTAATGGCATCCTTCATCATCTGGCAAACAGAAGTAAAGATCTGTGTTTTGGTATTTTAATTATCTTTTCTTTTTCCACCTAGAGTGGAGGAGATGTTTCTGCAGCTTAAAGAAGTGTATGAGAAGGTATTTTATATCAAGGAATCTTTACTCTCCCTGGACAGCCAGCTAGGACATTTGCAAGACCTGTCTGCCTTGACAGTGGACATCCTGAAAGTCCTTTCAGCTGTAGACACCTTGCAGGTGGAAGAAGCCTTACTGGCTGACACAAAACATCGAACCTGTAGGAAGCTGCCCCACAGCTGGAGCAATGTGCACTATTCCAAGACCTTGAGCAGCCTGGAGTGTTTGTATGACAAGAAGTACCACTACTACAGCATGCCACCCTCCCTCTTACGGAGCTTGGTAAGGAGTCAGTGGCCATCAGAGTGCAAAGACCACGTATTGAGGACTGAGAGTAACAAAGTGGTAGAAGACAGCTCTCGAAAGATAGCAATAGAAAGTGACACACTCACTTCGGGAGTATCCTCTGAGACTAAATCAACCCCTAGATACAGACAATTTTTGCTGGTGCCCCCTGACCATCAGGGAGGGTCTTTCTCTGAGGATGTCACCTTAAATTTGTCCTTTTTGAGCACTCCTGCCGAGTACAGGGACAGTGCATTCCGAGATGAACTGCAAAGTAGCGTTGTGGTGCAGCAAAACTTGCAGAGTGTCAGCTTCATTGGAAAAGAGCCAGAAGATTATCAGTGGAGCCAGAGAGACTTTGTTATTCATTTGCCATCAGAAAATACTAATGCCATAGAGGCCGATCATCCTCTTGGTCTCCAGCCACCATTGGATATTGAAGAGAGTGCAGCACCCTCCTGCGATGACGGGGAAGAAACTGAAGGGGGTTATGTGAACTGGGGATTCTCTGAAGGTGATGAAAAAGGGGTTTTCAGCTCAGGGAAGAAACAAAAGAAGGCCCTGTGCATACATTCCACCTATAACAGTGACTGCAATTGTACGGGTAGTCCTCCCAGGCATGTACAGATAAGAGAATCAAAGTCCTTCTCCTACAGCTCTGACAGGTCGCATCACAGCAGCATCGTCTCTCAGAACAAGCTAAAACGCAGCACTTCCTTCTGGATCAGCCCACTCTGGAGGGACTGGAGTTTCTGCAGGAGCAACAGCTTACGGTCTCTTAAGAAAGAGAAAAGAGGGAAAACCTGCAAGGCCATAGGTGGTAATTACAAAACACTACACCTGTATAGTATCTCTTACTGGGGAGCCCAAGACACTATAAAAATGTTTCCTTTGTACCCAAGAGGTATTAGCTGCAGTTGAGGGTAGTAGCAGAGAGTCCAGAGTTACTCCTTCGCTTTCTTTGTGCTGAGTCTAACTGCTGTAGGGAATTTCTGAAGAGTCGCTGGTACCCAAGCTGCACCACACCTGTGTGTCAGCCACCCTGATTCTCCCCATCTCACAGGATCCCTATAGCTGTGGCTATACAGCCAGGGTGACAGAGAGAGAGACTGTGCTTGCTCCAGGGAAGTCTCCTGCCCTGGGGATGCAATGCAAGAGTTGCAGGAGCCAAAATAAATTACACAATCCCTAAGAGATACATTAGCAGTATCATAGGTCGGATGGATCCATGGAGAATGAAAAGGTATGCATTTTTATAGCTGGTTTAAAACCCGCCTTGTCCACCACCAAGTTTGCTTACCAACAGCTAAAATATAGCAGATTCCAGTTCTAAGTATGAATAGTATGAGGTGGTGGATAACATTTGTTGTTTTGTATCTTGTGATGGTGCACATCTTTGCACTGAACTTCATGAGTATTAGCTTTGGGTGTCACAAGTCTTTCTCAGCTTGCTTTGGAGATCTCCCAACTCTCAGTTTTATCAGATCTTCTCTTAGTAAACAAAAGCTCTGTAGCTTAATGCGGTTTTTTGACTCTTTCCCACAGAGTCTTTACGATCCAGTGAGCTACACCACAGTGAGGCAACAAAAGCAAAACAACAAAACAGAGACAGAAAGTCTGGGAGAACAAAGAAGAATCAAAAGCCCCTTCAGGTGCCGGTATGTGCAGATGCAGGAGAATCACATATCCCCTAGCTGTCTTTTTCATTCATTAAAAGCAGTTCTGCAGTGTGGCTTAGTTGAAAATTTAAAATGCTGCACACAAATTGGGACATCTTTTGTGTGTCTGGCTTTGGTTTAATTTCCCTTTTGTTTGAATGTGTGGGATTTTGGTTTTGAACATGTTGAAGTCTATGGATTTGCTAGATTGTGTACCAGGGGTGTTACTGATTTTACGCAGAAAGGAATCAGTCCTTGCACTTTAGCTGGCAGGAGGACTTGGGGAGGCTTCATATGATCTAGGATAGACTTCAGGAGTGGTGAGCCACATCCAGGTGGTGTGCAACTATGAACAAACAAGCCAGGCATTGTAATGTTGACTCCTGCCTACAGGAGTCCCACAGTGTTTTCTCTGAATCCATCAAACATTTAGCACGTTGCAGACAGCATATTGATTGTGTCATGTGTATGGGGCAACTTTGGTAACTGTGTGTATGCGAACCTATATAAAAATCTATTTATAAAGTTATAAAGAGATTCCCAGGATCTTTGTGAGCTGGAAAGAGTTATCTCTGTTTAATGAGATGAAAGGTGAAGGCTGATTTGTTTACATAAGATGCTCAGGTGAGCAACAGATCTTAGACCTGAACTTTGAAACCTAATACCTCTGAAGGTATTTTGAGGGACTTCAGACTTTGTTTTAAAAAGCTGTAGTGCTAGATCTTTCATCAGTAGTATTTACTAGATAAAAGGAATGTGTCTTCTGCAACTTGTAACAAAAATGGGAAAATCTCTCAGTTGGGAGCGAGTTCAGTCATTGGCATTTCAGTGATGCTCTGAAAGGCCATGTCATAGGCTGTCAGAGGTGCTAGTCACCTTATAAATCAAGTGCTGTTTTGTCTGTGTCTTGCCAGGTGATTAGAGTGGATGATTGTCCCCAGAACACCCAAGTGAGCTCGGAGCCCACGGAGATCAATGTCTGGGATGAGCAAGAGAAACACAGCAAGAACTGGCTCAGTGTGTCTAATTTCAGTCAGCTAAGTATGTGATATTTTGCAGATGGTGAAATTCAGAACAGCTTTTAAAAAGAAGCAGTAAATAAAAATTCACGAATTCAAAGCGTCATCCACCACTTTCACCTCATGGTGTAATTTTTACAGAATTAGGTTGCAGGCACACACGACTTGGTTATTTGCTGTGTCATTGCAGAGGCAAAAGGGGCATAGGTTGGATGAAAGGTCAGTTAAATGTTTCTGGGAGCGCTGCCTGTCTCATGTGAGAGATAGTAGAGTACTAATCCTCAGGAATAAGTGGGAAGCAAGGAGGATGATATCCTTGTTTCCCCTCTTGAGGTGTCTTCTAAAATGGCATCCTGGCTAATTGCAAAAATAAACTCCCTCATGAATTTCTCAGGGTGTTTACACTCACAGGCAGTGCTGTGATACTGTGTCTGCTGGCAGATCCTCTGCATGCCTTGTTCATTACTCATTGCTCAGAAACACGTCCTTCAAAGGGAAGAAATTAATTCTGTATCATCTGTGTTGGAATGTAAAGGGAATCGCGTTCTTACTCTTCTTTTAGGAATTCTCCAGCTCTTTCACTCTCAGAAATCCTTTGCATAGTTCATCTTATCTTTCAGCCTTGCTGTAATGCAGCTCACTGGCTTCATCCCACGAGCTGCTGGAAGCAGCACCAGGGAATGCTGTGACTCAGCACAGCATGGTCTGAGAAGGGCTGCGCTCCTCCAAAATCTGCTGACAGAGTATGGAAACAGTCTGTTTTAACCCCGTGAAATTCTGTTATTGCTTTTACAACCCATTACACGTTTGCTGGGGCAATATGTTATATAGGTGTTTATTTTATAGCACTGCATAGGTGTTTAGTTTGTAGCAGTAGAGCTGTTCATTTACACTCTGGAAATAGCTGACACCTGCTCTTTTGGCTAGGTTTAGAATGTCTCAATTACATGCACCAGAAGATGAAAAATGAAGACATTGGTAGACATACCGTACCTGATTACCTGAGGCATTCTGGAGAGGTGAGACCTAAGATTACACATCCTAGTCCATAGTTTTGGGTGGGATGAGCCCAGGGTAGCTCTACTAACATCCCTGGAAGTGCCACTATAGGTTCTTTGTCATGAAATACCTTTTGTGAGATTAGGAGCTTTGTTGTCTGCTGGCACAGCGCATATGTGTGAGTAAAGGAATACTTTAACAGCTGTTAACACTCTTAAGATTATTGAAGTAGGATATTAAATTGTTGAATCACGGAGTGGTTCTGAGTATGAAGAAATTGGTCAGAAATGGCGGATGTGTTGATGTTTCATCAGGCAATGAGTGAGCACACAGCTTGGTCTTGAACCTGTGGGCAGAATTGATTAGCAGTGAAGTACATTTTGGAAAGTTAGCTACATAGCTCTTCATCTGTCATGCAGAGATAGTTATTTCTTGCAAAGTGGGAGTTAAATATTGATAATAATTGCAAAGCTTAGATTTCTTAACCACTGGCTTATAAACACCGTATCTTATTATTTATACTAATTAATTTGCAGCTCCATAATGTAAAGATCCTCTGCCTATGTAAATCAACATAGGCTCATTGACTTTGATGGAGCTAGGCCAATTTATATTTCCTGAAGACTGGGGGCAGGAATCTGGATTAGAGGAACTTCTATCTGTTTTAAAATGGTGTAGCTAATGGAAGAAAATGTATCTTTCACTACATTGCGTGAGGGTATCTCAGAGTTGTGAAAGGAAATTAACAAAGAATAAATTAAGAAAAGGAACTGTGAAATAATCCTTTCCTCTTCCTTTTTCAACAGCACCTTTCCTTGCCTGTTTTACTTATAGAACTCTTGGTTATTAAAATGGTGATGTCTAAAAGCATAGGTTATTTTTCACTGTCAATGCTATGAGTTAGTTTTTTTTTTTTTAAGGAACAAAAATAAACCAGATAGTTTCAGATGTGTTGTTCTGAGTGCTGTAGAATCTGAATCCCAAATACCAGGGAAGAGAGCTTGAATCTAAATTTTAAAAATGGCAGCTTTTTATATGAAAGTGTGGAGAGAGAGAGAGAGAAATAGAAATAAATTTACTGATCTTGTATTCTGTAAAATCTGAGCTTGGAGTCTAAATCAATGAATCTTTGAAATGTGAAATACAGGGTCAGACAAACAAAATAAAGGTACAATCAGGGAAACTGTGTGAAGGAAAGGTACAATCAGGGAAACTATGTGAAGGGTCGAAGTAATGTGATGCTTCAAAACTCATATTAAGATGTCTTGGGTAAAACGCAAGGGTGGGATTTTTAAAGTTCTCAGAAGAATTCCACTGATTACAGCAGGATTGGAGTTAGGCCGAAACTGGCCACTTTCAGAATGCCAACTTCAAATTATTTATTCTTTCAAGATATAGCCTCCAATACCCACTGAGTCGCTATGCCTCTCCTTAAGTCCTGTCTGGGTTATGAGAGTTTATATATGTATCACTGAGATGTAAAATTGTTGCTGCATCCAACTGTTCTGCTTGCTGTATGAGGTATTTTAAAGAAATGTATTTTCCTAAAGTGGTGCTTCTCAGGTTTACCCATTGAAGACCAGTGGTTCAGAAATCCCTCCTGATGGGTAGTAAAGAGCAAAACAAGGGGGTGTGTAGGAAGGTTTTGGTTTTGTTAAAGATTTTTTCATCTGTAAAGCAAGCTACAAGGTGAAAATATGAGTGAAATAAAAAAAAATGTGAGTTAAGTTTCAGCTAATATTCAAAGCTAAATTTTAGTTAATTTATCTTTCAACTTTGTCAGTTTTGAACTTTTTTGGGGGCTCCATTTCTTTTTAGGATTGAAGTCTTCCTGACTACTATTCAGAAGAATAATCTGATTTCTGACTGGCACATTAGGAAGGATCCAGCTGGCCCAATTTTCCCTAATACAGCTGGAAGTTTAAAAGACTATTTGAGTACTTCTTTAACTATAAGACCTGGAAAATATGTGATCTAAATGTCACTGGAAAGCTACTCAGTCTGTTACCTTCTTCTGTTATAGAGGTTTAGGGTGCATTTTATTTTCAACAACTGTAAAGCCTATCACTAAGTTGAAATTTTCCAATTTAAAGAGTGTTCTCTAATACTGTCCATATTAGAAGACCTTTAACATGCTTTTGTGAGTGTATTGAGATACAGGTGGGTACCTGAGTATTTTATTCAAATTTATGGAGACAGGATGGAAAACTGTAATGTGAGCAAATTAGTTCCATTTTAGAGTAGGTATGGCAATGCTGTGATTCACCTGCCTGTCAGTGTCATTGTTCATGCTAACAATAAGTGTAACAATAAGTGTTTTCAAGATTGTACCTTTTTGAGTCGGGCAGTGTGTGTATGATGGTGTTGTGCAAATTTGACTAGTAAAAGTATCTCTTTTTTTACAGGATTTGAGTAATAGCATGTTTGGAACCACCAAGAAAAGTAATCTGAACAGGAACTCCTCGTATGTATTATTAGTATATTAAGATATTCATCATATGCTCTTAGAAAGAGACTTTTATCTTTCTGCAGGTTTCCACTTCAGTTCTGCAATACAGTTAGGATGAGAAATTTATGTGAAATGAAGAGTTAAGGCAATTCAGTCTGTTTAAGTGTCTTTAAATGAAGCCTTATTAATGGAGATAAAGGAATTTAATCAAAGTGTATAATTTTAGGTGGATCACCATAAGATCACCATAGCGTCTTTAACTAGCCATTATTCCAATCTAGTGAGCATGAAAAGTTGCATTTGGTTTTGCTGTGCAAATTGCATGTTTCCTTTTTTAATAATTAAAATGCTAGCAGCTCCTGAAAGCTTCTCTCATTCTCTGATAAATCTCTTTCATACTGAGTCTGCACATTTACAAAATATTTAGCTAGATTTTCTTAATGGGTTATCAATAGTTATTAAGCTTTGATTATATTTAGTGAAATTATACTGATTTCAAAAGTGTTTTCAATCTTACTGTGGGTTTTAAAATTTTTTTTCCAGCTTGATTGATCATTATCTAAATATTGGGGGTATTTTTTTCCACATGCAGTGCTATCTCTAAGTTCCCTTTCCTTTTCTTTCTTATTTTCATCAATTTCTTTTACATCTCTTTTACTTAGTAAAAGAGATATACTCCGTGGATGTAATAAATAAAAGACACTAGAAAGCTGTCACATCCTGTGTGATTTCACCATGGGAAGAGGAGAAAAGATACTGTGTTTTTTACCCATCTTGTGGTTGGTTTGGTTTCTTTTTTTTAACCCAGTCATTTATAGGCGGTAGGCAAACTGCATACTTACCAGCAGGACCTACAGGCCGTTGAGTGGCCTGATTCTGTCACTTAGTCTGTTGTCTTCAGTGGGATCTCTCTGGTCTGTGAGGTGAATCATATCCGCTGTCTTCTATAACAAAGACTGCTTTAACGTTAATGCTGATGCTGTAGTCTCTCTGCAGCCTTGCTAATCCAAAGGGCCATCAGTTTAAAAAGTCTGGTTTTGTGCAAGCAATGGTAATTGAGTATGTAGCCTGAATACATCTCAGCATTGACTGAAAAGTGAACAATTGTGTATGTGATTGACGTGGTCTTTAACTGATACTGTTATTGCAGTGTAAATGATATGAAGAGCGGTGCAGAATCGTAAAAGCAGCTCAACATAAAGCAGAGAAGGAAACATGCAGAAAAATGTGGCTATTCTTCAGTAACTGAAGATTATTTGCTGATTGTTGCAATGAACAAAGTAGCACTGAGGGTTATTTTATTTTATGATTGCTGATCATACCTTTGTGAGTTTTGCCTTCACATAGATGACATCTCTTTATATGTATCAGTGTTAGCTCAATGACAGAAATTTTGGAGTAAAATACTGAATGTTTGCTTTTAAACAGGTTGAGAACTTCAGAGGAAGCTGACAGTAAGTGTTTGGTTGCTTGCCACTCATTTTAATTCCTCTCTGCAAATCTCACTCTGACAATTCTGAAGTACAAAATCCAAAAGGAAGTTAATTTACTCTAGTTGGAGGGTTATAGGAAAATGTTCAACCATTGTTTCATATGTTAGTTACTAATTCGTACTTTAAAGATTTTTTTATGAGGATATGTTTTTCTCATGATCCTAAAAGAAAAAAACCTATTTTTACTCTAGTCTGCCCAGTAATGTTGTCCTTTTCAGCGGCAAGAAACTCTTTAAGATGATAGTGCTGCTTTCATCCCTGGCAGTCTAAGAGACCTCCTGATTTAAAGCAGGATGAATACCTGAGGATAGATTGGGATATAAATTTTTTAACGTATGCTAGATTTTTCAAGTTGCAGTTTGGTATAAACCCTCTGTTCTTGTGGCTTCCCTGAAATTATGAAATCAGTGTAGGATTGCATTTATTATGAAATGGCCAGTGAAGAAATTCAGGGTTATAGCAAGGAATGACTGCTCCACAAATGTAGAGTGATAGTTAACTTCACTTGTCTTTGTTGCCTTGTAGTCTATCTTCCAGTTTTCTTGACACGCCATTTAGCTGTAAGAGGCTGAGCAGCTGGGCACATCTGTCTCTTTTTGAGGCTAGCTGTGACACAGAAATGAGTTCTCTTAGACTTATCTCCCCTTCAAGTGCTGCTTTTCCTGGGTCCGGCACAAAACGCTGCAGTGCCGAAGCACACTACTGCACGCGTAGTGAGTTGTGGGGCTACTCTCTAGAGTGCACCATTGCTTTGATTAAAATCCAGTTTTCCCATCCTCAAAAGGAATGACTTAGCCCCCATTCCCCTTGTCATGTTTGTTGTTTTACAACATACAAAATGCAACAAAAATAGTTGGATCCAGCAAGAAAGAGAGCCAAAGGGACCTTGAATCACCAAGGGCACTCAGTGGAAATGCTGGCTATTCCCCAACATCCATTTATGATTTTTTTATTTAAGATCTTTTTTGCTAGAAAAGGGAATATAAGCAAATAAAATACACCAAGAAGAAAAGTGTAATGCTCAAATATTTTGATGAAGATCCAGTTTTGATTATCACATTTCTCAGAATTAAAATAGTACAGTATACATGTTTTCTGAAATCTGGCATTTTGAAGGATTGTTTTCCAATAGAACAAAGTGATTTAATCTAATTAATGGAAACATGCTCATTAATCTTGGTTTTATTAAGAATACTTTTTATAAAACAAAGATTTTTGGACCAAATTTGATCTGGCTGTACCTGTTAAATATGTAACCACAGAGACTGTTTGTCTGTTTATATTTTCACAGCATTTTAGATGTTGTGGGTTAATGGGACAGTAATATTATAACTTTGGTGTAATAGTATAGTTAATGGAATGCTTAATGACTGAGGCTAGAGTTGGAAAAATCATGCCTTTGGGAGGCTGTGAAGCATGATGGACAGCAAAGTGCTTTTAATATCCCAGAGGTATAATTGGCTTAGAGAAGCTACATGTCCTTGAGGTTAATATCACAAGTTTCCCACCATTTCCCTGAATAAATAAGTCATCTGGCTGTGTTACACTGATGACTGAAATCTGTCAATATACTGTACATTAGAAAGTAGTTAAAGCCTATTAGTAATTCTCCTCTTTCGAGTGCTGAGACAGTAATTCTGGTTAATCTGTATCACGACAAACTCTGGGATGGAAGGAATTCAAAAATCATGCATTTATCTCTGCTATAGTAATTAATGTAATGATCCTGTAAACATTATTTCAGATATCTTTGCCTGCTTGAAAACATCTCAAGATCTGCATCATCACTACTCAGGTAAGCAGGAGGCATCAGAGTGATGGCTGAGTAATTTAACAAATTAAAAAGAACATTAGTTCTTCCCTTGTCATCCTCTATGATTTTCACTTTGAAGAGTTGCACAATTGTGCACTGCAAAAAGGTTCTGTATTAATTCATGCCTACCACTCCAGTGAGGAAATGATGAATTATTTTCTTGCTGCTGATTGCTCCGTTCCGTGTATTTCTGGCAAATCCACAGCAGAATGTAGATAATCACTTTCAAAATATCAGTGACAATGAATAGCGCTCCGATTCCTGGGCGAGCAGAAGAGGCACTCATTTGTTTACAGCTGTCACTTCCCTTCACACCTCCCACATCCTTCTTTGTGCTTTCTGGAATTGGTTTCTTCAGTTAATTGGTCCTGTACTACTTAATCTGTGTTTATATACCTATGAACTCCTGGAAATCTGGCAGGGAATAAATCATTTGGTTGCTAATTGCCTGCAGTCCTGTCTTTTCCTGAACTGAGTATGCACAGATCTTCCCACAAGGCTTGGATTTCAGTTTTTCCCGGAGGAGAACTGTGGAGAGTTTGCCAGTAGATGTCTCTGTTGCCTACAGGACTTGGCCTCCTTTAACGGGAAGCCAAGGGTAAACCAGAAGCATTAGCAGCTTCCTGAAGTTCAAAAAACTATGCGTTTTTCACTGGGGATAACACCTCCTGGTTTGTAATCAGTGTACAGGAGTAATTTCTCTGACATCGTGGCATTGTTGCAGTGATTATTTTGGTTCTTGTCAGGCATGCTATTTGAGATTAGGTAGGACTTTTTAGCACGGATGAGAGTGGTTTCCATTATGAGTTGACAAATGTCTCAAGAGGTTTCCGGTGTAGGTTTTCTTTCCCCAGGAAGACTGGGATAGAATTTAGCCAACTAAGCCCAAAAGCTTGATACTAAAATCCTGCACCATATACTGCTTATGCAGGTTTTTTTGCTATCACGTGCAGGCAAATACAGTTCTGCCTTTGCACACCCAGAAGAACTTGAGTTTTGACTGAAGTTCAGCAGCTGGTGTAAGTCCACTTCACATTGCTTCTGGAGGCTCTAGAGTGAGTGTTGGCAGGGTCTGACAAATGGCACAGGTCTGGCAGGTCCCCTCTTCAGATCCTTGTCCCTGCTATGCACTAATTTTGTGACTAGAGTGTATTCCTAGTGCGGCATCAAGGGAGGTTCTTGATTTTCAGTCCATGCTCCAAAACTATTCAGGCATGTTAACCAACACCTGTGAATTTGGAATATGTAAACACGCCTTGAAGTGGAGTCTGAAATTTAGATCTTCTCAAATGAGGATCCTAATTCATGGGTTAGCATGTTATGGGTCCCCTTTGTGCTCTCCTTCTGGGCTACGTAATCTGTAATTAATTTCTGCTCAGAGAATTAATCTTAAAAAGAAGGACAGGCAGTGTCCAAGCTCTGGAAGAGGCTGCCATCAGGGCTTTTTGGTTGCTCTGCAGAGAAACACAGCTCTGCTGTGGTTCACTCACTGCCTTGGACACTAGTTTTGTTTTCAACCATTGAATAGGGAAATTAGGCAGTCAGCACTGTAGCATCTGAGTTGCCTCCTTGTTCTAGTCTTACCCTCTCTGAGGCTTACTTCACACCTCTCTCCCCCTTCCTGATAACTGAGTCATTGTGAGGACAAATCCATAAATATTTAGTTGATGCGCTGAAGTTTTGAAGGTGTTTGCCTAAGAAATAAGCCGCCAATTAGGGAAATAAAATAATGTTACTGATGTTGTTTGGTGAGGAGCCAAGATGAAGAAACAGTGCTCAGTGCAGGGCAAGTTTGAATTTTCCTGTGATGCATTGCTAAATCCCCAGGTGCTCCTGAGCCTGACAAAGACAGGCAGTGAGGACAGTTTGGGCCAATGCATCTCACTGGCGCAGTGTGAATGTTGCTGCACTGGAGCCAGCAGGAGGGGGAAGTAGTGGCAGCCCTGGGTGGAAGGAGGAGGGTAAAGAGTTAGCATAAGCAGTCCTTCTAGCCAGAGTGCAGGGGTCTTATCCCAGAGAGCCTGTTTCCTTGGAAGAAGGGAATCGGTGAATGGGGGAAAGAGTGGCAGCTGATGCTTGTGAGATACCATGGGCGTGCAAAGGGGTGTTGCTAGCTGGGTAGAATGGTGATCAGATGTGACACAGGATCACGCTGCAGCCTCCTTAGCTTTGTAGGCTTACAGTAAAGCACCACCAGATGGTTTTGAAACTCAGCCAGCTTGTTTATTCAGTATAGTAGTGAAATCTATTTTGTTTGCAGCTGTTGAAAGAAACAACTTAATGAGACTTGCTCAGACCATACCATTTACACCAGTCCAGCTCTTTGGTGAGTACCAACTTCCTGATTATGATTTTTGCTTTATAAATTGTCGGTGCATTATCTTTTTAAAGACTGTGTTTGAGAAATTGCCTTGGATTAATTTCAGCAATTCTTCTTTTCTAAAAGAGATGAACCAGGATAGAATAGTCGTGCACTAATTTAGGGATTTTTGGAGGTCATCTGGTCCAACTCCCTCTGTGGCCAATTCAGATCAGGTTGCTGAGGGCCTGTCCAATTTCTTTTTGAATATGTCTATAAATGGAGATTCCTCAGCTTCGCTGGACAACCTCTTCCAGTGTTTGACTGACTTCACTGTGAACCTAGTATTTTTCCCAGTATTTGTGGGGGTTTCCCTTGCTGTAGCTTGTATCTGTTGGCATTCATGAGTTTACTGTCAACCTCAGAGATGAGTCTGACTCCATCTTCTCTATACCTGTCATTAGGATAGCTGAAGACAGCAAAAAAAAATCCCCTTAAGCTTAATACCTGTATTCTTTCTCTCTCACACATACATGAATGTAGATCTATGTATAGAATATATATGTTCATATATATGTATATCTCTTCTTCCATCAAGAAGAAAACCAGGTATTGGTTGAAAGGACACTACTCCTGTACCTGGTACAGAAGACTTGTAGTGTACCAAGGAAAAAAGAAGTGTATTGTAACTGAAGAGTAGTAGAGAATAATACATAAATAGTTTCAAAGAGTTCTGAAATTAGTGTGCAGTGTTGGCTTACAGCAGCAGAAGCTCCGCCTCTAGACACTTGAGATCTAGGTGCCTTCTTTCCAATGGGCAGAATATTTTGTCTCACAGCAACTAATTGCTGATACTTGCAGCATTGTAGGATTTCTTGGGACCAGACTGCTGCAGATAATTAATATAGCTATGAGCATATTGAACATTCTAATCTTTGAAGCTCCCAGGAGACACCTTTCTAGGTATTAAATTGTCAAAAGATAATAAAAGGAAGAATTAATGTAAGAGTAAAAAATGTGTCTAGTTATAGTATCTTTATTCAAGTGTCTGTCTTTCATGTAAGACACTGGCTTTTACGTTGCTTTATTTTAAATCAGAATGTGCACAAATTGAGGCGTTCAACAGCATCTACATTTGTGCTAACTGGTGAAGGGAGGCTCAGGAGTGGGGAGGAAATCTACTAATCTGAATCCAGTGTGTCCTTCATTATGCCATTCTTTGCAATTGTGCAGATATAGTTACCTCATCACACGTGCCAGTGAAAACCTGTTTCTTAGGAATTAACATTGCAAATAATATGAGTTGCAAGAAGGAAAGCCAGGTTTAAAAAATCAGTCCAGTTTTCTGTTAGTTTACAAATGATGGCAACAGAAAGGTGTCCCGCTTATGCTGCAAGAGAGGAATGCGATTATAACTATATAGGGAAACAGAGTGCAATGAGTTAAAACTTACCAGGTTTGTTCTGCTTTCAGAAAAATGTTATTAGCAGGAGCAGAACATCTGAAATTTTGTGCAGTACAAATAACATTGGAATGTCTAGGAAAAAGGCGAATCTTAGTTTAAAACACCAAAGCTGTAAACTTCCTGTTAATTTGCTTTACCTTGTTCTCCTAGGATTCCTTTCTCCAAGGAAAGTCATGTCCTTTTCAATCTAATTTCCCTGGCTTATCATGGCCAAGTCACCACTTTTGAAACAACTCAGCTGTCTGTTTGCGTCCACAGGTGGCACTCTCCAGCCCTTTAATTTTGTAGTCTGTAACTATTACAAGCTGTGTGTGTTTGTTTGCCTTGTTTATTTGGTTTTTTTTGTTAAGCACGATTACAAGGAAAATACTGTGAGCATTCCATGGATTTTGATTAACTTAAACCAAGTCTTCCTAAAAATTGCCCTTCCACATAAGTGCATAAACAGAGGGAGCCACACTCGGGAATTTAAAGTTCGTACACTGGAGATAAAATCCTAACCCTTTAAAAGTATGTACTCTTAAAGCTCAACCATCTTTAAGTACTTAAAAAGCTGTGGCAAATGAGATTGATCTATATAGACCAGAATATCAATGAGCTTTGTGTGGAAGTGTGCAGGACATCTTAAACTCATCTCTGTTTAGAGGGTTAATCCAACCTCTTCAGACCACTTATGTTATCACAGTAAATCTTAAGTGGAATGTATGTAGTAAGTAGTGTAAATTTAGACTGGGGGAGTTTTCACACAGATGAACAGTAATGATAAAAAAGCTCTCTTTTAAAGTGTGGCTTACAAAGGTATGTAAACTGGTATGTTATTTTAAGATACCAAATCAAAATGCAGTTCTGTCCTGTTTCTGCAGTGTGTAACTTCTCATAACAAAACTTGCTTTTATTTAAGCTGGAGAGGAAGTGACGGTCTATCGGCTAGAAGAAAGTTCACCTATGAACCTTGATAAAAGCATGTCTTCTTGGTCCCAGCGTGGTATGGCTGCAATGATCCAAGTCCTGTCACGGGAGGAGATGGATGGGGGTCTGCGGAGGGCCATGAAGGTCATTTGTACTTGGTCTGAGAATGATGTATTAAAGTTGGGACAAGTATTTATTGTGAAGTCCTTTCTGCCAGAGGTGGTTCAGACTTGGCAAAAGATCTTTCATGATGGCACAGTGTTACACCTCTGCCTGAGGGTGAGTTCAGACCTGAAAGCACACTGACTGGTCTAATCTGATTTCCCTTAAATGTTATACTGCTTACACATGAATGTCTTCAGCTTGGTTGGCATGTGGTTTGATGTTATATTTTGGAAAGAAAAAAGGGTTTGAGGAAGATGTATCTCCCATTTGTAAACAGTATACAATCAGGGGTGTTTGTGTGTTTGTTCGTTTGTTTTGGCAAACTCATGGCATCTTTCTTCATGAAAATGAAAGTAATGTTTATAACATTTTTTTCTTCAGGAGATCCAACAGCAAAGGGCTGCCCAGAAGTTAATCTATACCTTCAATCAAGTGAAGCCTCATACTATTCCCTATACTCCAAGGTAAAATCACTGTCTTTAAGTATTAGGTGCTAAAGGTTTTTCTTCTCAGCTTTGTTCCAGGTCTAGTGCAGCCTTCTTTTCCATAGCGGGTTGAAATAGCTGCTGCTTAGACAGTCTAATGACAGTTAATCAACTTTTTAAGAGGAAAGGTAGGCAGCTTTGAACTTTGTCTTTATAGCTACATGTGATGGCAAAATAAGCTTCTTCATAGCACTGTTCTTTAGACTTAAGCAAGAATTGCCTTTTATACAATTAACATAAGACAATTTGATATAGCTCATTTACAGTGGGCTGGAGTAAATCAGATTATGTTGTTTGTCTATAAACTATTCTTTCTGATCAAGTGCTTTGTTTTGAGAGTTACCAAACTGAGAAAGCCTTGGTGTTGTCTACCATTTGGTACCTCCTGCTGTTCAAAACTCTGCAGTTAGGGAAGATGTGTCCTCCTTTTTGGTATATTTGCTTTGCTTTGCCCTGTGCTGACTGTGAGGTTGTTCATTACCCTGCCAGCTCCTGATAGACAGCATTTATATCTACAGGTTCCTGGAAGTTTTCCTCATCTACTGCCATTCAGCGAACCAGTGGCTGACCATTGAGAAGTACATGACTGGCGAGTTTCGGAAATACAACAACAACAATGGAGATGAGATTACTCCCAACAGCTTGCTGGAAGAGCTGATGCTGGCCTTCTCTCACTGGACCTATGTGTACACCCGTGGGGAGCTCCTTGTCCTGGATTTGCAAGGTGACTGCTAGCATGGGATCACTATTTGAAACCCGATGAAAAGCAAATCTCTCAAAAGATAATTTAATACTGAGGAATGGGCCAAATTCTGTTCTCATTTACATACTGGCAAAGCTCAAGAAACCCCTGGATATCTGTTGTGCAACACTGATAAATGAGTATCCACAGAAACACTCTGGATTAATGTACGTGTAATGGGAAAATTATTTGGCTTCAAATATGTCTAGGTTCAATGAGCAAAAGAGCAGGTAGATAAAGTGTGCAGGAACATTTCAGCCAGCTCCGAACACTCCACAGTTAAGGTATTTTTATTTTTATTATGATATATAAATAATACAGAGATTCAAGCATACCTATGTATATATGCACACTTAATGTATGTGTATATCTGTCAGAAGAGTGCAAACTGCTATCTGTATTTTTTATTTTTCATATTAATAAATCTGTAAGCAGTTTACATAAGCTGCAAACCTGAATACTATTCACAAAGTCTGGTGACTCCTTCAAAGAGCATATGATCACTTTACTGTACATGTGTAAGTGGGAACATGGCATATTTTAAAGAGATAAAACAGTTGACAATGTTCAGAAGATGAACAGCACCCATCAAACAGTATAAACACTATTGTTTGTCATTTCTGTCAAGGGAAATGTGTATGAGTAGACAGAGAATTAACATATTTACATTTTATAGCATCCAGAAGGTGTGAATTACAAAAAGACATGCTTATTATGCAAAATAAACCTATAATTCCATCCTTGCCTTCGTTTGGTTTTAGTTGTACATGAAAAAAACTACAGAAAGAGTAAGTGTGTCTTCACCATAGCCTACTGGATTTTGTCTGAAGTTTGCTTGGGTTTATTATACAACTCTCGACAGTTCCAGACCTACTGTGTTGGCTCAAACATGGAGAATTTAAACATCCATGTAAATCTCATCAAGACTGGAGCTTCAGTTTCCATCTCAAACAAACTGAAATCTGCTCTAGTTTTGGCCTCATGTTTATCTTGTAGTTCTCTTCTGGAGTTTAGGAAAAGTGCAAGGGCTGCTCCCCTTGGACTTGTAATAGGTTTAATCTCTATTACCGTTTACTACATAATACGAGGGCCATCTTTGCATATGTATACACCATATTTTGCCTAATGTACATCAATGAAATGACTTTCATTGAAAAGCATTGCAATTTGGGCATATTTCCATAACAATATGCTATTTCCATAATCCTTACTGGTGTTCATTGCAGAATATAAACTTATAATCAGTGTCCTATTGAAATAAAAATAATTGCATATCATATGATCATAGACTCTTTTCATTAGTGTAAAAGCACAACGATTTACTCAGATAAAAGAAGAGAGCTTTTTGGTCAAATGGTAGTATGTCATCAGTTTGGGGAAAAGTGCAACATAGGTATCAGCATTCAGGTATCATAATAAAATAATTTATTTAATACACTTTCATGGCTACCCAGGAGAAAAAAGCATAACAGACTGAAGCACCTGCAAATTATGAAATTGTGGCTTGTTGTGCTTGTTACCTTGAAAAGAACGTATATCTGAGAGTAGAGCTATTGATATCAGTAAGTTCCACATTCAATTAATACCTTTACTCCAACTTAAATAGTAGTCTTATGGTTGGTCACATTTTGCTTAGTTGAGCTTCAGCATATTTGGTATATTTACGTAAGCCTTCTGTCTACGTACAAAAAACCCCTCAAAGCAGCTGAAGTCAGGACTGTAATAAGAACTCTTTAAGTTGGCCAATGCTTAACAGATTTTTATAGCATTTTGTTTTTAACTTATTACCACTTTGAAACTTTATGATCTACAAAAAAAAAAGGATAATTACATTTTTGTTAAGTGCCAGATTATGAAATCGTGACTACCTTCCTTTGTAACACACACTGTTGATTTTGTTGTAGGTGTTGGGGAAAACCTTACAGATCCATCTGTGATTAAACCTGAAGACAAAAAGTACGTTGCTTTCTGATGAAATTATCATTCACTTCAGATGTTCTGCCAATAGTCTGTATATTTAGGGTGGTTTTTATGTTTTGTGTGAGAGATTTTTCACATGGTGTTTGGGTTAAACGAATGTATGATGGCAATGGAGAGACTACGTCCTCCACTGTGCTTTGGAAGACTGTGGACTTGGGGGAGCTCTAAGTGTCCCAGCTCCCAACACGTGGTGAGTGGTGTATGAAAGGTGGGAAAAGTCTGTGTTGCTGTGATGGGAGCACAAGAGTTTTCCAGGGTTATGCAGGGAGAGCAGGAATGGGAGACGAAGACCCTGTAAGTCTCTTCACAAATTTGCACCGAAGGAGGTCATCAGTAACTTAAATGTCTCCTACCTGGTGGGGCACTGGTTCATGGAGTATATGGGGCCACAATGGCTTAAGAGGTTGAGGAGAGAGCCTCTGGATCTCTGATCTTTCCAATAGGTCCTAGTGGTGCATTTAAGCATACTGCACGTTACCATCTGAGAGCTGTGATATGAAGATGGTAAACCATGTGTGGAAAATACAAAAAGCTAGAGAGACTACACAGAAGTATCAGTCTGCCTTTATGCATCAAATTTCAGAATCAGGACCATGGCCATTCTACCATCCCATGACCTTACTCCTCGCTCATATTTGCTGTAGTGAGAGGAGAAGCAGTGGTGTTGATGGTTGCTGTCCTGCAGGGTCCTCTTCTCTAGGGAGTCTTCCTAAACCCGTGTATCTCTCCAGCTGTGCCCTGGCATCCCTGTCCCTCTACTGTCTTCTCCTCAGCTTGGCTCCCTCTTGCTCAGCTCATGTCATCTGACTGAAGGGGTGTCTCATGTTTGGAAGGAAGGAAGATATAAATATGAATAGTCTGATTTAATACAAAGGGCAATTAACTATAGAAATATCAGATGACTTGCTTAGAACTCAGAACAAGTTAATTTTGGAAGCAGGTTCTTTGTTCTGTGACCATTATTAATATTTCATTAATAAGATTAGTAATAAATGACTGTATTAATGTTGTATGAATGTTTAGTTATGAATGTAGGTGTATTGGTCGTATAATATTTATTTTGGAAGCAACATCAAAAATATGCTGAGCACCTCATAGTGACAAAGTCTTTGCCTAAATAGGTCATAGGACCGTGACAAAAGCACAAGGATAGCTTAGGATAGAGAGGCAGAGAGGTCAATCATGTAGTTGTTCACTAGATTTTAGCAAACATTTTTAAGGTATTGCTACAGGTGTATAAAAGTCTGGCTTGCTACTGTTCAAGTGGATTTTTTATGTCAGAAGTAGCATAAACTGTAATAGTTATTACTGAAGACTGTCTCCAGTCACTGACCACAGTTCTTTACATGGCAACTCAGCTTATCATCTTTAAAATAGGAAGAATACTTATCTACATTATCTTGAAGCATATGTTTATTAGTGTCTTTCTGGTTTATTTTTATTATTAAATAATTTTGTCATGCTTACTAAAATTCAATCATACAGATCTTATTTTCAGAACTTTTTGTTGTTTCGTTTTTTATCATCTGCAAAACTGTCAAGTCCTAGTTAAAGAGCAAGTGTTGATTAATTAATCAAAACCAGCTTGATTTTCTTACGTTCAGGGAGATCTTCAGAACAGCAAGTTGTGAAACTATATTGTTTTGATTCAAGGATCTAAAGGAATAAGGCAGTGAAACTGTGGATGGATTCTGTAAGCAGCTAGCAGATACCCAATTCTAAGAAACACTTTCTAAAATAGTAATAACTATAACGATTTAAAAGCACTGTCTTTTCTCTAACCTTCATTTGCTCACAAGAGAAACATTTCTGACAGTAGCAAGATCTGTTTTAAGTTTTCATTTGTAGGCAAGATACTTAATCAAAACCTGTGCGCTGCCTCAAAAATTGCTTTGAGCTCACGTTCTCTTAGAAGCCTGGAAGAAAATAGATGGCATCTGACTGATGGGGCTGATTGAAATTTTAGCACTACTGATAGTTAAATTATTTATATTTTGCTTCTTTAATTCCATTGATTTAATGGCTCTTGTCATTGTCATGTAATGACCCTTTTCTTTCAACGCATCCTATGTGCTGTCTTGAAATGGACTTTGCAGTAGCAAAATGTGACCTCTAGCTCTGTGATAGTGCATTGTGTCTTGATTTTATATACAGTACCAAGACAAAAATAACAGATCTCTTTGGAAAGTATGCCTGATACTGTGACATCTCAGACAGATCCTGAGCTGATGTAAGTCGGTGTAAGTTCATGGATATTTAACATCGATTGAAGATCTGGCCATGTGCACTGCATATGATGTATGAAGTGATAAAATGATGTGGCTATAATGTTCACGAAAAGATTTCCTTTAAAAGCAGAAGTAGTTGAGGCACAGCAGCAAGGTCGTGACACAGTGCATTCCCTGGAAACTCCTGTACTGCCAAAATGTTGGGAAGAATTGCCTCACAAGCAGTACTCTGGATGTTCTTTTTAGCATGTACTACTTGCCAAATCCACAGCAAAGTCCATGCGGGTAAAGCTTTCACAGACACTAGGTGCAGAGTGTCTGTAGAGCAGATTCAGAGATGAGGAAAATAGCGGGCTTTGTTTCAAACTGGAAAGAACTGCTACATTAGGCCTGCTGAGAGAAGTGAGAAAAAGGTGCTAGCAGTCAAAAATCTCATTACAAACATGTGAAAAGGAGGAGTCAGAGGTGCTAGGTCTCTTACTCTCGCTTTTGAAAGCTCTCAAGCAGATAATGATGGGCTGAAGGGTCTAGTAACAAGTGGAGACCGTGTTCTCTGAAGCTACTCATTAGCATGTGTTTTGAAGAACAAATCTATTGAATATTTACCAAGCTGTGTGCTTCCAGCCAAACAATTTACAGCTGAATTGCTGCCAGTAGACAAAATATCTGCATGAACTGAACCTCTGCTGTAGAAACCTGCACAACTGAAACAGGTGGACTGGAAGCTACATCTAGAAAAACATGCTGAATAAATGACTTGGGCATCTCCCTGGAAAGATGTTACTTGCCATGAAGCCCCCCACAGTCCTTTACTTTCCATCAGTAAAACCCTGTAAATGTCTTATTGTCTGCTTTGAGCATTTGTAGCTCTTGACAATATGGAGCACTCTGCATCAGCACAGTCTGTGTTACCTGCCTGCAGGCCAGGACCAGTCTGGTACAAATCTGGTAGGCATTTATGGAGCATGACTGTTAGGTAAGGTTCTGCACAGAAGGAGGAACATGTTCTGGTTTTTTAAGCCCATTAGCTCACATTAATGCACCTGTTTGGGAAATAGGAAAGCGGGACTTAGTATTTTTCTCTGCTTGGAGACAAAATCAGACCTTGAATAACCAGGAGAGTGACCTTGTTTATAAAACATTTGTAGGGTTAGATGGGATCAGAAGAGTTCAGCTGGTTCTTGTTCTGCACCAGGTCATTCCTGGCTTTACAGTTCTTGTACAGACAAGACTTAATTTCTTCCAAGGATGACCTTAAAAACTTCCCAGAGCATCTGTTTTCAATAGTTTGCTATCA
Organism: Gavia stellata; assembly: GCF_030936135.1. Lineage (NCBI taxonomy): Eukaryota > Metazoa > Chordata > Aves > Gaviiformes > Gaviidae > Gavia > Gavia stellata. The sequence continues at coordinate 40,203,419 of NC_082637.1, forward strand.
TTACCATCTGAAAGATTTTTTCTGATTTCCTTCTTGAAACATTTCTTTCTGGTCCTGTCTACTGTTGACATAGAGAAAAAATATTTCAACAAGCTCAAAGATAGTCACCATCTTCTTCAATTTCTTTTTTTTATTTTTGGGTTAACCCCTAATCTTTCAATGTATGTCATGATTTCTAGACTGCTGGTCATTCTTGTTATTTTCCCAATTTATCCCCATATTTCTGGAAATAGTTTTCCAAATTTAAATACAGTATTCCTCTTGATCCATTGCCAGTGCTGGATAGAGAGGAAAGATTACTTCACATATGTTGCAGACAGTATCCTTGTTTACTTCACAACAGTGTGAGAAAATTATCAGTCTGTCTTTTGCTATTTGCTGCACTTAGCATGGAATAACAGTTAGTATCAGAGTGGTTCTGTAGCCTTGGAGTCTCAGTTTCCTATACCTGCGCAAGCAAATACTTAAGTATGTTCTATTCTTACTGGCATTTTACCAGATTATACCAAGGGATAGAAATGGCTATATAGCATCATGTCATTTAAAGTGTATATATGGCACTTAAATAATATTTCACTTCTTGCCTCATTTAATGTACTAATTTGCAGTAAAGACTGATTAGACGAGTCCCTCAGGTGATCCAGGAGACAGATAGTTTTTAGTGTCTGCCAGAAATTAGAGAGATACTAAGCTTTCTACAGTAGTTTTGACTAATCATTGCTTTTCTCCTGTGTGAAAGGGGAGAGTGTCATATTTGAAAACTGCTTTCTTTAGAGAGAATATATTTTGTTAGTGTGGATTACAGATAGATCTGAGAGAGTTAAAATCTTTTTCTATAGCTTCTCAGAGCTGTAGTTGATTTCAGATTTTAAAATGTGTTGTTCCCACTCTGCATGTCATTAAAATAAAATACTAGCATTCATAAAGTTTCTTTGGAAGTGTTTCTTGTGTGCTGTGTTCTGTGATGTCTAGAATTCTTGAGAATAATGGTGGAGCAATATTAAAATTAATGAACACTGATCTTTCAGACTACATTAAGAATCTGTTATAATTACGTGGTACTTCTAATGCATGTGTGGATATAGCTTACTTCTGTTTGTAATTGTGTCAGCTTCATTCAGAATGTGCAATACACTTCCACAAATGGATCCCCTAGTAACATTGCTGAATTGGCCTGAGTGCAGACACATGGAAATGAGCACAGGAAGAAGCCAATAAATTTTAAAGCCTTGCTTGTCAGCAGTGCACTGTGGTTTTTTTCTGTGCTGCATATTGATGTGACTAGGGCTGTGTTTGCTTTTGACTTTCTGTTCTTAAATAAGGTAAAGTAAGTCCTTGCTAGCTCTGATTTGTTCCCAGGTGCCTACCATCAAAACAGGAACCAAACCATTTGCTTGATGAGAATGAGCAGTAGCTGCATGGGCATTTACGCAGATTCTGGTGTATGTTGTCTAAATGTCACTGTGCCCAAATTTTCTTTGAGCGATTTAGTAGGAACTGCTGGGTCTGTCCTGTCTCCCTGAGATGCAGCAGGAAGGAAAAGTAGTGTGGGGTGTATGAAGGCTAGTACTTTACCAGAATTGGCAGCTTGCTTGTCTCAGAGGTAAGAAACTTGTGATGTATGCTAAGCTTTGATTGTCTTTACAGAAAGGGCTGACATTTCTCATTTAAAAAATAGAAAACATCATAATCTCCCTCCCCTACAATTGCTTTATTTTGACTTCATTGATTATTTAATAATGTTTCTTTTAGATCTGGAAAGATGGTATTTGGACCAGCAAACCTTGGAGAAGGTGCAATAAGAAACTTCATCACAAAGCATCGTTGTAACTCTTGCTGCAGGAGGCTGAAACTTCCTGGTATGCAAAGTAAAGATTAATTTTTAATCTATGTATAACTATTTAAGTACAAGGAAGTAAATGCCTAGGCATGCTATAAAGACAAGAACCAAATTCTATTGAGCTGAAAGATTATAGCAGGCACACTCTCTCTGTGCACAAGCAGATATGAGAATAGTGCTCATTTACCTTGTTCTTTTGCCTGGCAGCTGTGTAAGTGTTGGAGCCTATCAACCTGATGTTAGCATTCAGCACGAAAACTTCTACCCATTGAATTGTTTCCTTTGCTTTGCAAAATGGTAGTTCATTTTTCTAGGGTCATCACTACAGATAACGTCAGCAATAGTTTTTAGAATAAGAAAGAGTAATGATCTAAAAATTGGCAATGCATTAGCTGGGGAAAAACTCACTGGAGGTTTCCTGGCCCTGGGATAGGTTCCTGTACACTGCAGCCCTTACTTCTGCTTAGTTGGATTGCCTGTTGTTAATGTTAGATTTGATAGAATGTGCTTCTGTTTGATGTGGGGCAAATTTAAAAGTCTCAAAGCCAAAATAGATTGCTATTTTGGATGAGTTTCCACCCACCTATTTTCTTCTAGGGAAAGCTCCTTCCTTTCAGTGCCTACACAGAGTAATAATTGCTGTTTGATCCTGAAACAGAAAAACTGCAGTGTTATTGTTTTTGATTATTTGTGTTTGTGGCAGCTAGAGATAATAGAGGGGAAAATCAGCTGAATGAATACAGTCAGGGAAGGTTCATTCATATCAGCTCACACCATTTTGGGTCCCCCCAGGGCTCTCATCCCCCTGGCTCTGATTTGCCCTGCTGCAGATTTTCTTCCTCCTGGGAACAGCTGACAGGCTGCCACCAGTCACTGGGTTGGACACTGCCTGGGGTGTACGTGCCTTTTCAGATATTTACTTGGCTGCATCACTGAATTTATTTTCTTGCCATAGATTTGAGAAGAAGTGACTACACACTGGATAGGGTCGGTCCAGTCTTTGAGATAGAAATGGAGACAAGCACCAGAGGAGCTGACGATGCAGATGAGCCTTTGGAGTATGACACACGGCTGTGAAGCGGTGGCTGTGAGCAGAGTCCATGTGTTTGTGTGCTCAAAAACATGCCCCTTGTCATTGCCATGGGCCAGTCCAAAAGAACAAAATGCAGGTGTCTTGAGTGCAGCATCTGTTTGCCCTCGACAGACCCTGTAGGCAAGGAATAAAAAAAAATTATTTACTCCCCTTCCATGTTCTTGTGCTGGTCTTTCTCACACAGTTCACTGAATTGCCAGGAGCAGGTCACCTCTTAGCTGGATGAATGGTCTCATCAGTGCCTTTTTTTTTTTTTTTTTCTTTTTTGAAATCTGGATTATCGTTCCAAACTGTGCTTTCTTAGGAAAATTACTGTGACAAGCATATTTCCAAGGGGGAGTGATTTGATGATTCTCTCTGTGCTCCTTAGTAAATAACTGAATGGATACACACATGCAAATCATTCATTTTTCAGATGCAGACCCCACTCAGCCCCATGCTTACTTTTCCCTGGGCATAGGAGGCTCTCTAGGAAATTGCAGAAATATTACTTTCTCTTTGTTGTTGATTTTGATGCAGAGGCAAAACAAGAATGTATGAGTAATGAATTAGTGGTTTAAACAGTAGTCACTGATACAGCAGGTAGACTGAAAAATTTTGTGGGAGGTTCACTTTGAATTCTTTTCACATACCAACAAGTTGAACAATGAAGAGTTAGATTATTGGACCCACATTTTGAGTGGATGAAATTGATAAATCTAGAATCTTTAATACAAACATAAAGAATAACCTTGAACATGATTCAATTTTTAACCAGGACCTGTCTTTCTTTATAATATTTTAGCTTCAGAATGTTTTAAAGTTGTAATTGGCAGCAAAGATTTTAGAAGTCACAAAGAATATTATGTTCCATTTGGTATTTAACTTCTTTTTGTCAATGTCAAACTGTACGTAGGACTTCCATCTAACAGTGGTGCGATTATAAGCATACATATTGATGTATGCAAATTCTATTGCTGTTGATGTCATCTAATTTCAGTAGAAGTTCACAAAACACAAAAATCAATTATATGCAATATGTTTTTTCTAGAATAAAGATTGAAATGAAGTGCTCAGCAGAAATATCTCTAATACAACTAGTGTTGTATTACAGATCACATCTATCATTAAAGCAACTTTGTATTGAGTAGAAATACCTAATGATGAAAGGTAAGTCAACAGAAAATCTTATACTTGGATAAGAAACAAAATCATATTTCCACCACAGCTGGTAGTAAATTTTAATGCGTAAGGGGGCTATTTGTTACGATCTATCCATTTTGCAAAAAATGTACTTCCCTTTGGCTTTTATGGAAGAAACTCAATGTATCAGAAGGCTTAACTTACCTGTGAAAGAGATTTTTTAATTGCATCTCTGCAGAATGATGGTGGATTTTGATCCCTTTGCTGATAAGATAGTAGTTCTGCTTCCAGTGATTATCATCTTAAAATTTGACTTCAGGGAGATAATGTGCTTACATGCATACATATATACTTTAAAGATAGAACTTTATATGAAGGATCTCTAACTGTTAGTATGCCTTTAAATTCAGTTAAGTTAAGCAACACATAAATATCTCTTTAAAGCCAAGGACAATTTAAGTCCTGTCCTGATAGTGCTGTTTTCCTCAATTATTGCCATAAATTCTGAACACCTATATATTAGACACAAAAAATAAACTCCACACCAGGCTGGGCCTGAGTACCTTTTGTTTCTTTTTAAGTTTTGAAGATATGCACGAGTCGTACTTGAGATGATCTTTTCTTGACAACCCTCCTGTTGCCTTCAAGAATGAGTGGCTTCTGCATTCATAACAATACTTGTGAGAATTCTTGCAGTATATAGCTCAGTGTAGTTTCATCTTACTCCATCTTGTTATGTACCCATCAAGATATATACTACCTTCCCCTCAAATTGGGGATCCTTGCAAGATACTAATCTATGTTGAAATATAGTTGATATAAATGTGTTTGATATTTAATTTTGCTTGGTGTGAAATATTAATGTCATGAAACAAGCAAAGGAGGCATTTGAAATTGTTCTGTTATATACTTGTATCCTAGCACTAATTTTCCCATGCATAAAGACACTAAGTTGAAAAATTCCAGTGATTCTGCTGGTTAATTAATTTTGCCTCACCTTTCTTTTTGCACTTTTTTGGGAGGGCTGATTCACATTTCACTAAACTGTAAATTTGGGTATTTGGGTAAAGTTCTAACCCCCCCTCCCCGCCCCCCCCCCCCCCGCCCAGCTTCATCATAGTTCAGTAATAAATTATGATGAAAATAGTTTGAAAAAGTTATTTTTATTTCTTTTGAGTCCTTGGTGTCTTTCTTACTACAAATTCTGTACATTATTTAAATTGTCTTTTGATGTCGAAACACTGACCTCAGATTGAAGCCCATGCCCACTGAAAACACGAAAAAACACAGCAGCCTTTAACAAAAACAGCAATAAGACCCATACTAAAACTATTGTGTATGTGGAATGAAAGATATGCAGGACAGGGTTCTTTCTCTAGCTGCTTGACAGTGTGGAAGAGGAAATCTTGCGTGTCAAACTGTAGCGTTTTCCGGTTATTAGTTTCAATGTTTGTTTTTGCTTAAAAACACATTTAGAAATTTATTTTATACTTCTGGTGGGTTCAGGAAAAAAAGTTCTGGTTACTTTGCTCAAATCAGGCAGTAAAGTTCTGAAAAAAAATTGAAACCAAAGTATTTATAAACTCACGTTTTAATATGAGCTTAAAAGAAGTTTACTAAGGAATTCAGTTGAGATTGCTCAAAGCAAAATGTATTTCTGGCAGCTACTGCATTGAAGATGTAGCTTAAACGTATGAAAAATATTCAGAAATTGCAAACCTCATTCTCAGGAAGGCTTTTTAAATTTCGTTTATTCATAGTTGTGGTGTATTTGGGGTTATTCATTTATTGTTAGTGCAATAAAGATAGAAGGGATATTACATCTACATTTTCTAGAAATGGATTTGTATTTGTTGTGATTTTGTCAATCTATTTCATACTGTTTCAAAAGAAGAAAAACACATTTTCAAAATGTTTCTGTTCTTGATGGGTGTAGAATGACATAATATGTTTCCAAGCACTAAGGGAAACAGATGAAAGTAACATACAGAAAATAATGCAGTTATTTTTATTTTTAGTCTCAAGGTTATAAACAGGTATTAATTCTATATTTAGCATGTGGTTTCCAGCTCTCCTTTTGTTTTAATGGTGTAGTAGCATTAGTTTCTATTCTTGTAGTCAATATGCTTGCAGCAAGAATATTTCTATACCTGTCCCCTAAGTAAAGAATTTTTTTTACAGAAGCAAAAAGTAGATACTTTATGAGTTGTTTTATTTATTTATTAGATCGTAATTTATTATATGGTCAATAAACTTCGGATTTTATTGAGTTGAGATGCATGCTCGATTCTTAGAAAAATTGGTAGTTAGTAAATGAAATCACTGTTGCAGATTTAACAAAAAATAAATATCATCCATTTAATATGACAGTCTTATTTTTTACTCTAATTCTAGATCTGTGTTGTAAAAAGCCTCTACAGTCACTAGTGTGAACAAGGAGCTGATATAAATGAATGGCGTTCCATTGAGTTCATTGTCAAATGTGTTATTTTATATCAGCTACCTTTTGTATCTGTTCTCCATTCTTAGGATGTTGATGCCAGTCACTTTTTGCTTGAAAAAGTGATCCCAGAAATAAAGAAAAGCCTGTCTGGAGTGACCAGGCCTTCACACCAGAGTTGTCAGCCCTTTCCTTGTTGCTAGACCTTTTGCAAGATCTGTTACTGTTTTTCAGCTTTTCTTTACTGTATTTGTTGTATCTTGAATTATTCTGGAAGACAGTTTGATCCCCTAACTTATGGTAATTATTGCTGGGGAAGAAAAATTTCAAACTAAAACCAAACGAAAGCTATTTTCCTCTTTGATATTGAAGAGTGTGTAAACAGCTGCAATGCTCTGTTCATTTGCCTACCTGGCATTAGTTCTGTTTGCAGGGACAGAGCAAATAAACTAGTGTTTTAAAATAACCTGGGTCCATTTAGATGTTGGTGTTCAGTTGTGATAAAGTGCTGAAGATTAAAGAAAAAAAATCAGAGGAAAATCCTGCAGAAAAATGGTGACTTTGTTGCCTAAAGAAAGTCTGGCAGTGTTCTTTGTGTCAGGGATTTAGGTAGATGGCTAAAACCTCCCATTTCTCTGTTTGTCATTGAACAAATATGGTTTGGGTTTTGACACTGTATAGTCGGTCCAACATATCCATGGCTGGCAGAACAGAGGAGGAGATCAAAGAGGAGGAGGAGGAGGAAGAGGAGGGGAGGTTGAGGCACAGAGAGCAGTCTCTGACTTCTGAACCTTTCTCCTGCTGTTTTTCCTGACTGAATTCTTACCCTGCAGAGACACTGCCGACGTCACCTTGTTTCTGTGGTCTGTAGCATGAGGCAGGCTCTACTGAAACACAGAACATTTGTGTGTACTATGCATCCCAGGTGGCCTGGTCTCAACACGGAAGTGTCTCACCTGATGATGAAAAAAGAGATGCTTCTCCTCATTTGACCCCTGCTATGAAATTTGAAGTATTACCTGATCTCTGAAAATGTCTGAGCCGCAAACTGCCATGTCACATGAACTAGGACAAACTACTCCATTAAATCAACACTGAGCTTTAACCTCACAATACACTGGAGAGTGAAATTTGGTCAGACTGTGAGATCCTACCTGGGAAATGAGAAGAATATTGCTGCTCTGTGGAGCAGCTTGGATTAGTAGCCACAGAGAATGGATTTCAGCTGAAATGCCCAGTAAGCAGAATATAAATGCTGAGATTAAACTCAAGCTGTATAGTTTGCCCCAAATCAAACCAGGAGCTGACCTCACCTGAACCTGCAGCAAAGTGAAAGTGTTGGATCTGACAGCTCAACTGACTGTTGGACAAAATGAAAGTAGAAGATGACCACAGATTATCCCAGCCCACACCCACCTAGGGAAGTAGATTTGAACTCTTGCGGCAACCCCCTCAAATTAGACCTGTAGCTGAGATTAAATAGCCATAAAACATAGAAGAAGAGCTGACTGTGACCACTCTCAATCTCTGAGAAGCACAGAAGGGCTGAGGTTGACCTGTGAGGAACCTTAGCAGAGTATAGAGGCAGAACATGGCCATGAAATAGTGAAGAGAGAAGAGGCCTAAAATGGATCTCAGGTATTGTCTATGCATCAAATTAAGGGACTGGGGAGAGGGGGCATAAACTCACAGATCCCCATTGCACAGCAACTGACCACGGAGAGCAAGGGAGGTCCAGGGTGGTCTTCAAAGACCCCGTAACAGCAAATGAAAGCTAGAGATGGCCACAAATTACGCCTGTGCTACTAACTGGATTTAAGGTTGGCCTCAAGTGACCCTAAGGAAATGTGGTCTGGGTTAATTCTGGATAACTTCTGGGCACCAAAGGAGGCCAGGCTGACCTCAAATGATCATTTGGCATAACTGATTGGAATTAAGGTTGATCTCAGATGACTCCCATGCAGATTAATTGGTTCTGAATTTGACTTCAAGTAACTTGTGGAAGAAAAACAAGGGCCAGGGTGACCCCTGTCAATTTATTGGGTTTTAAGCTGACCTTCAATGAACCCAGGCATCAAATGAGAGCAACACTGACCTCAGATGACCTCCAAGCAGATCATTTTGTTCTCAGGTGATCCCTTTTAGCTAATTTGCTAATGTGTTGGCCTCAGATGAGCCTTGGGGCTGAAACAAGTGCCAAGTGGACATCAAGTGACCCCCGTAAGTAATTAGAACACATGTTCACCTGAACTGACCTGTGCCTCAACCATGAGGGTTGACCTCAGATCATCCTGCAGGGAGAGTTGCATCTCAGATTGAACTCAGATGACCTCAGACAGGAAACAAGGACTGTGATTGACCTCTAATGACCCCTTGTCACCAAATGAGGGCCAGGTTGACCTCAAATGACAAATGAAGCAATTAACTGGATCTCAAGTTTACCTTAAATGACCTCTGAACAAAGGCTACACTGACCTCACATGAACCTTAACAGGCTCTCCGGTTGACCTCAGATGAACCCTGGCTGACTAGTTGGATCTCAAGCTGACCTTAAATGATTGCCCCTCCTCTAAATGAGAACCGTGTTGACCTTAAAAGACCCCTGTGGAGGTAATTAGATGTCAAGTTGACCTCAGATGATCCTGGGTGCCAAACAAGAGCCTAGCTGACCTCAAACAATACCTTGTGTATACCTGGGTCTCATGATGATGTCAGATGACCCCCTGCCCCAGATAGGTTAATTGGCCCTCAGGTGACCTTATGGCAGTTATTTAGCCCTCAAGTTGATTTCAGATGACCTTCCTGAATAGCTATGGTGACCTCCAGTGATTATGGGCAGGTTAATTGACTCTAATGTTAACCTCAAATGACCCTAAGCAAGTACTTGGATTTCATGTTGACCTCAGATGACACTTAGAGCCTCTAACTTTATCTCAAGTTGATTTCAAACAACCCCTACGAAGGAAATGGGGGCTGATGATTGGCCTTAAGTAACCCCCAAATATGTGAGTGGCTCTCATGTTGATGTCAAATGAACCCAGGTTGCAAAAGCAGACCCATTTGGCCTGAAATGACTTCTAGGCAGCTAAACGGATCTCAGGTTTACTTCGAATAACTCCTAGGCAGCACACAAGTATTGCTGATCTCAAATGATCCCCTTGTCAACTGGTTGCATCTCAAGTTAACCTCAGATGACCCCTGGACAAAATATGAGGGCTGTTTTCACCTTGAATTGATACTAAGGTAGACCTCAGATTACCCCTGTGAAATTCACTGGATTTAAATGAGACTTTAAGTGACGTGCTAGGCAGGAAATAAGGGCTGTGTTTGACCTTACATGACTCCTTCACAGATAATTGGCTCTGAGGTTGACCTGAGATGACCCTGGGAGGCAATGAGAGCTGGCTGACCTTGAATGACCTCTGTGCCGCTAATTGCATCTCACATTGACCTCAGATGATCTGTGTAGAGCAAATGACAGCCAGGACTGTCCTCAACTCATATAAACATAGACTAGCTCAGTTTGTAAGTGTCCTCTGAAGTTCATCTAGTCCAACTCCTTGTACAAAGCAGTATAATTAGATCATATTGCTCATTCTCTTTCCTAGGTAAATTTTGCTTTTTTCCAACAAAGGAGATTTCACAACTTTTCTTGGCTACCTGTTCCAGTATTTGATCACTCGTGCTTTTTCCTATTAAAAAGGTTTCCATGTTTCTAATTGTAATTTCCTTTGTTTCAACATGTGTCCACTGCTCCTCTTGCTGTGAGGCTCCTAGAAGACCTCAGCTACATTTTCTGCTGGCTTCACTCCTGTCTGTTAATACGTGTCTTGCCGCTGATAGCTCTGACTGCCAGGCAATGCTGGAGTGATGATGCAGCTCCGATGTCAAGCCATGAAGTAGAGGCTGCAGGTCTGGGCCTAGCCAGACATCAAGCCTGTGCAGGCAAAAAAAAACCTTGAGAGCCTCAGCTCCCAAGAGAAGAGACAGGGCGCCCCAAAAAGCCCATTGTTGGGTTCTGCACTTTGGTCACAGCAACCCCAGACAACGCTACAGGCTTGGGGATGAGTGGCTGGAAAGCTGCCCCGCAGAAAAGGACCTGGGGGTGTTGATTGACAGCCAGCTGAATATGAGCCAGCAGTGTGCCCAGGTGGCCAAGAAGGCCAACGGCATCCTGGCCTGTATCAGAAACAGTGTGGCCAGCAGCAGTAGGGAGGTGATCGTGCCCTGTACTTGGCTCTGGTGAGGCCGCACCTCGAATACTGTGTTCAGTTTTGGTCCCCTCCCTACAAGAAGGACATTGAGGTGCTGGAGCGTGTCCAGAGAAAGGCGACGAAGCTGGTGAGGGGTCTGGAGCACAAGTCTTATGAGGAGCGGCTGAGGGAACTGGGGTTGTTCAGTGTGGAGAAGAGGAGGCTGAGGGGAGACCTCATCGCTCTCTACAATTACCTGAAAGGAGGTTGCAGAGAGGTGGGTGTTGGTCTCTTCTCTGAAGTGATAAGTGATAGGACAAGAGGAAATGGCCTCAAGTTGTGCCAGGGGAGATCCAGACTGGATATTAGGAAAAAGTTCTTTACTGAGAGAGTGGTAACACACTGGAATAGACTGCCCAGGGAAGTGGTGGAGTCACCCTCCCTGGAGGTATTCAAGGAGCGTGTGGACGTGGCATTGTGGGATGTGGCTTGATGGGCATGGTGGTGTATGGTGTGGTGTGGGGTTTTTTTGGGTCTTTTTTTAATGGTTGAACTTGATGATCTTACAGGTCTTTTCCAACCGTAGTGATTCTGTGATTCTGTGATTCTGTGATTCTGTGATTGTCACATAGCTCTTTCCACAGCAATCTGATCCCAGGTTACATCTGCACTATGTCAGAGCAGATGCAGCTTAACTACTAGAAATGACGGGAAGGGATCACAGACCCTGCTGGTGTACTGAGGGCCCTGACACCCTTTTTACCACAAAGGCATTGTGTTAACTCCTGTTAGCTTTTTTGTTCACTAAAAATATAGAATCATAGATCCTTTTTTTCACTAAAAACATCAGGTCCTTTTCTGCAAAGCTGCTTCTCATCCATCTGGCCTCCAGCCAGTACAGCTACATGAAGTTAGTCCATCCTGTGTGCAGGACTTTGCATTTGCTTTTGTCACACTTCACAATGTCCCTGTTGGCCCACTTGTTTTCAAACCTCTCTGTGTCTGTCAAATAGCTGATGCATCGACTACTTAACTCAATTTGTTACCCTACATTACCTTGCTAAAAGCACACTCTGTCCAGCCACGCTGGTTATCTATCTGTAATTTTACTTAATCTTTGACAGCCTTCCTAACAGCTCTTGATCCCAACTTACCTGTTTCCCCAGCGATGTGAGCTAAGGCCGTATGGCTGGGCTTGGGACCTGTGGACACAAGGCAAAGTGGAGCTATGGCTGATTTCAAACAACCTCTGAATGGCAAAACTGTTCTGCAAAGGACCACAGTGCATCAAACTGAGCACAGTAGTTTACTTCAGGTGACCTCAGATCAACAAAACATGGGCAGCACTTAAAGAACTCCTGTCTGATAAATTGTTGTCATATTTGAGCTCTGTGTATTGTATTTAAGAGGAGAGCAGAAAGAGAGAGCTCATGCTGGGCATCAATCTCAGGCTGCACTCAATCTCAGGTAGCCGCTTCATACAAAAAAGACAAAGTTTTTCCATTTCCATGGTCCTTGTTCAAGACACTGCAGCTAACTGCTCTGTACATAGGTGTGGCAGAAACTGATCTCTATTAATCCCAAATAACAAACTATATCTCACAGTAGCTGCCCTTTACTGTTAGCTGTGTGGATAACTGTTATCAGTGTGTTACTTCAGAGAACCTCACATCACAGAATTTGTCAGCGTTTGATCTCCACTGATCTCCTTAGCAGAAGACTGAGGTAGTATTTGACCGGAATATATCTTTAAGCATGACAATTTTCATTGGCTTAACTTCATTTAGCTCCACTACCAAACTGTGGCTCAGTTATTGACCTCAGATAATCCCTGAGCAGCGTATGTAGTAGATAGGTTGACGTCTGCTGTGTCTGACCAGCAGTCTGGAGCAATAGTTAAATGCTGCTGATCTAATTATAAAGTTTTGGTCAGGTGTGTTTAACACAATGTCTACATATGAAAACAGGGCAGCAATTGTCCCTGTTTGGGCCCTATGCATATTTCTTGGGTATCATTAATATTTGGATGTCCTGGTTCAGTGAATTGGGTCAGGAATTGATATTCATTGACCTTTGAGCCATAAACTAGGGCAGGCATTGACCTCCAGCTGACTCAGCGCTGGACACAGATGACCTTGTAAGGTCCAGTGAGAAAAGTCTGTGGGACTTTATGTGATCACTGTAAAGATGGTTAGTGATAGTTGATATCAGCTAAACTGAATGTAACTATTAATTTTTACCAGTGTTTCCTGAGTAGCAAATTGGAACAGTAACTAAGCTCTGGACTCATGACCCCTGAGTCCAAATGTGGGACATCATAGAATAGTACTTAATTTCACATGGTCCCTGAATAATTAACTGAGGGAGTAATTGACCTCATATGAGTCCTTTGAATTGGAGAAGTAAATGACCCTGTTGTATCCTAAGCTGCAAAACAGTGCAGTGACCCAACTGTAGTCTGCATCCATAGTTAACTTCACTTGACTCCATTACAACAGGTGGTGGCAGGATATGATCTCAATTAATGCCCCCTCACTCATATCTGAATTTTGAGCTTTAAAATAGGTCAACATGTTGAAAGTTAATGACATCTGACTAGCAAACATAGTCTGGCAGCTAGCTCAGGAGAGTTTGGGCACCAAAGCCTGTTGGAGCTTAACCTCAGATTTCTACTGACTAGGACATATAGTCTGCAAGTGATTTCTTATGAACAGGAATAGGAAGCTGGACCAGGACGCTGCAATTCCTGAGGTCACCCACTACCAGCTCTGTGGCCGCAGTCTGATGATGGAGTCCCTGTCCTATTCTAGTGTCTCACTGCAGCTGCAAGCTCAACATTTCAATCTTCTGAACTGAGGACTCTCAAAATGTCATTCATAGTTCTACGTTACCCATTAAAGACATCTCTTTTACAGAATTCTTTCTAAAAATTAGGCCTAAAGGAAGCCCACAACTTTGACATTGACTTCAGTGGAGCCAGGATTTAAACCCAGACTTCAGTGTCCAAGTAAAATGTCTGCCTACCCAGCCATCTAACCCTCTCTCTGAACCTCTTCTGCTGTTTTCCTCTTCCCTAAGACCCACTTAGGTCTGTAACTTTTGAGCACTATCAGAACTTCCAAAATGCCAAATGGCTCTCATTCTAAAGAAAGAATTCCTATTGAAGACACAGTACTATCTAAACCAGCAGACCTTATTCTGTCCATCCTACAATGCGAGAGTATCAGAATTATTTCGGTGTTTAAAATCCCGCTAATAGTGTGTGTCTAATACACCCTTCAGAATCCCGACTAAATATTAATGTGTTAATATCATATTAGGTTTCCTACCAAGCCAGACATGAAATTAGTATTTGAATGATGGAAGCATTTGCTGTGAAGTTGACTGCTCATGGCTTGGGTGTACTCTCCGCTTGGTAAAAAACTGACTGGATGGACAGGCCCAAATGATTGTGGTGAACAGAGTTAAATCCAGTTGGTGGCCACTCACAAGTGGTGTTCCCCAGGGCTCAATATTGGGGCCAGTTTTGTTCAATATCTTTATCAACGACCTGGATGAGGGAATCGAGTGCACCCTCAGCAAGTTTGCAGGTGACACCAAGTTGGGTGGGTGTGTTGATCTGCTTGAAGGTAGGAAGGCTGTTCAGAGGGATCTGGACAAGCTGGATGGATGGGCCCAGGCCAATTGTATGAGGTTCAACAAGGCCAAGTGGTGGGTCCTACACTTGGGTCACAACAACCCTATGCAACGCTACAGGCTTGGGGAAGAGTGGCTGGAAAGCTGCCCCGCAGAAAAGGACCTGGGGGTGCTGGTTGACAGCCAGCTGAATATGAGCCAGCAGTGTGACCAGGTGGCCAAGAAGGCCAACGGCATCCTGCCTTGTATCAGAAATAGTGTGGCCAGCAGGACTAGGGAAGTGATCGTGCCCCTGTACTCAGTGCTGGTGAGGCCGCACCTCGAATACTGTGTTCAGTGTTGGGCCCCTCATTACAAGAAGGACATCACTGAGTTGCTGGAGTGTGTCCAGAGAAGGGTGACGAAGCTGGTGAGGGGTCTGGAGCACAAGTCTTCTGAGGAGCGGCTGAGGGAACTGGGGTTGTTTAGCCTGGAGAAGAGGAGGCTGAGGGGAGACCTTATCACTCTCTACAACTACCTGAAAGGGGGTTGTAGCGTGGTGGGTGTTGGTCTCAAGTGACAGGTGACAGGACAAGAGGAAATGGCCTCAAGTTGTGCCGGGGAGGTTTAGATGACTGGATATTAGGATAAACTTCTTCAGGGTTGTCAGATACTGGAATAAGCTGCCCAGGGAGGTGGTTGAGTGACTATCTGTGGAGGTACTTAAAAGACGTGTGTATGAGGCACTTAGGGATATGGTTTAGTGGTGGACTTAGCAGTGTTAGGTTTACAGTTAGTCTCAATGATCTTAAAGGTATTTTCCAACCTAAATAATTCCATGATTGTATGATTCTGTTTAGAGCATTGAATTACTTTCCATCAAGTAGATTCCTCAGAGGTAAATACAATATGAGTATTTCTGGTAGGATCCCTGATCTTGTCTGCCTGTTGGTCCCTTAATTACACAGCAGGACTAGTGTCTGTGATGCAGCCTGCACGGATGCCAGTGGTCATCTTTTTTCAGTGGAAACTGACACTGTTGGCTTGTGTGGACCTACATGATTCTCTGGAGTGTTTTGATTTCAAGATTAACCAGCCTAACAGAAGTTTTCTGACCACTGCATATTCTGACCACCGCATAATCTGACCACCACCCCATATGCCAAATACTTTGCCAGATGTCTTGTATTGTGTAATATGCTTTCACTTGGACGGAAAGAAATGTTTCTACTTCAAGTCCCATTAGAAAGTCAAACTCTTATATGTATCATGTACTTGACTAATCCCTCCTTGGATGTTTAATGTTTCCTTTGCTTTAATAAACTTTGAACTTATGGAACACCAACCATGTTTCCTAGGTGTTTCAAGTGTACTCTGATAAAATACAAATATGTAGCCACTGGAAAAGACTTAAGGTCAAAATTGGAAAAATATACCTTTCCCCAAGTTAGACAATTATCCCTCCACACACACATCGTCAACTCTTGTAGATACTTTACTCCTACAAGAGTATAACAATCATAGGGCATAGATCAAATTTATTTCACTGCAAACGTGACTGTGCAGAAAGGCCTACTACTGTGAGCTAGTATGTGTGGCAGTGTGTGAAGGGGAGAGTTGGTAACAGTTGGGATAGAAGACTGGTATTCCCTTGGTGGGCAGAACTAAGGTGATGGAGTTTGACTGGAAGTACGTCAGACTTGCTTTCTTCATTTTGTGAAATTCTAGCATGGAATAGATACTGATCTAAAATTAATAGACTTTCTGGAGAGCTACATAAAGCTCTGATGTTCAAATTAAATTTCTGTAGACACATCTATATTACTACCCTTTAAGTACGTAATAGATCATTATGAAACAAATTGGATAGGCTAAGTAACAGCATAGAATGGATTTGCTGTCTTTTTCCTCTGCTCGAATGTGTACACTAATTGGAAACCTTAGGGATCCCAAGAGAGAAGTCAGACAGCTGGCTGTTTACCCTTTGTGTGCCAGCAAATTTCAGATAATTGCTTTCACCTACGTACATTCTTGTTTCCATGTAATTAATATAACACAATTATTTATGTGAATAAGGATGAAATTGTGTTTTTGTGGACTTTAAGTGTAACAGTGTTGGTCCAGATCCATGGAAGCACTGAAGACACTAACACAAGAATAGTTTTAGGTTTTGTACTTTTCTGCATCAACTGTATTTGATTTCTAAGAGGAAGAACTGGAAACCAGCATGTCAGGGATGCACAATTTTAATTACTGGACAGCCACTGAAGATTTTGATTTACCACTGTTGACTGCCATTAGGTGGGCATCAGGCCTTAGTTTTCTTAGGGCATGGCACCTTCATAATAAAAGGCTTATATTTGCATTACTTCGTAGTTAATAGGATATATTTTCCAAGCTTCTTCTAGACTCTAATCCTATAGCCTCCCTTAGCAAGCATAAAAATTCCACACCAGTCTCCTTCACTTCAGTCTCAGACTATTATTCTTACCCACGATCTTCATTTTACATGGTTCATACTACCATTCCGCACCTTCTGCTCTCTATCATGCACTCTTATCTTGGTCTTCTGGAGCATGATCTAACTGAAAGCCTCCTTTTACATACTTCAGCAACTGTGGCCTCACTCCTCAACTTCTACCCATAAGCTTTCGTTCCCTTATCTGTCTCACTACCTCCCTGCCATGGGATCCAGTCCTGGATCCTATCTGAACATCTGAGTCTTGGCCTCAGTCATGATGCTTTGTGTCAACCACAAAAGTGAGCAGCAGCGAGGAATTCGTGCCTCACCCTGGGAACATGTACTCAAAATAACAAACACATGAGCAAACTGCTACTGTGTTTGCCGCTTTGTAGTATTTGTTTGAATACAAACACAAAGTTGTTCGCTCTTTCTTCACAGAGGTCTAAACTACTGCACTTTTGTCCATGGGCTGAAACCTCTATGGTCCTTTTGGGAAGCAAGCTGAAACTTTTTACCACTATAATGACATTTTAGCTCTTCTCTCAACAGCCTGTTTTTCTAGAATGCCAGATGAAAGATTTTGTAGCCAGAAATGGGCCACCATGTTGTGCAGGACTTAAAAAAAGGAATGGAAATCTTAGCAGGCAGCATGATTACCTTTGTCTCTTCTGAGCCCTCCCTTGAGATTTCTTTTCTCAGCTGTTTCACTGGGAATTGCTATCTTCCAGTCAATACCTCCTGTAAGTGCTACAACTCTCATTACAACAAGCTCATTACTATTTTCTTGAGCAAACTGAACCTTAACTCTCTCTCAAGGGTGGTGACAGAATGACCGACTGGCTCCTGTGAAACACAGAATCATTTAATATAGGAACCCTCCCCCCGCCCCATTCAATGTTCCAAATGTGACCAAAATATTAAACAACACATGTGTGTGTTCGTTTGGCAGACATCAACCATCCTCTCTGTGTCCTTCATGGAATGGTGTATCTCAAACAGAGTCCTTACCACAGGTAGGTCTGCCTACATGACTTTCTCTTTGTTGAGCCTCTTAAATGTGAAAGGAACAACACACACACTTCTAGGACATGAGGGTAACCTTCACTCTCCAGGAAACTTGCTTTAATTAGTTAAGCCAACACCCTAGTAATACACAGTGGAGCACCCATACATCAATCTTTTAATGAACTTCCCACATGTTTGTTTGCCACATCACATTGCTTCTTTCTTTGTCATCTTTCTCACTCTAAAATTGTCGTAGATAAGACTTAAGGACCAAGCTGGTCCTTAAGCACTTCATGCATGTAAAGCAGGAGTAATACATAGTGTTCTTTGTTTCCTTCTGAAAACTAGTAAAAATCTGATGTGGTCTTCACCACAGATTGCATTTCAATGCTGGGGGAGGCAATTCCTACACTCAGACATTTATAATAGTACAAAGGGAATAAATTGTCTTCTGTTGGTATCTCTGTTCTTTAAGGACAGGCAAACTAAGCAGCCACCTGCTTGTTGAAATAATACAGAGGGGGAAAAAAAGCACATTTTCAAACAGAAACACGTACTATTACCTGGCAATGATTAACCTTTTAATTTGCTCTGTGTTTATTTGGGTGCTAAAATATTTTGTTCTGTTTTTTAGGGTCAGGCACAAAATTTGCACAGCAGTTGCACTGGGCTTCCCAATACTGCTGCTTATGTGAGGCTGGGCTTGAACTATGAGAAAGCTGCATTACTTTATTGCAAAGCTCATATCCAGTAGCTTCTTGGCATCACATCTACCCAGCACTGTTTACATAACCAGTTACTCCAATAGCATGAGTTTGTTTTTTTGTTGTTGTTCTTTTCTTATAAATAAGCTGATGCAATGGCACACACATCCCCCACAAAAAAAAAAAAAAAAGAAGAAGAAAAAAAGAAACAACAATAAAAAAATCCTGTCACAAGGGGTGTTGGAGATTGTCATGCCTGTTGTTAGGAAATCAGATTATAAACTGCAAAATCTGCACCTGTGGTTTGCGGCATTCACTTTTGGGTACTAATACCTTCCCCACAGATCAGTCCACCTACTTACCTCAGCACAGCAAGGGAGTCTGTGGCCCAAGGGCTTGTAGCACAACTGTTGCAAGGGAAATACGGGCTTACAAAGAGATTACTCTCCTCCTCAGAAAACTGAAATCAAGAGTATAGCAGTGACATCTAATTGCAGCATGCAGGGTCCACAAAGTGGAAGAAATTATAGACAGTGCTGGTGCCAACTTTCCAATTAAAATTTGACAGATCTTGTAAAATTACAATTTTCTTTAGCAAGCATCTGTGTTACTAAAAAAACTCCCCAAACAACACTACCCCTCCCTAAGCCTCAAAACCACTACAAAAGTAAAAGTCCTTATGAATTTTTACTATTCAATTCAGGAAAAGACAAAAATATATGGAAATAAAATAATAAGAAAGCAAAGTGAGTGGGAAGAAGAGAGGAATAGATCTATTTATTTCCAGCTTTACAATGTTAGGAAGTGCAGCCTTGCAGTTAGCTACCTCCACCTGAATCCAAACCCTTCTTGTTCTGTAAGCCTGCTGTTTCATTCAGTGGCATGCAAAGGTACTTCTTCTGAAGCAGTAATCTAATTACTGTAATGGTGTAAGGAATCAGGTGCTTGTATTTTCAGATGAATTTACTGCAGCAGCTTTTAAGGTGAGGCTACAGGTTTTTTTGAGCAGCTGAAGCTTATTGCTTGGCTACTAAGCTCTGAAATGTGATGCATAACTCACAAAATAAATCAATTGCTTACGAAGAGCAGCTGGTAGCGTGAAAAGCCTTTTTTCTTTTTTCAAAACTACATCTCATACTAGAACACACCTGAAATTGAGGATTCAGACACAGTAGTCAAGGCAAGTTTAAATGCCCTGTGAGGACAGACCTGTAGCTTGAATCCAGCCTGAGGTCCCAGATGGCCTGGGCTTTAGACAGGCTTCTTGACTTTGGTAGCATCTCCAGGGCTCTGTGACTGTCATAGCTTAGCAGCTGCCTCCCAGTAATTCTTGGTATTTGGAATAATTACATCCCCTTTGTCTCCTTGGAACAACAGAACTGGTGTTCCCTTCACCCACAGATTGCAAAATGGCTTACAGAGCTGCAGGAAGTCTGTTCTAAATATTGTCAGTCACTTCAATTTTCCAACTGTATGCAAAAATGTTTTCTGTGCGTGATGGTCTCTGTACCAGTCTAATGAGTACAGAGAGAGCTCTGTATGCTCACTTCTTGCTATAAATATCCTCTGTTTATTAGATACTGTGTTCTATTTAGTTTTCTCTCTTGAATTTGCAATTGCAAGCATTTTACTTCATTACCTAGTGGAAAGTCCAAAACCGCAGACATTAACTCGTTATTTCTGGCAGTGTGCCTGCTACTGAAATGGTAAGGCACAAGGAGTAACATCCTTTCATCTTCTCTTGCTGTTCTAGGCCATGCTGAACTGGAACATCACTGTGAAGAGAAAGACTCCTTCTCCTTCATCTCAATCCTGAATTTGAGTCCCCACCTAGATGTTGAACTCAGGTTAGTAAGAAGGATGGATTAAGCCACCGAGCTCCCATGCTGACTCCATGAAAGCTTTTCTTTGAACTTCTCCATTATCTAAAAAGCTCTGTTAAACAAACCTATTATCCTTCCCCCTTGGTTTTCAAGTTGAGAAAGGAAAAGCAACTTCTTTAATGGCACACAGATTGATGATTAACATTTTACATGTCCCTGCTGGTAAGTAAAAGAACTGCTTTGTGGACAGCGAAAATGCTGGCGAGAAGGAAGCGGGAGTCAACTTATGTTATTAAGTTGTACTGCTTCATTAATCACAATCTTTTTTTATTGCATTGCTCAAAGCCAAATCCATTTTACTTCTCGGGAATGGGTTAGATCAAAACCAAGTGCTCTTAATGCACCTTTGACATCTGGCCTAGCAGCTGGCTATCTGATAATATTGCTCTTAAGAAATGTCAGGAGCCACATTTACTGTGACCATTCTAGCCCTTCTGATTTAAGCTACTGTAGAGGGCAATGAATTACCTTAAAGGAGCTCCTCTGGAAAGCCCTAAGTTTTATACTGGACCCCTGCCAGTCTCACTACTTCATGAGTATGAACAATCAGACAATTGAACTGATTTGACTTTGCCACTCCTGGAGTTTCATTGCCTTTAACCTTGGGATGTAATGATGGTAATGCCATGCTAAGTGCCTCTCCTACCAGGGGGAATAGGGTTTGTCGGCTCAAGTAGGGCACCCATTCTTGTTAGCTGAAAACTGCACTGATTTGCAGTGAGAGGGAAAATAGATTGAGCATGATTAATACCACTTTGAAAGCAGCTTATTTTCTTTCCAGGCTTTTGAAAGTGGGAAGCGCCTAGATGTATTTATTTCTTTTTTAATTGTAAGCTTATTACTAAACAAGACTGGGTTTTGGGGTTTTTTTTCTTCTTTTTTTTTTTTTTTACTGAGAATTCTTTGATGTCTACTAAAGACTCAGTAACATCAGCCTAAAAACCTTGTGCCCTCCTGTCTCCAGGCAGAGCATTGATGACTTGGTTTGATTATGGGCTGCATTAAATATGGAGGCAATTGTTCCTCTCTGATGAAGGTGCTGTGAGAGGAGAGTTTTCTTTTCCTAGCAGTGGAAGGTAAAGAAATAAGAGCCGGTCAGTGAAACTTTCCATTCCACATCAGGGAGGACATGCTACAGAGTCCTCAGCTTTCCAGATGCTATGTTGCCTACTTTCTTTGCTAGTTATTTTCCAGTGTCTTCTCATGTTACCTGCTTCTGACTCTCTGACTTGGAAAGAAGCTGGGAGATGGGATGAAGACAAAACTGAACAGCAGTTTAACAGTCTTTGTGATAACTTGGCCCTTCTCAGACTGAAGGCTTTTGACAGAGGCATCAACTTCCTCCACAGATGTTGTGGTCAGAAGAGACTGTTGTACTTTTCTGTTCTGACCTACAGGAACCAGAGACTCCTGTGCAACATTGCCCAGGTTATTGAGCAGGAACTACTGTGCTCGCTGGGGCCTCTACAGGGACCCTATATGCTCTAGGAGGAGCCTTTCTTGTCCTATTGCAACCTAAAATCTCTGACTGATATTTCCTAGCAAATCTCAGTGTGAGAGATGATGGGCCCTTTGGTTAATGTGTCAGCTTGTGAACCATATGGTGTAGGGACAAGCATGCATTAACTGCTGCCATTGATGCAATCCATAACACCCAGCAAAGTGGCAGAGTGGATGCTGGTGACCTGTGAAACCTTAACTGCTTGCAGCTGTCTTCACCTGACAGCTGAGGACCAGAGACATAATTCTTACATTACAGTTAAAGAGAAGAATGAAAGACGGTTTGGGGCAAATTGGTCCCAAAAGCATGGTCCGTCTTTGCCCACTGAGAGAGCAGGGAATGCTGGGCAACATCTCTGAGGGCTGAGTCTTATCAGGGGGAGGGAGAGAGATGCTGCTCCCTCTGTGAGCTGGATGCAAGTCCAGAAGCTGAGTAGCTCCGCTAGCACAGTGATGTGCTCTAGTTAGGAGTGTTGCAAATGAGTGGTTTAGGCCACTGAAAGAATCACCGTCAAGGGTATTTCCAAAAGTGATTTTAATAGAACCTTATAAAACATGACTTAACAGAATTCCATGGCAAGGTCCACTCTATTACTTACTAAAACATACAAAGGAAAATCAAATTAGAATCAACTCAGAATGATTTATATGGAGAGAGAGAGAGAGAACAGAGAAACAAAAGGTGTAAAGAATAGGGAAGACCCTCCTGTTGAGTCACAAGGTTCAGAATGGACTCCCTTGCTTTCTAAACTTCTCAAAGAGGAGTTTAGGTGCGGCTAACTCCAGACTTAGTCTCAGACTTGGTCAGTGGTTCATGTCTAAAGCAAAAGAGAGGGTACAAGGAACAAAGAAATCTTCCTGTTGAGTCACGAGGTTTGGAGTAGACCCCCTTGCTTTCTAAACTCCTTCTCAGAGAGGAGTCTAGGTGTGTCTAGGTTCAGTCCTAGTCCCAGACTTGGGCAATGGGTTTTATCTAAAGGATTATGTGTATTTAGCAGCAATTTGAGGTTCATTCACAGTTTGAGGTAAATCATAAGGTTTTAGCAACACTTAATCATGGATTAGTTTAAGTATTTACAAAGTGAGATAATCACAACAATAGCTTGATTAGAGATTAATTCACACACACACATACATATATATTTAAAAAATTAAAATTAAAATAAAAAAAAAAAATAAAGGTACCTGTTAAAAATTCCCCTTCAGTTCTGTGAAAATACTCACTTCATATGTCTCAGCATTTCTCAACGGGCCAGAGTTGAGCCTCGAGGAGGAGAGGGTTTTATCCCAGGTCCCATTGCCAGCTTGGTGCAGTCCTCCAAAAATTCCATAAACTGGAGAGATAGTGAAACTCTGAGAGGCATCCCACTCAGGGGGAGATGCTGGTCACAGCCTGGTGCAGTCCAGGAGAGCTCAAAGTGTCTCACTTGGGACCACTGTTTATAGGTTCGCAAGATGATTGGCTTTAGTCATTAATAAAATGATGGAATTTCAGTGACCATGGTGTTGTTCCACTTGGGTTATGGTCCTGATAAGGAGTGCTCCAGGGCTGTTAGGGAATGATGGATCACCCCATTCTTCGTGCTCTCATTACCCGCCTTCTTGCTCCCATTACCTGCCTCGATCAGGTAACAGGAGTGCCCTGTGCAGTTAGTGCCGTTCCCCGCCTTAACCATGCAAGAGTTCCTTGACTGCCCACTCATTACACAAAGGTCAGGGCCTAGCTGGAATTTCTGAGATCGTAGAGTGGTCCAGGGGAGAGGGGAAAGGAATGCATCACCACAGGAGTCCTGCCTGAGAGCGGGACCTACCGTAGCGCAGAGTTGTGGTGTGTCAGTGGGCAGTAGGTGGCTTTTGTTGAGAAGGAGGGAGAAACTTCCACAGAAAATTTGCACCTCTTAGGCCTCTCTCTCTTGCAAGAATACACAAATAACACCTCTCAAAAGCCTACTGTCTCTCATCAAACAGCAATGCTTGTTTCAGGCCATTTTATAATACAAGTGGGACCTCAACTCTGCAAATACACATCTGTATCTACTCCCACTTGGCAGCTACTCAGATGAGTCCCAGACACTCACAGAAGGCACCTCAGGAGATGGGATGGGAATGTAATGAGGACACGACAGGGGACTTGACGGTTATCTGCTCCTGTTGGAGTTAAATGGGCAGGACTCATTGTTTCAGGGAGGTTCAAATTCAAACTGAAGTGAAGAAGAACCACAGAGTTAAACCAGATTTCACCGAGAGCGGAAACTAGGGAACTTTTCTGGAATATTTGGACTGCTGTAGCACCTGAACTAGAGAGCAGGCTCCATTTTCTTACTGAACTTCATTATCTCCCTGTTTGCCATTGACACCTTCACCCTGCTTCACCTCTTCCATGTTGCCCTAAACTTTACTGTCTCCCTATGTCAAGCATTTGTTACAGAAACTTGGTACTTTCACTGCATCCTCTATTTCTCAACATATTTCAGCAGAGTAGCTCTCCAAACGACAGCTCTGCATGTAGAAATGAGCTCAGTCACACATTTTGCAGGAACACAGGCTCTGATTCATTTCACCCACATTCAGTTGGTTAGCATTGTGGTTACCCAAAAAAGGACATGAAAAACACAGGGGAGGAAGAACAGTGTTGTGACGTATTCAGGAATGTTGCAGTCTCCCACTGGTATTGATAAGCCCAGCTTGGAGCTGACTGGGTTACATGGCACACTCAAATAGCTGGGATCTGAGAGCAAAGTGCTAATTTTGGGACTTATCCAGATGTTTCCGTGGGGATCCACCCATACTACCTACCTGCTGGGGCTGCAGCAGGTGTGCATGGGGTATTCAGCCAGATATGATGGAGACAAAATTTCTTCTAATGTTTCTTTTAATTTCAGGTCAGTGGTGCTATACAACCCTATCTTTATGGGCTACCAGGGCTGCAGTTAGAAGTAGGTGACTATAAGAATTACTTAATGATGTCATCTAAATTTCATAAGGAGTAGAATTTAACCCAGCTTCAGTGAATGCTTTTTCAAAGCCTTCTGTTTACAGCTCCCTTCCAGGGCTAAAAAGCACTGACACAGGAGCAACAACACAGACCAACACACCAAATAGCTTGCGTTTGACCTATGGGCTGGAAGTTCCTGCTTAAGCTAGAATTCTCAATAACTAAGATCAATGACAAAGGACCAGCATCCATGATGATGAAATATAATGAGATAAAAAGTCTCCCACCTGCTCTGAATGTTTCCTTGGCATCATACCAATCTGCAAGCTGTTTGGTGAAAGGCAGATGAGTAACAAAGTTTGGCGAACAACATTCATAAGACAGAGGTGTTCTTTTGTTCACTCTGTGTGTTTGTACGGCCAATGTCTGGAGTCTGGACTTCAGTGGGAGTTTTTTTAGTTTAAACAGACTGAATTTATGCAGAAAATCTAGAGTCTTTGGTAGTGGCTATAAACATTTCTAGCCTGCCATTATTTTATTTTACAGTTAAAAATATGTAGTTTCTGTATGCATTTATACATATATAAAGTATATGCATATATAATGTAAATTTTATACTCACATGATGATTTTCTGCCCTCAGTTCCATCACTGTCAAGTAATGCTGCTGATTTCAGGGTAACTATGGGTTAATACTCCTATAAAAGGAGTGCTCTTGAGTGTCAGATATGTCAACCTGTCCTTGTTTCATGTGCTCCTATTTTTCTGCAGGTTACTTATGAATGTTTTCTAAAGGAATCCCTGTGACCAGTAAATAAATGATTATTTTTTTAAAAACTCTATTTAAAAATAACACAATGGTGGCATTTGAAGCATATTATTGTATGGGTACTTTGTCTTCTTAATACGGGAAAAACACAGTTTCTAATGGAACAAAACAGATCAGTCCAATGTGAAACACTCCTGCCTCCTCCTCTTTGCTGGACACGGGATGAAATAAATATTTTTACTGTAAGTTGATCTTTCCAACAGAGGGTAATGCATCAGTGATTCTGTATGTTGCAATGCTGCTCCATATTGGAAAAAACGCTACAGCAGCTCAAACAGAGGTCCAAGTTCAACACAGTGTTAGAAAAAGTAGCTCTTGGGAAACAGCCTACAAAGATACTGGCAAAAGATTTTAATGCCCCAAACTCCACTAACAGAGAGCAGCCATTAGCTCAAGTGGATCAAGTCTGTAAATTTAAAACAGAAGAATCAGAGTTATTCCCTGCGCTTTTCATGCAGGCATTTGAGGGACATGTTTTTGGTCACATTTGGTGATAAATAATGAGTTGTATACAGCCACTAAATGACTGAAAAAGTTTAAATAAAACTTCTGTTGTGGGTCTTCTGTGGTGTGTGTTCTGATTCCTAGACTTTCTATGGAATACCATAAAAAGACATACTATTTTCTTTTAAATTTAATGAAAAAATGCATAAGGTTTATATAATTTTCTATTGCCTTTCAATGCAATATTCCTCACAGGAAAACTGTGCCCACAAGAGAATTTTGTTTTTCACTGAAAGAACACTAGATCTAATACTAATTGCATTTTTTTTTTACTCTTTTGACTGTATATGCCTTTATTAGCATAAGTCACAAATGCCCTCAAACAGTTTTTGGTGGACAGTATCTCTGCCTGTGGGCTAAATGTTCAACACCTTTGAAAGTGCAAAGCGTATTTTGATTGTATTCACTGAATGTTTTCAAGCTAAAAGAAAAGTAACAAATTTGGATTTCTTGTTTCATACAAAGATTTTGAGTGGTTTGTTTCAGCTATGTGTAAAAGGCATGGTATCTATGCTTTGCTAGTGTTTGGAGAGGGTGTAAATGGTGCACATTTTAGTAGAGCTGGATATCCTTTAGCATGCAGCATTGAAGGTTAGGAGCGATAACTTTAAATCCTGATTTGCAAACAGTCGCAGCTTCTCAGCATGCTGTTTCAGTGATATGACAGGATTGCAGAATTTTCCCTTAAGGATGAAAATGTTGTTAGAGTTCAGACTAACTTGCACAGAACAAGTCACTCTGAGACGCTGGAACAATAACTCACCTTGGAGAGAGGCAGAGTGGATTTCATTAGTAACCCAGATGGCAGCAAGAGAACGAGGTAGTCATTGCCAAGACAGTATGCGTTTATTTGCTAACATCTGGAAACCTCACAGTAAAGATGAAGACAGTGCTTATACCTTAAAACTGTCAAGAAATAGATAAATAGATATACAGATGACAAATCATCTGCTTGCCTAAAATGACAGGATTAGTCAATGATCAGAGCCAGCATCCCCAAAACATAGTGTTTAAACTTGGTGTTGTGCTCATTTTCCAGTAGGCCTCTTAATTAGCTATATAATGGTATTATGATTTAGTTTGTGGACAGAAAATATTGATTTCTTAAAGCAGCATTTTTCTGCAAAGCTTTTGGCTGGTGAAATGTTCCACACTTCCTGAAAGTGCATGGATAGCTACGTTCAGACAGTTATTTAAGCACGTCTAGCTTTAAGCTCATGGAGGAGGTATTGATTTCTTTGGATAGGGTATGAGCTTAAAAAGCACACACAAGCTAATACCACTGACTCTCCAGAGACTCCTCAAAAGCATGGCCTTCAACCTCCCTTCTGTTATAAGGCAGGGATGGTAGAGAAGAAAATTAGTAACGTGGTAAAGGACCTTTAAAAGGGACAGAAATAGGGAAGTGTCCCTGAAATGTACTTCCCTTTTTAAACTACCCTGACGTGCAAGCCATGGCAGTTCAGCATTCATAGCAGGCAAATACACACACTGAGGAACAAAAGGGAGAAATCTTCTATTCCCATCCACATCTGCTGGGACTGTCTCCAGAAACTTTAGTAAGAAGTACTGTGCACAAAACTATTTTGTAACCTGGAAGAAGAAAATTTAATTTCCTCTTCCTTTTGTAGTGAGAAGATGAGCATGTTGATTAGGGCAGTGTGGCCTTTTTAAAGAAGATGGTGGTAGGATGAGCTGTCTCCTAACATCATCACCTCCCTGCCAGCCCTCTTCCCTCCCGCTTGATATCAGAGTGCTCCTGAGTGCACTGCCTCAGGAAAAAATTGGGGGGCCAATTACAAGCCCAGTAAATGAGAAATCTAACTTCTAAGCCAACAGGAAATTTTTATTGGTAAGAGAGTAATACCAACATACATTTGCTAAAACTTCACAGTGTTTGGTCATCAGCTGTCACAAGGAAGCAAAGGATATGCTAAACCCTGCCTACGTCAGTCACTGAGTCTTTTAGAGGAGTGTTGCAAAGCTTATCAACCACTACTGCAATTTTAGTGATGCTGTCTTTGTAACTGAATGCATTTTTGAAAGCCAAAATGCGAAAAAAATGGGTATAGAGGATGCAATTTTTAAAGCCCTCTGATAAAGGCTTTTATTAATCTAAAGAAATTCCAGGCAAGCCCAGCATTTGCTCAAAACTGCTATTAGTTAATTAGTTGAAATGGAAGTATCTTACACACCAGCTTTATTAGGACTGGGCTGAATCTGCTGATCATGGAAGTAGTCTTTTACGCTCAGTACTGCAGTTACTGTTGTGGGGATTTTGAAGGGAAATCACAACAATTATTTCTAAATCACTGATGGTGCCTAATCTGTTTACTTTTATACATGCCATGTTCCAGGCTTTCATATAAAGTATGTATGTTACGTGCTTAAACTCTCTATGGACACCTGAACACCAGCACATAGTTACATTGGAGTTGCCCTAGGTTATCCAAAATGTCCATATACTGGGGAGAGCTATGAGAGACCTGAGACCTTGAGGAGTAGTAGGCATACGTCAAACAAGGCACCCAAGAGCAATGCAAACAGGACCAACACACCTCTCTGGCCAACTGAATTGAGCCCTTACAAGTAGAACACCCAGATGAAAGGTTTGCTGTGATTTTTTAAGAATCATAGCTACCCACACAGTTTTAATGCATGTCTGTAGGGGGAGATAATATTTTTATTAGCCTGTTCAGTATAATTGGAATAAAACCTTTCTAGGATCAGAGTCCCTTCATCAGGACTAATTAAAGATCTTAAGACTTATGTAAATCTCACATCCTTCATATGTGCAGACCATTAAACCTACAAAAAACCTCCTGCATAAATAGGAAGGAAAGCAAACATTTTCCAGGAGTAGAAGCATGGCATATAACACCAAAATTACAGCTGCCTTCCATAATGAAGAGGCATTTCACACCTGTAGCAGAACAAATCAGTCTTTGTCATCCCAAAGCAACCTGCAATCCAGTGTTCAGAGGATTTTTTTTGAAGATTTCTCTCGGGTATGGAGGTGGGAAGTGAGGTGAACAGTGGAGGAGTAAGAAGGGAGAGGGGCAGAAAAATTGCTTACCTAGATTTTGATTTATCCAGTACAAATGGTGGACTATTTTTATGATGTTGATCACGTTTCATGAGACAGTTCCTGTTACAAAGATGTTGCTCGAAGTGCACGGTAAGTTATGGTCAAATACACCCACAATACATCATGATCCAGAAGGCTACATTTGCATGGGTTTGTAATTAACTGAACACCTGTAAGTATATAATCCTTCTGGGACTGACAGCTATTGTTATTTCCTGTTGTTTTGTCTAATGCGTTTCACCATTGTCTTTCTTGAAAGCTTATATTAATCCATCTATCTTTGAGAAACTGTAATGTGCAAAACTTATACAACAGTTCGTACACATAGGAGTAAATCTATTGTGGGCCCGGGCACACTGACATTTACACTGACATTTAACTAGCACAACAGTACAGTAAGCAATACCCTGTAAGACTTTCATATAACTGTGTTTAAAAATAATGTTCTACTTGTCTTCTCACAAAGTGTTGATCACTGTGCTATTTGCCAGTCAGAAAGTTTGTTTCTGTCTTTCAGGAAAAGTGGATATTTTACTAAAATTTTTTTCCTAGACAGACTAGAAAGGCAAGGCAGTCTTAAAATATCAAAGACAACGAAAGAGTAGGGAAACATGAACTACACAAAATGGGTTGATACTGTTTTAAAAATCACTGCTTCTGATTTTCCAACTGAAAAAAATTCAGATTAATATAAAAGGAGTACCTCTGACACTGAGGTACTACATATTTAAAAACCAACAGCATATTTGTAGGGTTCCCTGTTTTGCAATATTTAAATACAACAGTCTATTTATTTCATATGGCTAGTAAACTGTTCTGCTTCATGATATCTGAAACATAAATGTTTATGTATGAACTCCCTATTACATTTGTCTGAAATTATTTCTGATGGATGTGAAATCTCCAAATGAGTCTTAAAAATCTAGGACTTGGAAATCTAATCATGCTAAACTGCACTTACTGCACCTCAGAACCTGAACTTTTTTGCTTGCATTGTGATGCAAGAAACATTTAAACATACAGCTGTCTTTAAGTGTATGCATTAATCCTGCTGAAGTCAGTAGCACTATAAACATGTGCTTAACAGTTTGCAAAATGAGGCCTTTAGACATTGTCTTTTTAAATTTACTCCCGCTTTAAATTTAGAGTCCTAAAACTGAAAAGATAGTGTCTTTGAAAGATACTATCTTCAGCTAAAAGAGCTAGCATTTTCTGTTCCATCCTTCAGTATTCATTATTACTAGACATACACAAACTTAAAAAATATTTGATATATTTATAATTTATTTGAAATGCCATTTCTTCTTTTAAATAAGATAACCTTCTGTTACATTACTGCACAGTTTGTCTTCATGCAAGTGTTTCTAGCAAACTTTTGCTTTTCTACTAGCTGAGGCTTTCCCCCAAATAAATAGAGAAATAAATGAATAAATCTAACAATTTGCATATTCAAAAGTTTCAGCTCTAATTTAAATTGCAAAACAGAGCCACTTTTGATGCACTGATGGAGCAACATGCTATACTTAATTTAATACATAAAGAGAAAACCTGAAAATAAATACAGAGTCCTCATGTTTAGGTTTTTGGTTTTATCCTTCTCTTTTGGAAATGCACACACTGTACCTTTTCCTGACAGATCCAGATAATTTAAAGGGATAGGGGAAAAAAGTCACACAGCAGAATTTATTTTCTTATACAGGTTTTTTTTTTAATTTTGCATTAAAGAAAGGAACTTCATCAACATTGATTGTCATTTACAGAAAACATTCAAAAATCATGTGTGCATTATTATGGAATGCTAACAGTATTGAACTAATAATTTACAGGACACAAAATAAGACAAAAATCTATTACATTCTAAAGTAATATAGAACCTTTTCATTTGACAGGGATGCTGGTCCTACAAAATTCATGATAAAAAATAAAACCCTCAACGGTCACTTTCTAAATGAATCAGGCTGTATTTTTACTCACATACACATAAATTAGGTCAGTTATATTAAACAAGGGAGAAAGATCAGAAGAAAATTGCAGATGTAAAAATGCTGGATGAACTCCTGGCTCCATGGAAATCAGTGAGGGGTTTTGCCATTCATTTCAATGAAGCCAGATTTTTACCCAGTATGTCATGGTTCATTTGCGGTTTTGCTTTTTGCATCTACAAGCCAGTTAAGATACATCAGAATTATTATACAATTAAGCTTCCAAAAGAAAAAAAAAAAAAAAAAAATCACTGTTGACTCTATGAGGCATTTGATTTTAGAAAGGAATTTTTATTCAGCTTTTGAGAGTGATTAATTTTGAGTGTTATTCATATTTTATTTGATTGTTTTTTATCACACTTCTTGACAGGCAATGCAACTCTTGTGTGCTACCAACAGTGGTAAGCATGCTTATCAAGTAGCAAACAACACACCACCAAAATTCAAATCAAATTGATTTACAACAATATGGCTACAGCCAAGCACCAAATAGGTCAGGGCTTGGAGATCTGGGTCTTAACTTCTCATTTCACTCTAACAAAATGAACTGGAAATAGGATAAAAACATTAGATATTTGGAAGTGGGAAGTATATGAAAAATCCATTTCTCTCATAATCCTAAAAGCAAGGAAGCATTTTCAGGGATATTTAAAAAATATTAGAAAGTTTCATTTAAATCTAAATATCTATTTTAGTTATGTTTTTCTTTTTTATAAATTGGTAATCATAAAATAATAGCCATTAAATTCATATTGGGATGCTAGAAAAGCATCCAAATACTTTGTGTGTTACTTATGCTCCTGCCTGTGTTATTATATCTGTTGATAAACTGGACATAATTTCTTTTTCTATTGTGATCTTTAAAACATGTATTTGGTGAAGGTCAGTTATGGCTTCAGATTACAGCTAATGAGTGACCTGACCTCAATTTTGAATAAGAAATTAAAGGCATACAAAAATATTTTGTTCATTGGAAAGAAAAAAATGTTTCTATTAATATAATTAATGCCAGAAGGATTCATAAAAGCCATATGCTGTAAGGAAACATTATTTGCTTGAGCAACGTTTCTTCAAATTACATTAGTCAAATGCAGTCTGCAGGTATTAATACAGTACTCACTGTACAGACTCACTGGGATCATGTTTCATTGACAGTCCCATCTTTTTTTTTACCCGCTACAAACAGAAGTATACACTAAACATCAACGGCTGGTCAAAAGGCTTTATCTATTACAATCAGTTTCCATAAAAACTGAAGAGTACATTACACTTACAGGAAGCAAGTACATAATTTGCTCTTTGATGTTTTTCCTCTTTAAAAAAAATCGTTACAAAGTCTTATGCTTAAACAGAGACATAGAAAAAATCAGTGTATTCACTGTCCCAAGTTATTTACAGCAAAAATTACAGAGACAGCATACATAGTATCAGACCTTCCACAAGCATATATTAAAAGTAATTACATTTGAAAAAATATTTTATTTGTCTTCTACATTTCTACAATACATACTCAGGTTTCTTTCTTCTTGTTTTGTTTGTTTAGTTTTTAACTAACTTTCTTTAGTGTTAATCAGATGAGGCAGAGAGTGCAGTTGTAAAATAAGGGATTTTGTTCCTGTTCTGATTTCTATTTTATTTATACCGTCCATTCATTACAACCAGAGTAATTAGTTTAACATGGGTATTATCTCACAGCGATTAGCATAAATCTCAAAATACCCCATGTATTTGATTTAGCTGGGTGTTGATAACAGCTTAGTGTTCGGTTGTGCTTTATTTGTGGCCACAAGTACAATCACAGAGCCGTTCCCTGTAGCCAACCAGAGGTCACATTGGAGTCACGCAAGAGGCAAAGACTATTACGGCTAGTTCACTTGCTATGCTACTCAGTGGCTTTTTAAGAATAAGTGCACGAATAAATCCCCATCTACTGCACGAGAATGTGTGGTCCACACTCCGTAGGGTTAAATGATTATTAGCATTTCTTACTAACAACAAAACACCTTTTTTGCCTGATTCTGACATTGAAGTGACACATTAAAAAAACACAAATGTAGTGCATCTGAATCTGAATCCCCAAAGTCAACAGCCTAATGTAGTTACTTTGACTTATTAAGCTGTGTGTCTAAGCAAGACAAGTATAAGTGCTTTTTTTTTTTTTTTTTTTTTTTTAATAAGCTGGTTTTATCTGGAACAGTCTTCAAGGTAAAGCCTGTTCTTTCCTGTTCTTTTGTTTTTGTCCACCTGGACCTGCTTGTTTTTCAATGCAGTTGCGTTGTTGTTGCCCAAATAAGGGATCAACATGATCGTAATATTGAAAACTAAGAGCCATTTTTTAAATTCTGTCCAGACAGAGTTTTATATTGAATGTACTTTACTGCTGCCAATGTATAGCCATGAACAAGGGCCTCAGCCTTTTCTTGAAGCGCATACATTTTTCTCAACAGCAGTATCTTTGATCACAAGTTAGCAGCTCCAACCAATGAATCCAACAAATATGCAAAAACACTGTGTTATCTATATTAGATGAAGTTTTCTCTTTATGTTATTGTACAGAAGACCACGTGCAAAGCAAACAATTTCTGCAAGTACAGTTACAAAGAAACACTTATAATTTATTTATTGCTGCTATATTGAATGATGTTTTCTTTCACTCTCCCTATGTGCTGTGCTTGAATTGTGAGGATGATGAAATTATGTAAATGTAGTACATCATGTTACTGAACTCACTGTGAGCAGTATTATCCTCGCTGCCTGCAGTAACACCCAGGAAATATCTCTCTTTTCCCAGAGCATTTTGTGCATTGCCTTATTCTCTCAGCACAAATGAAATGCAAGGATCGTTTGGAGGACACTGACACATCCATCATGTCACTGGACATTCAGGCTGCCTTTTTAGGAGAGTTACTGATCTGTGAGCTACCACCGTAGAAATTTTATGTCTCTTCTTTTCACAATGGCTTCTGTCTGTAGACTGCATACGCAAGGGGCTTTTTATAGTTAAGTCATCTTAACCATTTCTGGGATGGTAAATTACTGGGGGGTTGCACTCATTGTCACCCAGCCTTGCTTGCAGGGACAGCATATGCAGAGACAATACAGCTAAGTGAGGACATGGAGGCTGGGAGGAAGAGGAGGAAGGAGCCTGCTTCCTACCTAATGGGTGGAGCCTCCCTTGCAGGCTGCAGGTAGGGATCAGCTTTGAGAAGGAGCAAAGATGAATCATTTACCACTCCAGGCCTCATTCATTAGGAGCTAGGAGTAAAAGGAAAAGGAAGGAGAGGCAAGGTCCTCTGGCCAGAAGTCTGTTCTTTTTAATGGGCAGGTATCATGCTAGCAAGAATTTTGGTCACTTGGACATGGCTGCCAGCAACCTGAAAGATTAAAATTCAAGTTGCAATGGGACAGCTGGCGAAGAATATCATTATAAAAACCTTGATGCATAGAGATGTTGGCCTCTCCTTTCCACCTCTTGAAGTTGTCCACCCATCTTCTAGGTGTAGGAAATTCAGAAGATGAAGGGAGTCAAAACCCATACATACTTGCTGTGAGAATAGGAGCAATGATCATACTCAGAGCTGAGGAAAACCTCTTGGCTAGAGACCTGGAATTAATTCAATGACTGGCAATATAAGCCACTGCAATTTGTCTTTCTGTATGTGTTCTTGTAATGATAGGTTATAGAAAACATGTGGTGTAAAACTAGGGATAAGAAGAAGCACATTTCAAAATTCTGGGAAATGGGAGTAATTTCACTAGCGCAGTATAAAACAGCGTTATGTTTGCTTGAGGTGAGAAAAGGACTGGTCATACCACGGAGAACCACTGCTACAGGGGCCTGGGGGTAGCTATGATTTCGTGCATCCCTGAGAGGAAAGGGTACCTGTTAGCCACTTTATACAACTGGCTCTTTGTAGTAATTTCTCCATGTGGTAGCTCGGCATAACTGTTGCTGTCATTACTGACATACTATCATTTATTCCACGTCTTAATCTTTCTTTTTACATGCCCACAGCAATTCTGAATATGAGCTTACATTAATGGTACCTAAACTCAGTACCTTTAAACTGCACTTTCTTTTGTCAGTTGTCTAAATTCAGTAACTCGTACAAAGCTCGCTTGCATTTTGTTTCCAAAAGGACTTTAACATCACAAACTGATGGGTCAGTAGGGCTCCACTGACTGTGAAACAGTGGGTGAAGCGAGTCCTGTATCCAGCTGAGGAAATGCTGACAGTGAATTCAGTTTATATCAACGCTAATTTAATCACTGGCTTGAAAGCCTTGTCTGGGTCGCATTCACTTGGGCAGCTCAACCCATGCCCTTCAAAGCCTCTAACATTCTCTTCCGTATTATCACTGTTATGTTTATATAGCTATTTTTAGTAATGAAACATCCCTGAGCGGCATACAGTGCAATATCTGCATCAAGCAGTGATTGTCATTTACAAAGCGTGAAACTTAAAAAGGAAAGACGAGGACTGGGTCTCCAACACACTGTTCCTAATGGATGTCAGAGATAGGAGTTAGTTTCTAGAGTGGAGGCAGAAAGTGCTGGGACAGGTTGGTAGGTGTAAATACACTATTTTTTTATTGCCAGGGAAAAGCAAGCTGTTCTGTCTCCGTTTTCCATTTCACGTGTGCTTAGACATAATGTATTTGGACAAACAACTCTTTCATGTTTCAGTTTGATCTTACTGCCCAGTGCTATATTCCTGGGACATCCAACAGACAATGACTCTGAAAATAGGAACCAGCTTCCAGGCTGGACCTTGGCTCTTCTGAAAACAGCACAATCAATGCGGATTCAGGAGGAAGGAGGATGGGGGGAGCCTGAACATCTTTCAAATAGCTTTACAGCACAGCTTCAGAGCGGGTGAAAAAGACAACAGGAAAAGGAGCCATCAGCTGCACATCTCTAACTCTGCTGCCTGACCGATTTGTGAGACTGCTGCAGCCTTGGAGCAGCTCCCACAGCCTGGTGGTGGGAGGCTGAGAGGCCAGCGCACAGAGCAGCTTTGCACCCTCTTTCTGTACAAGTTGTTACGTCAGAAATCCCTGCAAACTACCCCAAAGGGAAACGTACACCTGTGCAAGCTGGCGCCATGAAAACGAACAAAGAAAATCACATTATAAAGCTCATCTTCATGGACAAGTCAGGTAGCTGCCTCACCTGGAGCACCATAACCTGGCATAGGCATCGAGGCAGCACTGGCGCCCAAGGTGCAACAGGAGGAATAAACTGATTCCTGTGAAATGGAGCTGAAATGAACAACAGTAAGCGTGAAGTAAAAATATTAAAAAGCAAGTATGAGGATAACGCCGACTTGTGCTCCGCAAAGCTCAAAGGGGACCTCTTAACACCAAGGGCCTCTGACTTTATGAGGGGTTGAGCACCTTCTGTGTGGTGCTGAGATGCCTCCATCTTTAGTGGCTCTAGTTAAAGCTAAGGGAGCCTGACAACTTGCAGAATCAATTCCTAAATGCTGCCTATCACAAACCAATCAAAAAATATGCATTTTTGCATGTTTTTGGGAACAAGTTGGCTCAACTGAGTGCCTTCTATTACCCTGGTTTTTTCCTAGCAGTCTCTAAAGCAATCTTTCCATTAGAAGGAAATATGACTCTTGGAATTAATTCTTTACACAAAGAGCTGGCAAGAGTCACATTTACACCAAAATTAAGTCTCTGTGGTAGTGTAATGAACAGCCTACATCTGCTTCCTTGATGCCAAGGATAATTTAGATCGATGTGGTTGAATTATCTGAGAGCAATATTAGATGTAGAAGTTTCAATATGTGCTTTAAATATCCTTTTGTTAAAGATCTGGGTTTAATCAATCATTAAAAATGTGTCCCATTTGAAAAGCTTGTCACTAAAAAAATCAACAAACATAACCAATTACTACAGAGAACAGATGTGACAAAGCCTAGTTTTAGAGATTTAATTGAAGGGCTTCAGACACTGCTCTGGACTAATGAAAGCCAAGAAGAAATTAAGTGCAGCACTAATATTTTCTGAAATGCATTTTGTGAGTGGATTATGCAGTTACTTACTTGAATTCATGCTTTTTATTATTTAAAGTCTATGGATAACTTGAACATATGAAATCCAATATAAAGAATTTGAATTTTTAGTATAAATGACTATGTATCAAAATCAACAATAAAAATCCAGCCTGTAGCATGTGATCATTATTTGTTGCTCTAAACTCAGTCAATGAAGGGCAAAAGAGGTACTACTTCACCTATGTGGCCAATCCCAAATCACAGAAAATTAAACAAGATTTCTCAGCCTCCTGTACCACAAATAAATAATGTATGAGAATGAATTTTTATTTTCCAAATAAACAATAAGTTTATTTGTTCAAATTTTGTAGAAGTAGTAACAAAATCAAAGCAAGCTGTTAATACTTAACCTTATCTGAAGATAAAAATTTGTTTAGCAATATTTGTAATTGTTTGTACGGCTATCAATGGCAATGAAGATTTTGAATACCAGCATCTTAATATTTTTAGGACCAAAAAGCAAGAATCCATATTTATTCCAGGACTGGATACTGCTACCTCCGTGGTCTCTGGCAAGTAATTTAATTTCTTTTCCTTCATTTCCACGTCTTTAAAAAGTGACAGTAATCCTTACTGATTGAAAAGGTCATGAGGTTGCGGTGATCTAAGAATACTGCTTTAAGGATTAAAAGCCCTGCAGATAATGATTAAATAATGTCTTTTTCACTGGTGATCTCCATTTGTTTATCTTGCCTAAGACATAAGTCAAAAAACCCAGGGACTGATTAGCTTATTTGAAAAGAACAAAAC
This sequence comes from Gavia stellata, assembly GCF_030936135.1. NCBI lineage: Eukaryota > Metazoa > Chordata > Aves > Gaviiformes > Gaviidae > Gavia > Gavia stellata. The sequence goes on from NC_082637.1 coordinate 40,241,433, forward strand.
ATTTTCAAGATGTAACACATAATTGTGAAGGACTATTTAGAAACATAACAAACCTCTTTATTTATCAGCACTAAGAACAGTAATATTTATCACATATTCTATATTTCAGTGGGTTCGCTAAATAGGTTACTTTTGATACACCGAAAACAAGTTTATAAAGGGTTTCCAACAAATATATATGTATGTGTTCTTGTGTTGGAAAAGGCAAGGAAAACATGAATCCCCTGCAGTTAAAACTGAGCATTTCCAGGGTTCAGTTTGACTTGAGGTTTTTCTCAAATAAATTTACACAAGCCGTACATAAATATAGTTAAATAAGTTTTTTGATATTAGAAAGAATTGGCATTTGTGATCCTTTTCAAGGATTTCCCATGTAAAAGGGGTTGCAAACAGATGAATCACCTTATAAGGGAGTGCCAGTTTTTGGGTTTAAGTGGTATAAAGAAGCCTCAAGAGCAATGCTTTATTACGTTAATTGAAGACATTTTAATGTAATCAGTAGAGATCAGAAAACGTGCTCTGAATTTGGAGCAAAAAAGGTATTTTAGAAATTGCTGTTCTATAGGACTAAGTAATTTTGAAGAGTATGTCATGTTTGCAACAAAATTCTCAGCACAACTAACTTTGCTGTGCAGGTTTTCTCTTTTTTCTTTTTGAAGTTGTAATGGACCTACAGAGAAACATTTATTAGCTAAGAATTTGTAATTGCTTTTGTATCTGGTCTGGCATTGTTAAAACAGAGCAAACAAATGTTGATGTTATCTAGACTGGATTCTGTCATGAAACATGTGGGTACACTTGCAAACTGGCTGATGGAGGGCAAGGGAAAACTCCACAAAGTACTTGGAATAACCTGTGAATTATTTGGTTATGCAGGAGAAGGAACAGAAGATTGAGACTGGAGCTGTGCGAGTCTGCTGGAAAAGCTGGAGGCCTTAAGTTATCACTGCAACAAACCAAGGTTCTGTACCTATCCTGGGGCTCAGCTGTCCCTGTGGGCTCCCTGTGACACTGCTCTGCCATGCAGCCTGGCAGATGGAGGGTCCTTTGGCCTCCCTGCCAGCATGCTCCTCCTCACCTTGCCTCAGATTACACTGACTTTTATGTGATTTGAAATAAAAAAAATTATCTGCTCATGATCCTGCCTTCACTTCATTTCTTTTCTACTGCCTGCTTCCTCTTATTTCTGCTCTAGTCCCTCCGTTGGCATCCCAGAGGAGACTTCTCTGAAAAATCTCTCAATGGGTAAAAGTGGTGGCAAGGACAGACCCGCAGCAGAAACTGAATCCCTGGTCCATAGCTAAAAAGCCTATGTTTTGTGTCTCTGACAGAATCCAAATACATTAATCATGACTGCTAATTAAACTTAATTAGTCCACAAGATTAAGTCCATAGCAGTCTTCCACTTGCCTCTGTGTTTGCCTTTGGTTTTGCAAGCAAATGCACATGTAGTCATTTCAGAGCCAGACAAAAAGAAAGCCCCAATCCTTTGCTTCCCTCTTGAAGTGCATCTAAAATCAACCCCATATATGTATATACATACAGTTACATACGTACAGATATATACATACATATATGCATGTGTATGTAACATACATATATGTATGTGTGTAATGGAAACCATCAGTCCCATCTAAATGATGGCTATGTCAGAAACAGTGATAGTTATATTTGCCTTTGTAACCATAGACATTGCTTGCTTTGACTTTCCTCCTCCTTTGCTCCCTTCCTCCCTCTGTTGCTACTCTTCAGAGCTACATTTTAGGCTTCCTAAGGTTTTCACTGAGTTCACTGTCTTTCCACTGAGTTCAGCAAAAAACAAACCAAGCCTTGCGACTACTTTTTAAAGCAGTATGTATAAAGTAAAATTATGTGAAAAATGTACATGTGGGATAGTCTACATTTTTACTCCATATTTCAGATACTTTACTGACATCAGGTACTACAATGTTCCGTTTTATGTATGCTCTATCCCTGTAACAGGGAGAAAATTCAAAAAACCCTTTTCCTTTCTCCACTAAAATAATCCAGACAAGGCTTTTGCACCATTGATACATTCCTGATGTTTCATTTACAGACTGCACATATGCACTACATTACACATATCTCAGAAGTGATCCTGTCATTACACATTGGCAGCTGATAATTTAACTCTGACTGGCAAAGCAAATCTTGATTGCCCAAAGTAAATCTAATACATTACTTGGAGAGTAAGAAATGCATGACAGCCAGGCTGAGCATCCTTTAAAAGTAGGCATGGGATTTTTAAGCTACAGCGTGTATGCATGTAATACCTACATATATATATATAAAAAAAGTATATAACTTATATATATATGTGTGTATTCCATACATGCACCGTAATTTCCAAGACAGCTACAAATTTCCACATGCATTAAACTATCTAAAAACATAGAAATAAGCAAGTCTAATAAGTGGAATTTTCTTAAATTATATTTCAACAATAAACAGCAAGAGTAATACTGCAAAGTACTGCTCTATTCTCATGTATATCTACAATAAAATTCTAGGAACAGTTGTCTCCCAAAACATCCTCCAATAAAATAAAATAAAAAAAAGGTAACACCCAGTGTCCTATATTTGTATATTCATTGTCAGTTCAAAAAAAAAAAGTAAACAAAGAAAAGAGAAAAAAGACATCCCCACTCAGAGTTGCATATTTACATTCTTCAAACTGTAGCGGTGAAAAATAATTCTATTAAGTGCAGGACATTCCTAGTGTTGCAGTAGTGACATTTTTAATAAGTTCTTCATGAAAACATTTCTTTTTGTCTTAACAGTGACGCATTCCATGACTACGTGAAAATTCTATTATCCCCTTCACTTGCAGCCAGTGGTTGAGTCTGGATTGAAAAGCTCCTTGTATAATGGTGGAAACAGTGTGTTCACTATATCTGGATGAGATTGCTTAAATACCTGTAGTTTCTCTCCGTGCAAGTTGCAAAGTGCAGTAATGGTTGGTATCTTGGCTATTAACTGCGAGACATCAAGATAAAAAAAAAAGGAAGACGGAGGAAACAAATTTAGTATAAATTACAGTTTCCATAATGAACTACATTAACATCTTGGGTAACTGAATGCAACACTCAGAACTCCATCAAAACTACCCATTCAAAGGACCAGTCATTGTTCTTACCATAAGAGGCTGAAAACAATTGTCCTGGAAATTTTAACCAAGTGCCAAAAATGCGTTTAACGAGGAACTGCCTGCAGGGGTATTGTTTTAAGGCAGATTCATTCTTGCTAGGGTACCAATTAAAAATATTAGTGGTTCAAACAAAAAATGGAGTAAGAGGAATCAGGAGCAAGAGTAAAACAAGCCTTACTTCTCCTATACATTGCAAGCATGTAGTATGCTGCTTTTAACTTACATTAATGCAGCAATACATGGAGAAATGGCTACAAAAAAAGATCACGATCAAAGAGTGCCCGGCTCTTCATTTTAACAATTTACCTTTGTCAAAGTCTCATCGTCGAGGTGGTTCTTCTGGATCACATGTTGAAGTGCAAAGTAAATCTTTTCCTGAAGCTTCTGGACCTTCCTTGGTTCTATTAACCAGGCTCGATCTGAGAAAAAGGAAAGCAAGAGCTAAAGTCAAGAATGCACAGATGTGGGGCATGCTCATGGATGAACACAGTGTCCCATGCTGCCAAGCATTCACAGCAATCATAATTCCCATGAGGAAGGACTGCATGTTAATTAAGACATGGTTTCAGAGGCAAAGTATCTTATTCCATTAAAGGATCACCTGAGAGTTTAATTAACAGACATAAAGTGTACAGGAACACAGTGTTGGCTCTGCATCTCTTTGTTTAAACCAGGATGTTAGAGATAAAGATGGGAGTAGAAATGAAACAAGGCCCAACCATTTTATTATTCTCTGTTGGTACAATCAGTGTTCTTCTAACTTCATACTGGCTAGGTGAAAAACATGTCATGTCATCTCAATGTCTTAATACATAAATAATAAACATATTGATCAAAACAGTTCTTTGAAAATAATAAAATATAATTATTTAAAAATTAAAATAAAATATAGCTCATTATTTACTAGGCTAACATTTTGAGACCAAATATTATATTCTGAATAAAAAGAAATGGCTTCCTTCAAAAGAATTTCTTTAATAATTCTAAAGAATTATGAGTTGTTGCAATGTCTTGAAGTGCAAATTTCTCATTATTTAAAAATGTTCTCTTTTTAAACAACACAAAATAAAAGATTATCTGAGAGAATAACAGTTACAGACACAGTTGTTTGGAAACCTATATGGCTTCTACTGAACTCAAACCCCAAGTGTAGGAGATCTTCCTTAAGATCTGTATTCTCACAAGTAATAGCTTCTGGAGACAAACTCACAGAAAGAGAAGTAGCAGACACCAAGACAATCCCAAACCCATTGTGTTTACAGCACCATTAAACCTTTTGTTTTCCCATGCTGCAAGCTTGTTTCTTCCTCCCTCTCTCCCTCAATCCAGATCAATTCTTGGGTATAGATTTTAGCTTTCAAACAGGAAATAAGAAAATCTATTTTATCACAGGGCATGAATCTTCATGTACAAATAGAAAAGTGCGGGAAAATCCCTTTCAGTTTCAGATCTCTTTCACCCACTCCCAGTCACTAAAATAATCCATAGAAATAATGTAAGTCAATCATTTCAGTGAGCACACATGCCACAGAGGCTGGAGCTGAATAGTATTTCATCACAGGAGGGGCAGGATTCTGTCATTTGTCTGACTGTCTGTGGAGAGGGAGTGTATGAAAAGTGTCCATCACCAAGTACTGTGAAAAGAGACAAAACCAAACCTCTACCTACTTAACAGATGATCAGGAAAAGAAAATAACCTTTTTGCAATGCTTAGAGTATCATTCTCCCAGAAGGTAAGGCAATGGATCCTGTGCCACCAGTGGTCATAGAAACAGAATTAGCTGAGAGCACATGCAGCCCTTACATAAATAAGCACACAATAATATTTAGACTTCACAAGTTAGGTGCCAAATTTTATGCTATTGCAAAAACATGCCTTTCAATAGTGTTAAATCAAGGCCTATTGTGGCAGGCTGGAGCTAAAAAGATTTATCATAGAGAGCAATCCTTAAAGATTTATCTTTCTGTCACAAGAAAAAGCTTAAAAATAGACTGAGGCTGTTGGAGGACAAGTTTAATCACTTATCTGTCATGGAGCAGGCTGTATATAGCACAAGAGTTCTTAAATTCGTGACAAGAGCTAGGTGAAACTTTTACAATGGACATCAAGTTCGTCTCCCAAAATGTGGTTTCTACCACCTAAAATCCATCTGCAAATTTGGCTGGAATTCCCCAAGTACCTCTAGGTGTGTTCACAAAAGTGCAGGAAAAAGTCAATAGATCAGTGGCTACCCATACAGGATATAAGAAGCAGTGGTTCAATTCCGTACTTTTCCTTTTGGGTTTTGAACTTGTGTATCTTTAAATAGTGCACAGGCTGCTAGGCTAGAGAATAGTGTAGGAAAGAAGATGAGGGACAACTTACAAGATCTCCTTTTGCAAAAAGGAGGATGGAGGAAAGGAACATGGCCATTCAGAATTTCAGAAGAGGGACTGGCACCCAGGGGGCATCCAGGTTAGTGTCTTACCACCTGGCTCTGGCACGTTTGCAGGTGGAGATGCCTCTGCAACCTTTACCGGACTCCTACAATGTTTTAACGTTTGAAATCAGAAATCAAGTTAAAGAATCAACTCCAAGCAGATTGGTTAGGTCCACCCCAAAGTGGAAAATCTGGATTTCTGCTCTGAATCAGATGGAAAATGTGTCTGACACTGTGTTTTGCAATCTTAGCAATTGTATTAATGGATGTCCTTAGGTCCTCTTACTCCCGATGGGACTGCTCTGTTTCCTGTAAACTACCTAAACACTGAGACCAAAGGCACAAGAATCACCTTTCAGGATGGTGGTTTCTGTAGAAAAGAAACTTGAATATGAGTACTTCCCATAGGGAATCTCTGTGTACCTATATTAGTGGATGGAAGGACTGATGCAGGTACTTCTGTGAGGCAACGCTTAATTTTTTAAATTTTTACATATGTTCCCAAGATGAAGCACTTTATTGTGAAGAAACTGGAACATCTAATGTGGAAGGAAATTATTTCTTTCTCTCTTGTTTACTGTTGTCATTTTTGTAAGAAAATAAATGGCAAATTTCAATCTCAGTTCAATTTGTACTGATTTTCCCTGCCTTCTCACTCCCAAAATTAGCAGCCCAGCTGAAATGAGAATTATTTGCACAATTCAGATTTGTGGTCTTTTTATGGAAGAGAGATTGCTTTCACTCATGCACATGCTGCTGCAGCCCATCATTTCTTTATTATAGTGTCTTCTATGACTAGAGATACACATGCTTACAGACTGCAGAAATAAGCAGTCAGCATGCATCAAACTTTTTTTTTTTTTTTTTTTTGGTTAAAGGAATAAGAGATACTGTATGTGTCCTCTTGCTTGCAAGTTGGAAAAAGCCAACTTGGATGTGAAATGGGAAACTATGGATTATTGAAATATTTCATCTCATACTACCACCTTCAACCCTAAAACTTTCACTTATAGTGAAAAAAACCTTGGAATTGCCTCTACTTATCTGTGCTACTTAGCAGAAACAGAAGCTGCTATTCAGGAGACACCCAACTCTGAAAGGCTGTATCAGGACTGATGTGTATCAGGACTGAAATGCATCACTAGAGTTAATGGAGAAGCTTTTACAACATGTCTGCAATACAGCTGGCTCAAAGCCAGCGCTGAGTTGCTAGCTCTTTCAAGGGCTTTGTACAGCTGCAAGAATTAGAAATGAGTGTGGATACTCAGGCAACATGAACTGTTGGCAGATTGAAAGAGATTTTGGTGCTTTGCAAACTAAAGGGACATATGTAGAACTGCAGAGCTGAATCAGAATTTTGATGTCCATCTAATGCTTACCTGCAGCTAAGCACATTTCATAAATTACTTGATCCAAAATCCATTAAAATAAATGGGAAATTTTCCATTACTTAAATAGGTTTTGCCCAGGCCTGAGGCACATAACACTCTGAGATGCTAGAAGCTTTCTGCAACCAGAATTTGTTGAATAGGGCTATAACTTGTTCTCCTTTCCAGGATTACCTGGCAAACAGAAACATGACTTCTTTTCAATTTAGCTAGAAATTACATAACTGAATTCTCCTTCTCTCTACAGATGAGATGCCCCCATCTGATCCAAAGTGCTTTGAAGTCAGCTTCAAAATAATCTTATTGTTTCTGTCTGTTCAGCTAACTCCTGTTTCTGTTCCTAATTGTAAGAAAATAAACTGAAGAGTAAAAAACCCTCCAGCTGTTACAAAAGAGAAGTACAGATACTGCATACAAGGATCCCACCACTCTCTTCCTGCTTCCCTTGGCTTCATAATATGAAGTCAGCTGGAAACATTGAAACCATCTTATGCATCCTCTGTTGACATCTTATTGAAGAACTTCACAGCCCAGACCCCAAACAGATTTCCAGGTTGTCTTCAGCTTTGCACTGAGTCAGTCTGCTGAACAGGCCACTAATGCTAACGAGGAGCAAGCACTGACTGCACATCTCTGTCATGCTCACAGCTTTGGTCTTTTCGGACTGTGAGAGGGCTGATGGACAGGGACCCATCAGGACACTGCAGGTCCCCTGTCCCAGAGGAAGTCAGGGCATCTGGGGGACAGTGCAGAGGCAACTCTCACCCCTGTGCACAGTTGGGAAACCTCTGAGCTGGAAATGGAGGCTGTTTGGAGGGTCTTCTCTGGAACACCCTGGCCTAACACCATGAAGAGCCATCGGCTGAATCATTTCACCTCTGAGCAGATGACCTCAAGAACTACTCAAAGGGAAAACAAAAGAAGCAGAGTCCTTTCAGTAGGTGTCATTAATGATGAGAATGAACATGTTGACACCATCTGTGCTAGTCTAATTCTGCCTAACATAATCTCCACCACAGATGTGCAAAAGGGCAAAGTGACCTAGAGGAAGTCTTTAGTGGAACAGGGTGGAAAAATAATCTATGGTGGGATTTCTTGTAAAGGCCTTTCAAGAGGTTACTCTTAGTGGGAACTGGGGGTCTACATCCCCTGGTGCATGTTTAAAAATCCTACACTAAACTGTGAGCTTACCTACTAGATTGACCTTCTGAGTCAATTCATTCACAAAACCCTCTTTTCTGGGGTCAGACAGCCAGCACTCACTGAATGCATGCTTGCCTGTGCAGAGTTATGATGTATGAATACACGAAAAAGAGCATATTGCCCCTGGAATCACCACCTCTCACCTGGAGCTGAATTCAGACAGGACTTCACACAGATTTTTGCTGCTCATGTTCTTATCCCCACAGAAAAAGCCCATCATAGTTAGGGACTCTATGACCTGCTCAGGGCTGTGACGTCTGAGCTCCCTGAAAATGCTAGGAGGAATGTGCACCTCCTTGAGTACTATGCTTCTCTGAACGTGGTCTGGAGGAATGTCAGCCTGCACTGCTTGTCTGCACAATCCTCCTCCATATCTGTTACCCTCACACTTTGGATGTATTTCCAGCACATGTCATTGCTGACAGTCTACCAAAACGAGAGTGAGGTATATTTGGGTAATTCAGGTATTCTTCCATTGCTTAATACATTGCTCAATATCGCTTAATACTGCTTAAATGGCTGTTTAAGTAGGTAGAAATAGAGGTGGACAAGAATGAAAAAAGAAAAATCATTGTGGTGTTTGGAATGAATAATTACCTGGTGATATCAGAACAGCAGATGAAAACAAGGCAATCTCCTCCTCAGTCAGCTGTAAGGAACATAAATTCTTTGCAAAGTCAAATGCTTCATTCACCAGATCATCAGAACCTGCAGACCATAGAGAACAAAATCAATGCTAGGAACTTATCAGCACTTTAACCTGCCATGAAAAGTGGATTCTTTTGGTGTCAAAAAAGTTGTGAGTGAATGTCTGTACTTCTAAAACAAGTGCCTTCCATCAGTTATTAAAATTCTACCTACCCCAAAATGTATCACTAAAACACCTGTTGCAGCACAAAAACTATCAAGAATTAGGGTCATGACCTGTACAAAAATTGCACAGAGATCTTAGAAGAGGGTTTTCTTTTCCCAATGTGGAAATAAATTCTATTTCTAAACAGATATTAAATCTAAGAGGTTTGAATGACCAGTCCTAAATAATGTTCACATACATAATTTTATTAGTTAACAGTACAAATATTTATGAAAATCTGTGAAAACGTCATAAATAATGAATCAACTAAACTTGTAAAGTAATGTTACATTTATCCATATGCAAATAAGAAAAATATCTACCTATATGATAAATATATGCATTTGAAGCAAATATCTATCTTTGAGTTTGGTCCTGAATAAATTTCTGGTAATGTATCAATGTCATGGATGGGCAAAAGACATCCACTTAGCTATTAACATTTCATGTAGCACTCAATATCATGTTGAGAAATTAAGCAATTGTTTCAACACGTGAATCTAAATGAGCTTAAAAGTTTTAGGCAAAACAGTATTTTAAGTAAGTCCTTGTCTGTATTTTGTTGTATTTCATCATTTTAGTCCCCTCATTGCTGAGGCTAAAGTTGCCTTCTGCATGACACAATTAGTGGGAGTGATTTGCTATATCAAGCATAACTGAACTGTGAAGATAAACTTCTTGGCTTCTACCATAAACTCACTTTTTATCAAAACTGCAGATGGCAGAGTAAGAAATTTGTCTGAAAAACCCTCATGCTGCTCTTTTTTATTATAGAAAAACACCTATTACTGCTAGCAGCTAGTGGAGTCACGTTTTTTCTTCTTCAGTTCCAGCCTAGAGATTTGGAGGTTTGGGGATTCAATATTTACTGGAGATTTTCATTGGGGGTCACTATTTTCAGAAAGACAAATCTGTCACTATGTGGCTAAATGTAATTGATTGAAAAATAGACGACCAACATACCCAAGGCTTTAAACATTTGCATCCCTCCATACTTTCCTTCAAACAGAACAGTATTGTTGAGTGGGTTGAAGGCACGGCACATTCTCACCAAAACCACTTCCAAGCAGCCTAGTAGACATGAAAAAGAGCAAAAATACCCCACATTACTGCAAAACATCAGAATATACGAAATGTCAAGAAAATATCTAGGAAGACATCAGTCATTAGAAACATCTGCAGGGATAGACACTCTTTGAAGGCATCTAGATGATATGTCTCTGAATGAGAGGAAAAAATATTTCTGTCTGCTTCAAGTACAGAGAGGGGTAATTTCAGGTCCAGCCTAACCACATTTTCTTTAGGCTGATTCTTCGCCCATTGCAGCAAATTGGCAGCCTGGACTTAATCTGAATTTAGACCTGGGCAAATATTTTCAATTTGAAATATTTTATCTTGAAAATTAGGCATTTATTGAAACTCCTTTTTAATAACTAAACCTTTTTTAGACAAAAAACCAGCTTCATTCAATGTGTATATAAATCCCAGCTTCACTTGTCTGCAGGGGGAAAACATCACAGAGTGTTTTTAGAGAGAAAATAAAAGTTAAAGTACTGTCAAAAACACCCCTAAATTGGGTTTTACTTTTGTTTACCTTGTTTTTCTTTCAGGTTGGGGAATAGCCAAAGGAACCCTTCTTTTTTTCTCCTTAACTTCCCCTATTATTTCCTAACTCTAAAAAAATACAGTTTGAGAAAATGAAGGGAAAAATTTTAAGTACCCCTTAACTAAATCCAAATCTCCTATAAGAGGAACTCTGAATCTGAGGATTCTTTTGTGGACATGTTTTTGAGTGGAAAGTCCTGATTTTCTAACTCCTGCTCAGCATTAACTGCAAAACAGAAAATAAAACCTGACATATTTATATGTGCTGAAGCTAAAGAGAGTTGTCCGACAGTATAGTCAAATATATCTTTTGCCGCAGGTGCAGTTGTGTTGTTAGCTTTGCCAGCCAAATGAGGGAAGTTACTTGGGGTACACTGGCATCTGCAGAATTTTCATAGTACTTTAAAAAAATAGCTCTCATGCTACGACCCTGTTTTTCCAGGAGGTTGCCTGCATGTTCCAGGGTGTCTCTATCCCTTCCCTTTGCACCTGTGCTCACTGTCTCAGTCCAGTCCCACACTGAGCCACAGCCCTCTGTGTACAGAGTGCTGAACCACACTGGCTTTCAGCCTTAATGAAGAGGTCTTTCTTGAAATAGGAAGCACTTCTTAAGTTTTAATGAGCTGCCTCACACAGCATCCTGCCTTTTACACATGGAGGGAGCAAGAAACTGATATGACAGGGTAAATGCAGGTAATTACCAGTAGTGGTTCACTTGGTCATACCATTTTGTCCTCCTGAGTTTGGCAGGGTTACTAAATAGTCATGGTAAATCTTGTCAAGATTTTTCCGGAGGACAGAAATTACTGAGTCCCACGACAAGGAAGGAAACCCTTTTCCCTCTTGCCCTTATGCACACCCATGCACACCCAGGCACACACAGAGAGCATGGCCAGAGCACACCGCTGTAATCCGCTCTCATTTATTCTGAAACCAACTGGCGCCAGCAAGGATTTCCCCTCCTGTGCAGTGGCTAGAGGGTATTTCTGTAGTCTCATTAAAAAGATTAGAGATGACCACAGAGGCAGGCCCCAGTGAGCCTGCATTTGTTTCACTAATGACAAGTGGGGATTTTACAGGGTGGCAGATGACTGATTCGACCAGCTCAATTTGCAGGGTCCTTCCACCACATGTCAGCTTGGAGACTGCAGCTTCTGCAACGATTGTGTGCAAGCATGTACTTAACAAGCACAACTGACTGTAGAGGGAAGGGGATCAGAAGGCAGCAACAAGAATAATGTGGAGAAATATGGAAGGGTTAATGTAGCTAATGAAACAGACTGAAATTAGGGCTCCTTCAAAATGAAAATGATTTGTAGAACAAGACAGTAGAGCACATTTCGAATGTGCTGGGTGCTAAACCAGTCTTGAGCCTCCGGCATTTACCCACCTGACTTAAGGAGGAGAATTTGGTCATTCTGGCAGAGCTCCATGAAGCCTGTTATGCGCTTTGCAAACTCCACCACATACTGGATAGCGTGGGTGATCTGAATGGCACACTGCTGCCACAGAGCTTCTCTGGTCTTCCGGGAAAACACACATGGAAATGCAAAGCAGTGAGCAAGCAGGTTCATCAGTGCATTATGTTCTTCAGGTGGCCTTGCAGAAAGGTGCAGTCCTCAGACTCCCCTTCCCATCCCCAGGCAGAGTTAGCAGCATCTCTGCATCTCAGGGTACCTAACTCTTTTCATTAGAAGGCTGTTTTCACAAGCCAATTGCCCCAGTGATCTGAACTCTGGCATTGCCTCTTCAAAGGGGGAGAATGCATTACCCAAAGTTAAAATGTGATTGTAATGTTGGCTTTTGTGCAAGATAGATAGACAAACAGTGGCACAAACAATGTAAACATCCCAGAGCACTCTTAGGGAAGAAGTGGTGAAGTGCTATTAAGTAATCCAACAGAATATTTTTTCTAGTTTGAAACCTTAAATAATATATAATCAAAGTATTATTGCAATCTGAACACTGATTGCATCAAAATTTGTCTCCTTGATAACAATTTTCCTTGCACACACAAGTGTGCAAATGTAAACTGATGGTCTTGGTTTGCATGCCAGAGCTCTGCAAGCTGTGGTGTATCTTTATTCTTGCTAGTACTGCATAGCCCCTCAGCTTTCAAAGAACAAGCTGGAGTCTCTTCTGTCTCTTGTGTGATCAGCTAATGGGCCAACTGAAATCTGATTGAAGAATCATTACTAGTGATGCCTGTACAAGAGGCACAAAGATTTCTCTTGACTGGACTACATCTGAAGAGGTGCCAGTGGGAAATAGTCTGAACTTGACCTGAGAATCTCAAGAGGTAGAACAAAAATCTTGTGTAATGAAATCATTTTTCCACCCAGTTTTGAACAACTTCAATTTAAGGAGTACTTTCAGTTTGCCATTATCTATGGTCTATAAGTGAGAGATATTTGTTATTCACATGAAAGGGGATGTGTTTTCAAAATGATAAGGAAACCAAGGTTAGGTTGCCTTATTTTCCTAAAATCCTTACAACAGAGTATCCAATCCTGATCACATTAAAGTCAACTGAATTTCTGCATGAAGTTTAGACCTGTGATAATAAGCAAAGCATGGAAAGCTGGATTCCATAACCATGCCTGCGCTTTGACATTAGCAAACATCCCAACATGCTGGAAAGCTGCTGCTTCTTTTTGAAGTGTCACTCCTTTGCTTTCAGTAATCAGCTTCTCAAAGATATTTAAAAGCCTGTTTTGACCTATATGAAACTTGTCAGCATATCCTTGCCAAATACATTACGCTGTTAACAATTTCAAACCTTAGGGAGCAGAAGAAAAAGCATATTACAGGATTGTACCTTGCTCTGGTAAACCTTAATTTCTTCATATGTGTGAGTCTGCCACGCTAGCTGGTGTAGTTCTTCCATTGTATATTGACATGTCTCCAAATGAGATTTGATGATATTCTGTGCAATTCGATCTGCAAAGAGGAGAATAAAAAATAGCTTGCATGAAACAGTGAACAGTGATTTGCAATAGCAAAATGTTGAAAATATTAAAGTTGTTGGAAAATGCGGATTTAAAAAAATAATCTTTTCTTTCCAATGCTACCTTTCACATTTTTTTTATTTCTGAAGGCAATTGTTGCAAAATCTTTCAGTATTCAACCCAAAGCCAAAGGATGCTTGATAAATAGTGGATCTGCACATGAAAATAACAAAGAATCTTCTGAAACTATTCAGACTCTTTCATTCTGGAAGTGTTGGGGGTTTTTTTGGTGGTGTTTAAATAAATGTCATTTGGAGACCCTGGTTACCTGATCACTTCTGTATGCCCCAAGCCTGTGCAGCTGCCCAGCTCTGGCTGCTCAATCCCGACACGGGCATTTGCATTACCTTGGGGTGACTTATATCAGAGAAACGGGAAACAGGTCTTTTATCTTTTTTCTCAGGTTAGTTTTCAGCTGGATCAGTTTCTGATTTAGCTCAACAAACACGAACATGGAGACTGGTGCTAGCAAGGAGTGAAAGCTAGAACTAGTATCCTGGCTTTTAAAAGAAGAGATGGGGGGAATAAATCTCATATAGAGGATCAAGTTACCTTAAGGTTATTCTGATATTGCAGCCTTAGAAACTACTGTGTAACATGGAATGCAGGATGCAAGGGGAAAGGGAAGCAGTCAGTGCTGGCCTGAGATCCCACTGAAACTAAGAATAAACTTCTCAGGGAAATATTTTAAAGTAGATCTTTCCCCTTTAAGACACTTGAGTGGATTAAAAAGATTTTCACAAAAACTTTCAGCATTAATGCATTAATTCATTAGCACTGGAAGTTGAAATGTCTTGATAAAACATGCCACAGAAATGTGATGATTTCTATTTTGCAGCTTTGAGACCTATATGTTTAATGAAGCTCAGTGCTTCAGCCTGAAGATGTTGCTTAAGCTGACTACCTTTTAAACAACGGAACAAAGTCATAGTCACAGAACTGAACTGAAGTCCTTGTGGCAGAACTGGCATTTCTCAGAAAACATATTTGTCAAAAAGGAAAGGACATTGACAATGCATTAGCCAAATCTTAGCATGGGAAGCAGAAAGAACTAGGAATGTCATCATTTAGTCATTCACATCCTCAACAGTTTGCATACAGTGGTGGATCTCGTGCTTGGAGTCCCAAAACAAGACTGTTTCTTTGGCCAAATGTTGACTGAATTTAAAAACACCAGCAAGAAGAAAAGCTGAAAAATGAATGTAAACATGTATATGTTCCCTGCAACCACTGCTACAGGAGTGTTATTTAAAGGAGAGATGCGTGCGCTACTGTCACAGTTAATAAGCTGAGACTTAGTGGAAAGGTGCTGAAGAAAACAGAAAAGAGTTGCAGGTTTTTGTGGGAACAATAAAACCTGCTCAATTCAATCTTTACAGGTATTCCTTTAAAGGTCAACACTTTCTTTAGGTTTCCTGATGGAAGAATTGACTCAGGCATAAAGATAACTTAAAGTGTATATTGGTGAGTACAGGGATCTATCCATCATTCTTTTACAGAAGACTGGATGCAAGTCTTAACCCATGATGGTAAGCGGTTGCATTTTAGAGTAAAAACCTTACCGATGGCATCCTGTGTTTTACCCCCATACATCTTTTCCTTATATACTTGTGCTTATGTTGAGCTGATATTAAAACCTATTTAGATGTGTGAAGGCCTAGGGCAATCACAGCAAGCAGCAGCTCTGAATGCTGACAGCCAAAGAGGAATCAGGTGCAAGACAGACTTGAAACTCTTGCGCTGCAGGCTAGGCAAGACTGTGTGTGTGATGGAAAGGGTACAATGGGTCTCATGGGAGGAGAGAGACCCATTCAGCATAAGCAGCAGAGGAGGCTGCTTGCTTACACTCAACGCTGGAGTCCGTGGAAGGAGCTTTATGCAAATATGACACACGTTGGCTGCGCAGAGCTGACATGCTGCGAAAAGTAAAAGAAGTATAAGCTTGTCTTGGCTTCTCAGATGGTCCAGCAACAGAAGATCCAATGCAGGCAGAGCATTCACTCTCAAAGGGTTTTAAAGACCACAGCCTTTTTTTCTGACAGTTTTCAGATTTTAGCATCTTTTTGCTAATGAAGTTGGAATCAGTACTCATCTCGGCAAATCCCATGCAGAAAGAAGTTCCTAAACCACTAGGAATAATGTGCTGACATCTAATGTAAACCTGTTGTGTCATATGGCACAAGTACTGTGCTGAATCCAAAATATGATACATTTCTGCAAGACCCGGCAGCTCTGAATCATTGCTGGCAACTGAGTTCAACAGATTAATTCTTTTAGTAGAACTAGAAAGAACGAGGCAATGAGAAAAGAAAGCAAACAGCTTCATATAGTGCAAGGAGAGCTATTGCCTTGATGTAGAGGCTGTGGCCTCAACCCTGTGGAGGTACCCTGCTGGGGTGATGCTCAACAGCTATGTCCCTCCTGTTCTCCAGGCTAGAAGAATCCACTACAGTTACTCCATGCATCAAGTCTTGACTTTTGTTCATTTTGTTTTCAAAAATGTTGAGCCAGAGATTTCAAGGGTCCCCTTACACTGGGAAGCTGCACAGGCACAACTAGGACTCCTGTTTGGATGGGCTGCAAGGACTATGAAAGACAGCTCCGTTTTTGTGACCTCAATGTGAACCGCATTTCTGCTTGAAATGTTGTCAGCCTCAATTCTACATAACTTACAGCAGGTTTGCAAGGTTTGCTTTATGAAAAGAAAAACAAAAGAGATTATGCTGGCCACTCATGTGTGAGAATCAAAGTCCGCAACATTTTATTTTACAAGCACCAACTGCTTCAAGTGTTGAGTGAAAATTAATAATTCCAACCAAAAGAATTACTGAGCCTGCATGCTGGTACACCACCAGCATTATAATAACTACACCTATAAACTGCAGGATTTGTAAAGCTTATCTGCCATAGTATGTAAACACAAATGTAGACTAGATGCTTCGCTCCTCCCCCTTTGTCTATATACGGGGTTCATTATATTAAGGCTGTATCTCCTACCACGCATCATGATCACTTGATACTACATGATACCATGGGGAATCTGAAAGCCACAGCATATCCTAGCAGATTGACTCTGTCTGGGAAACACAGCCCATAGAAAATAACATGTTCCCAGTGTCTGAACTCCAGCATGCACTGTGACATGGAAATGTTTACATCAGATAGCTTGGTTCTAAATTTGAAGATTTCTTAGTATTGGTACCTTGAAATTTTTTATGCAAAGCAGACACTTTTTGTACAAATGCTATGTTTCACTGAAAAAAAAAAAGGTGCTTCCAGAGAGATAAACCAGAAACAACACACTCAATCAAGCAGTCAGTACTTGTAACCAATATGAGGCCTTGAAAAATCAGAAATACTCAAACAATATGTATCCTGGAATGACCACTTATATTTCATTTCTCTCTTGCATATACCTGATGGGTTTTCTATAATGGCCCACTATGCTAGCTGTAAAGTTTTGTTCATTCTTGGGTGCAACGAGGAAATCTACATATCATTGGTTGGCGCGGCCGGAGAGCAGAAACGCAAGAGGTGGGGCTGGCCTCCATGCCCCACAGTGGGTGGGAACACTGCCCTTCCTGTCACAGCGGCTCTGGTACTGCTGGTGGGGCCCTGAAAGGTGCCAGCTGGATAGCGAGATAAATTAATTGGGATTTTGCAATGTGGCAGTGCAAAAAAAAGTCAAATGCGTAGTTGGAGATACCCAGAAGCAGCTGAAAATTGTACATCAGCAAGATGAAGGATTATCTGTGAAAAAGATTTGTTCTTATTCAGAGAAAATTTGAGATTCTTGAAAGAAATACTGTATGCGTGTATGGCCTGTGACATGCAACTCATCAGAAAAGATGGTCTCAATCCTATGACTAGATGGAACAACAAAATGTAGCAGAAAGATGTACATGTACTGTGGGTGACACAAAGGCTTTACAATATGCAAGGGAGCATGGTAATGGAATAAATAAATATCTACAGAACATGCCCCTGGGCTTGTGGCTCAGTGGTTACAAAATAGACTGTTGAGGCCAATACCTGAAAGAGACCATGTGCAAATATTGATGGGAACTGTCCTGAAGCATAATGAGGGATCTCACTGGTGCTAACAGAATTAAATGAAGCTATCAAGGAAAAGCAGCATCTGAAGGGTGAAATGTAGAATATAGGACATAAACAAGATTCTGTATCAGAAATAGTGTGGCCAGCAGGAGTAGGGAGGTGATCGTGCCCCTGCACTCGGCGCTGGTGAGGCCGCACCTCGAATACTGTGTTCAGTTTTGGGCCCCTCACTACAAGAAAGACACTGAGGTGCTGGAGCGTGTCCAGAGAAGGGCGACGAAGCTGGTGAGGGGTCTGGAGCACAAGTCTTATGAGGAGCGGCTGAGGGAACTGGGGTTGTTCAGTCTCCAGAAGAGGAGGCTGAGGGGAGACCTCATCGCTCTCTACAACTACCTGAAAGGAGGTTGCAGAGAGGTGGGTGTTGGTCTCTTCTCCCAAGTGACTAGCGATGGGACAAGAGGAAATGGCCTCAAGTTGTGCCAGGGGAGGTTCAGACTGGATATAAGGAAAAAATTCTTTACTGAGAGAGTGGTGAGACACTGGAATAAGCTGCCCAGGGAAGTGGTGGAGTCACCCTCACTGGAGGTGTTCAAGGAATGTGTGGACGTGGCATTGTGGGACATGGTTTAATGGGCATAGTGGTGTTGGTTGATGGTTGGACTTGATGATCTTACAGGTCTTTTCCAACCTTAGTGATTCTGTGATTCTGTGAAGATAGGGATGAGGAGGATCATGAGAGATCAATGCTGTTTTAGCAAAATAAATGGCTTTTAAATTTGGCCAGGCCTACCTAAAACTACAGAGAGAACAAAAAGCCTTGATTCTGTGAGGATGACCCAGTGAACAGTGAAGTAAGCTATACCCCAATTAGTGCAACAAACTCATTGTGGTTTCTTACAGACATGTGAAATATCGCTTGCCATTCCCTCTCTCACCTCCCATCCCCTGTGTTTGGCTGGCTAAGAGGCACCATGAACATGTACGAGGGGCTGGTCTGCTGAGGCCAATTGGCCAGCAGCCACCAGCTTTTGGGGTGAACATGGGCCTGGGTCACGGCTTCTGCCTTCCCCTAAGGTTGGCTGTCTCCTTCACCTGCTGAGTAGCCTCTTCCAAAGCTCGTGGAAACCCAAGTGTCTGAGACCTTTGCTTCTCTTCACTGAAGCTGGACAGTAGCTAAAGAAGTATTGGTCCTGACAGAAGGACTGGGCAGACAGCAAGGCTATGAAAGCCCTATTCTATCAGCAAAACAGGACAAAAGGATATGTTGCAACAGAAAAGCAAGAGTGTACAAGCTATACACCTTTTGCATAAACTTGGGACTACAGCTCACAACTTCCAGAACAGCAAATGACCTTTCCTGTTTCGAGTTTTGGCTACTCTGCTGGGCTCTTCTTTCAATTTTTTCCTTTCTTTTTTTCCCTGCTAGTGTAATTTCTTATTTTAGATTTCAGTAGACACCTCACAAAAGGCACTCTGCAAAGGTTATGATAGCTCAAACATGTATTGCACCACTGGGTTAGGAGCTGCTTAAATCCTAAGTACATACAGAAAACTGAACATTGCAACCTAGATAATATAAATCAGCATAGCACAGACCTGCAGGGGTCCATCATCAGCTGATGAGTCAGTCCTGCCTTTTTCAGACGTTTCCTTGTAATATTCAGAGATCTTAAACTACAACACTGAGGAAAAACTCCAACTTGGGGTCAAGTACAATGCTGGTGGAAATGGGTGTAATAAGTCCATGGACTGCACACAACATTCACCAGCTGTGAATTTGGCCTGCTAAGTGGAAATTATCCACAGTACTCAGCAGTGTCTGTTTCCTACAGGCTCTTTAGTTCTTTCATTTGTCTCTCTTTTCTCAGGAGAGACTCTAGTTTTTCTCAGCATTCCCTTCTTTTGCACTGGGAACTGAAGAACTTTGAAGTCTGCCTCCTAAAACACTGATAATCATTCTCAATTAAAATGAATAATGAATTTTTAATTTGCCATTTACCCTTAGGATCCAGTTGAGTAGCTAAGAGCTCATCTCAGCTTATATCCTAAGTTGAGCTCTCGCAGGGATCCACTTTGAATTAATGCTGCAATAACACCACAGCTTTGGCTGACTGCTGTAAGCATGCATATCAGTTCATACAACTATCAAAACTCCAGCTAGACATTCTAAATAAAAACTCTGTTCTAGGACCCAAATAATGCAAAGCCAGTATCAGGTCAACACTCTTCTGTACCCTAATTCAAGGTTATTATGACTGCAAAACGAAAAGTTTTGCAAACTGGTTTCATTACACATTTTACCTCAATAAATTCTTAGACAGTACTAGAGGCAGTGACACAGGGAATAAAGCAAAAGTATGTCTTGTGATTGCTGTTAAACATGAATAATGGGTCCCAATTTTTTTAAATGAACTGGCTGAAAAGTCTTAACTTTTTTCACAGAAAAGCAGGAACACTTTTTCCTAAAAGTTGTTGCAAAAAGCTCATCCCAGTTTTCATCTGTCCCTGGCATTCTCAATGTCATAATGCACAAAAGATTTCCCTTTCAAAAACTGTTAAGGATAGACTAGCAAGTTTCATAATACCCATTTGTTTAATAAATTTGTAACACTACACAATATGCAGCCTAGGAAGAAGATATAAAACATTAAAACACTCATATGAGACTAGAAGCGCTTGAATTTAGTTCAGGAATAACCCTCCCTTGTGGTCAAGTTATTGAATGCTTACTGTCAGAAACAGATTGCACATTGAGGCAATGTTATGTGTGTGAATTCTGTATTTCCTCTCTCTCCCTTTGAAATAAATCAGTTTTTCATTTGCCTTTCAAAAAATGTTAATAAATTACAAGAAATGACAATACAATTGAATGAAGTCCTAATCTGGAGAAACCTAGAGGATGGACCCAGAATTCTATTAAATCCTAGAGGATCTTTATAAATGCTTAAAGGTCTCCACTTAATAATACTTTTCCTGGGTCTCAGCCAATTTAGTAAAAACTGTATATTTTGTACTAATTAGAAATCATTTAGCTGGCAGCAAATGCACTAACCAAGGAAATAGCTAGAGCTTACGGGACATGGACTCTACAGGCACCGTATAATTATCACAAATTTATTGAGATGAGCTGTTTCCTAACTTCTACCACCATAGCTTACACGAAGAGATCTTTATATTAAAATTGAGACTGTTCCAAAACAAAAATGTGGTTTCATTTATTACAATTAAGCAAACATTGCTTGGAGTGGACACTGTTCACTATGAAACCTAGAAGTACGCATGAAACAATTGGAATATTAAGGGGTTTAAACTAGGGTTGGAAGGGATTGCCCTGTCATAGTCTGCAAAAGGCTGGGAGAGGTTAGACATACATTTTAGCACTTCTTTCACTGTCACAGGCTCACAATTAGCTTTTTATAAAGATTTTAAGCAATTTAGGTATAGAAATGCTTTAAAAAGTAATGACAAAACATTTAACGATGGTTCTATTTTCCTGTAGTGTGGCAACTGAGCTGGATCAAAGTGGTGTCAGTGTGTTCTGTCAGAAAGTGAATCAATTTGGTTATCATAAGCAATGCCAGAGATTTCACTGATCAAGAGAAAAAATGCCCATACAGTCAAAAAGAAAAACAAGACAGTGCTCCATGCCTTAATATCTTGCTTTAACTATTCCAGTTTACACATGACTTTCATCCCTGCAAGACTACTGCACTATAAAAACTGTGTTCTGATAATTTCAGCACTTTCTGAGCCTGTGTCTGCAGGCTGCATTTTTCCACTAAACACGTCCATGTACCTTTCCCACGTGTTTCACACCAACTTTTCCTCATATTTTTCCACTCTTGTATAAAAGAATTGTCACTGTTCTGTGAAATAAAGTATCAAAACTGAATGGACTGAAGAAAGACATCATTACCTATAGAGCTGGGAACAGCATCACAAACAGCATAACAAGCAGAATTACATTATTCTCAGGAATTCACTACAATGAAGTAGTGAAAAGCATGAAGTGAGAAATGAAATATGCCAGACAGAAGGCACTCAGTGTGAAAAAGTGAACTCTGGCCTTGGGAAGTCAAACTTAAGATATTGCATGTGTACTGGAAAAGAAAAAAAATTGTAAAACCAAGCTTCTGTTGGCTTCTTTGTGCCTGAGAATTAAAGAACAATTGAACATTGTCTAGGACGACAAAGAAATACAGTGCGGACCCCAGACGAAGCTCTCAGAAGGCACAAGGTAAGTATGTATGTTGTCACTGCTGACTGCCCAGAAACAACATCACAGAATCACAGAATCACTACGGTTGGAAAAGACCTGTAAGATCATCAAGTCCAACCTGGGGAAAAAAAAAAAAAAAAACACACCACAACACAAAAAAACAACAAAAAACAAAAAAAACCCCCACAAACAACCCACGCAAGCCAACCACCACACAACAACAACAAGGCACAACACACCAAAAACCAACCCACCCAACACCACACAGCACCATGTCCATCAAGCTACATCCCACAATGCCACATCCACACGCTCCTTGAATACCTCCAGGGAGGGTGACTCTACCACCTCCCTGGGCAGCCTATTCCAATGTTTCACTACTCTCTCGGTAAAGAACTTTTTCCTAATATCCAGCCTGAACCTCCCCTGGCGCAACTTGAGGCCATTTCCTCTAGTCCTGTCACTAGTCACTTGGGAGAAGAGACCAACACCCACCTCTCTGCAACCTCCTTTCAGGTAGTTGTAGAGAGTGATAAGGTCTCCCCTCAGCCTCCTCTTCTGCAGACTGAACAACCCCAGCTCCCTCAGCCGCTCCTCATAAGACTTGTGCTCCAGACCCCTCACCAGCTTTGTTGCCCTTCTCTGGACACGCTCCAGCACCTCAATGTCTTTCTTGTAGTGAGGGGCCCAAAACTGAACACAGGATTCGAGGTGCGGCCTCACCAGCGCCGAGTACAGAGGCATGATCACCTCCCTGCTCCTGCTGGCCACACCATTTCTGATACAAGCCAGGATGCCGTTGGCCTTCTTGGCCACCTGGGCACACTGCTGGCTCATATTCAGCCGGGTGTCGATCAACACCCCCAGGTCCTTTTCTGCGGGGGAGCTTTCCAGCCACTCGTCCCCAAGCCTGTAGCGTTGCCTGGGGTTGTTGTGGCCAAAGTGTAGAACCTGGCACTTGGCCTTATTGAACTTCATCCGGTTGGTCTCAGCCCATCGATCCAGCCTGTCCAGATCCCTCTGCAGAGCCTTCCTACCCTCAAGCAGATCAACACTCCCTCCCAACTTGGTGTCGTCTGCAAACTTGCTGAGGGTGCACTCTATCCCCTCATCCAGATCATCAATGAAGACATTAAACAAGACCGGTCCCAAAACTGAGCCCTGGGGGACTCCGCTTGTGACCGGCCGCCAGCTGGATTTCACTCCATTCACTACAACTCTCTGGGCTCGGCCATCCAGCCAGTTTTTTACCCAGCGAAGAGTGTACCTGTCTAAACCACGGGCCGCCAGCTTCTCTAGGAGAATACTGTGGGGAACAGTGTCAAAGGCTTTGCTGAAGTCCAGGTAGACAACATCAACAGCCTTCCCCTCATCCACTAGGTGGGTCACCTGGTCATAGAAGGAGATCAGGTTGGTCAAGCAGGACCTGCCTTTCATGAACCCGTGCTGGCTTGGCCTGATCCCTTGGTTATCCTGCACGTGTCCCGTGAGCACCCTCAAGATGAGCCTCTCCATAACCTTCCCCGGCACCGAGGTCAGGCTGACAGGCCTGTAGTTCCCCGGATCCTCCTTCCGACCCTTCTTGTAGATGGGTGTCACGTTGGCAAGCCTCCAGTCATCCGGGACCTCCCCCGTTGACCAGGACTGTTGATAAATGATGGAGAGTGGCTTGGCAAGCTCCTCCACCAGCTCCCTCAGCACCCTTGGGTGGATGCCATCAGGCCCCATAGACTTATGAGTGTCCAGGTGGCATAGCAGGTCGTTAACTGCTTCCTCCTGGATCATGGGGAGCCTATTTTGCTCTCCATCCCTGTCATCCAGCTCAGGGAGACGGATACCCTGAGGATACCTGGTGTGGCTGTTAAAGACTGAGGCGAAGAAGGCATTAAGTACCTCAGCCTTTTCCTCATCCTTCGTGACAATGTTCCCCGCCGCATCCAGTAGAGGATGGAGATCCTCCTTGGCCCCCTTTTTGTTGTTAATGTATTTATAGAAGCTTTTTTTGTTGTCCCTCACGACCGTGGCCAGGTTGAGCTCTAGCTGGGCTTTCGCCTTCCTAATTCCCTCCCTGCATGACCTAACGAGGTCCTTGTATTCTTCTTCACTTGCCTGCCCCTTTTTCCAGAGGTGGTAAGTTCTCTTTTTTTCCCCGAGCCTCAGCATAAGCTCCTTGTTCAGCCAGGCCGGCCGTCTTCCCCGCCGGCTCTTCTTACGGCACAGGGGCACTGCCTGCTCCTGCGCCTTCAAGATTTCCTTCTTGAAGAAGGTCCAGCCTTCCTGGGCCCCTTTGCCCTTCAGGACCGTCTCCCAAGGGACCCTCCCGACCAGTGTCCTGAACAGGGCAAAGTCTGCCCTCCGGAAGTCCATGGTAGCGGTATTGCTCACCCGCCTCCTTACTTGGCTAAAAATTGCAAACTCTATCATTTCATGGTCGCTAAGCCCCAGACGGCCTCCGACCTTCACTTCTCCCACCAGACCCTCTCTGTTCGTAAACAGTAGGTCAAGCAGGGCACCTTCCCTTGTAGGCTCGCTTACCAGCTGCGTCAGGAAGTTATCTTCCACACACTCGAGGAACCTCCGGGACTGTTTCCTCTTAGCTGTGTTGTACTTCCAGCAGACATCCGGTAAGTTGAAGTCCCCCACAAGAGCAAGGGCTTGCGACTGTGAGACTTCTGCCAGTCGCTTGTAGAATGCTTCATCAGCTTCTACGCCCTGGTCGGGTGGTCTATAACAGACCCCCAGCAGGATATCCGGCTTGTTGGCCTTCCCCCTCATCCTTGCCCATAAGCATTCAACCCTGTCGTGACAATCATCCAGCTCTATACAATCAAAGCACTCCTTGACGTACAGAGCCACCCCACCGCCTCTCCTTCCTTGTCTGTCCCTCCTGAAGAGCTTATAGCCCTCCATCGCAGCGCTCCAGCCATGCGAGTCGTCCCACCATGTTTCTGTGATGGCGACCACGTCATAGCTGCCCCGCCGCACGATGGCTTCCAGCTCCTCCTGTTTGCCGCCCATGCTGCGTGCATTGGAGTAGATGCACTTGAGCTGGGCTATCGGTCTTGCCCCCGACAATGGCACGTCACCCCTAGGCTCACCTCTGGGTAGCCTGGCTTCATCCCCTTCCCCCTTCGAGTCTAGTTTAAAGCCCTCCTGATGAGGTTTGCCAACTTACGGGCAAGGATTCTTT
This sequence comes from Gavia stellata, assembly GCF_030936135.1. NCBI lineage: Eukaryota > Metazoa > Chordata > Aves > Gaviiformes > Gaviidae > Gavia > Gavia stellata. Next base: position 40,266,544 of record NC_082637.1, read on the forward strand.
TCCCCCTTGGGGACATATACATATACATATACAAACATTAAAGACAGGGAGCATTGACACTGAGAGACAGGGGTTGCTCAGGTGAGGAAGTAAGCAACATATCACTACTAATTCAGACCACACCAATTTTTGCAGATAGTATGGCACTTCCATATACTACAGTGATTCCTAAATCATCACTGCCTGCCCTCTTGATTCTCATGTGTGATCTCTTGATTCTCTATGTTTGCCGTCTCATGGGTTGTGTGTGAGACACAAACCCACAAGACAACATCCTTCACATGTCCCAGGCCCTTTAGGCTCTGGCACCTGCTTTGGCCTTCTCTTTTTGAGGGTTTCTTGCAGAAAGCCAGTTACCTTTTCTTCTGCTATTGACATTGCTGCTCTGAAGCGTACGATAGGGAATCGGCCTATTCGTACACCTGGCAGCAACAGCATGCCTCAGTGCTCGTTGTAACATTAGCTTTACATTGATCTTTTTGCGCGATTTCTAATCTGACAACATTCACAGCACAGTGCTGTTCCTGAGAAGATTGTCATGATATATGGTAATATATGGGATGTATGACATGGTATTTTACATATTTTGACTGCCTCAAATGGTTGCTTTCTAACTACTTTTTGGTTTCTCTATAGAATGAACATGTTTTATCAAGTTTGGTTACGCAAGAAAATATTCATATCTTTTGAGAAAAGGAGGAATTTTATATACTTGATTTAATGGATTAGAAATGTAGCCACTTTAAAGAACCATATTACCATGTTTTAGAAATGTAAGTTGTAGGTAATGTTGGTTTTGATACTGTTTAATGCATCTTTTTCATTCATTTGTAAAACAAGCTGAAAAGTAAGTAAAACAGAACAAATGATCACAAAATGTTCCCCATCCTCAATCTCAGTTAAAAGAAGATGTCACTAATTTTATTAATTTAATTGCTTAATCCGGCTGCTTATATTGTTCAAATAGTCATAACCACAGTTAAGATAGGACCTCATTGTCTTGGGTGCTGCAGAAAAACACGGTCAGTAGAAAATTTTCACTTCTTGAAAACATGCACCGTATGCCAGAAGTAATTAAACTTTACCACTGTGTGAACAGAACTCTTGATTGTATTCCCACTTGCAACAATTATCCCCATACTAAACATAAAGGACAATATTTAAAATGGCGTTTTCTGTACCATCTATAGTACATGGTTTGTAGTGTGATCAAACCCCAGCTAGGAATGCTGCCAATAGCCATCATTGGTAAAATTATTGTGACATTACTAGTTGGCCTGCATTTGATGTATTAATTGACTTAACTGAAAGAGAAGTCAAATTGCTTTCAGAAATAGCCAAAAAGCTTTGTAATTTGCAGGAAAACCCAGTCTGAGGTATACTTTTAGGCTATCTACTGCAATTTCAAATAGTTTTAGGTTAATTGCTTCACTGTATAAATTTGAACTAGACTTAGTAAAAAGGCACATTGCATTGTGCTTATTGAACTGCTATAATTTGTGTTAAGTGTAGTCGAGTGGGACAGCCAGAACCAACATGCGACTGATCCAAAGCCCACTGCAGTTACTGTGAGGCAGTGGATGCTTGGTGATTTGAAAATCACAGGATGAAAAAACTGGTGCTTGAATATAATACCTTCTAGGAAACAGTCTTTATTTTCTAAATCTACATCACGAGTTACAACACAATGTCTGCCCTCCCTAAGTTCTTCTTACATCAGTAAGTGCTAAAATATGGACTTAGTAAAAGATAACAACATAATCAGCTATTTATGAACATTTGGATCATTTAACCTACTGAGCTGGGCAACATAAACTCATTAAAGCCTTTAGGTAAATCTGTAATTAGACTGGTTTTGGTCTAAATTTGCAAATAAAGAAAGATTACTAATTTGGAAGTGGGAAAAGATAGGACTAGAAAATTTTTAAAACTTTCAAAAATATTACATTTTCCCCAACATTTCTGCCAAATTATTTATTGGTTTTATTGGTTAAATTTATTTCTAAATATATGCTTAAAAAAATCAGAATTCTACAGTTCTAGAAAAACACTCTTCACTCCAGCATCAGTTCAGCTAGAACGCTTCAACATCATAATGCTCTAATTTATTCCTTCACTTTTCTGTCCATTTTTTATGAAGCTGAAGTATTTCCTTACTGAGCAATGCTGACAAATGAGTTTTAAAGCTTGCCATTCTCTGTTCTTTTGTTGAGTGTACAAACCGGCAAAAAAAATAGTTAAAAAAAATAGCAGAAGTTCTAAGTTTTGTCATATGAACTGAAATGAGTACAGAACTGAAATATTAATTTATTCTGATTGTCACTTTAAATAGGTAATGACGGTAAGATACAGAGCCCTAAGGGTATCTGCAGACATGCACGTGCTGCACATTTTTAATTGCTCACTAGATGGCAACATTGCTCTGCTGAAATACAGCTGTAAGGCTGTAGACACCTGCCCTGCAAAATTTGACTATCACCTTGGTAGGAGGGATATTAAACTATGGCTTAGAAAAAGAGGTGAAGAAACATTGCACAGGACTACAGTCACAAAACCATTATTTCTGCTTCACTGAGTGGTGGACAGTGGCCTTGTAAAGGGAACATCAACACAGGCATTGTTAATATCACCTTAAGTATGGGTTTTATTCAGAGTTCAACAGCAAGGCACACCATACTTTTTAAGACATCAGTCTGGTGCTAGTATGCACATTGCATATGCAACATACAGTGCTGTGGACATCCATGAACAGTATAGGCTACCTCCAAATAGCACTGATGTTGAAGAAAAGCCATGTATATATACATAAACAACACCTTTTTCTGTAATTATAGAGGTTGAGCTATGTGACCTCCTGTACGCTCTAGCGGTGCCTTATTGACTACCTAAATACACACAGCTATAGGGCACTTTTCAACTTGACCTGGAGTGAATCCTTAACCAATCTGTTTTCTCCACAACATTGCTTGCTACTAATTTTTTCTCATCTTTCAGAAATCATAAGCTGGTAAGTTCAACTGCAGTCAAGGCAGGGAAGCCTTTCCATTAACTTTTACAGACCAAGATCTGAGCCACATATTTTGTGAGGAAAATGCAATGCTCAGCTCAGTGACAGATAATATTATGCACATATATTTAAACAAGATGTTTTTTAAATTGACCAAGTCTGAAAATAAGCCTTTAATACCTGCTAATTTAAAATCACACTTGGGAGAAAGCATTGCTGTCCCTCTGTGGGGCTACCAGGGTCAGGAAATGGAGTTCCCTTCTCCCTCTAGGATTTCCCACATACCAGCTGACCTCTGCCACTCTATCTGTGAGAAGAAAGCCGTTCTGCAAATGACCAAATTCTCGCTTTTGACACCATGAGCAGATTTCACCCCACGGTTTGAGCTCCCACTGCAGCATGAGGAATTTCTGCCTTCCCAGATGTGCAGATGGCACGGTGGTCAGGGAGAAACAGGACCATGCCGCAGGGTCCCTGGCAGCATGTACCCTCAGGCCATGAGTGCCTCTTGTCCTGGCAACATTGCTGGCTGGCGGGACACACCTAGGTCATGCCACCTGTGAACAGCAGGACAGGTAGAGAAAGAGGCTGCCCAACTCATCTGGTCACTGCTTCTGACCTACTTTGTGCTCTGCCCACTCAGCTACAAATCCAGACCAAGTCTCCAATAAGATGCCTTGAGTTAAGGGTGAAAATACCTCCCTTAAAAGAAAAAGGAGCTGGCCTGGAAATGCAGCTGATGCCAAGCTGAGGCTGTGCTCCTGTATGCTTATTTACGAGCTTTGGACTGATTTCTTTTTACTTTGAGTTTCTTTTTGTAACATGAACTGGAATACTGACCAGGGTTGAGCCTAAGGCACAGTTCTGGCTAATGGGGAAATAATTATTTTATCCAACTTTTCTCCATCGTAAGCTCTGGCAGTTACATGAGAAATTTGTCTCTCTATCTGAAACTGCTCTTTCTTATACTTAGCCCTCTCTTCCATAGGAGACACTACCTATCCTGTTTCTTATGGTGACCAGATTATGTGCAATTGTACCCTGGACTATTCAACTCATTTGGAGGAATATACTGGTACTAAATACATGTGAACGCGCCCTATATAACTTTAATTTGTCAGCACCTCTTTCTCCTACATCTATTTCCTGGTACAGTATTTAGAGATACCAGTAAGCATGCAGTGCAGGATAAGCTATATTTTGCTTGCTGTGCCATTCTCATGCTATGTGTTGAAACATTTGCTGTGTAAAAATGTTGAATTTCAAAACTGTTAAGTTGAACAATTTCCATTTCCACTATAAAGTCTACTGTAGATGAAGGTATGTTCAGGAAAAAGAGCACTTTTACATTCAATTAAAGCATAGAACTGTTAAAGATCAAAGGAGGCCTGACCATTTTGATTCCTTTTTGGTGGAATTAGAATATTAAAATGTGAAGAAAAGAATGTAAATGATGTGTAAATTATGTCATAAAGTATCTTAGAAAATATTATTTTTGTAACTGAATCAAACTGACAGGGACTTGTTCTTTGGATTTTTCCAAGAACCTTACTATTGGATAGCAAGCAAAAGTAAATAATAAAGTAATTTATGCAATTGCAGCAAGTTGTTTAGTCAGGTGCAGCAGGGACCATTGTTAGAACTTGTTTTACAAGCATTTAACTTTTTCATTAATAATCTGAAAAAGAGGGTTCACAGCATGCTAATTAAAGGAAGACATAATTCTAAATTGAAAGAAGTCACAAAACATCAATGAGGACTGAGACATAATGTAATAGGATTGAAAAAGTTAGAAAAAATAAGAAAGAGAAAATGAGATTCAAACTTGGAAATGTGCAATCAGAGGTACCTTAATAAAAATTGCCCTACAGAGGAGAGAATTAAGTGAAAAACAAGCAAAGCAGTAACACTGAAGAAATAAATGAACTGGATATTGGTTGGCATGTGATGCAGAAGCTGCAAAGACTGCTTTGATTCTGGGCTGCCTGTGAAGAAGTCTGTCCCTTGGAGAGCTTACAGTAACTTTTAGGAGCTCAAGGATGGAAGGTATCTCACACATTCATTTATGAGTAAGAAATTAAGAGGGTTGCACTCAAGATCAGGCGAGTGGCAAGTGAGATTGTCCTTAAAAATATACCCGTATTTGAAGAATATAAAGACCAGAAGAAAACTTAAGACTGGAAATTTGAATCTGGTAGAAAGTCTTCAGTGAGGAAAAGAACTAACATAATCTGGGATGCTTAAAGCAATGGTTCAGTATATCGCTAGACAAGGTAGTATAAAGAAGTTTCCATCAGGCACGAGGATCAATGCAGTATAGCTTTTCCATCTCCTGTATATTCTCTATGATTTCATCTAACAGTTAAGGCAGTAACTTCTATTTAACATGAATTAAGCTTATTCCTAAATCTTACTGGAGTGAATAAGATACAATGCTGCGGTGAAATTTAAGCACACCGTAATATGAAATCAATGCATCCCAGTGCTTAGAGTTTTCCTGCTTTGACTGCAAGATGGCAGCTTTACAGATGGTCCAACAATCCACTGAATCATTAAGAGGCATTTTCTGTTTGTTTTTAAACACTGAAAATATCATTCGCCTGTGCACTAATCCTAATATTTTATGGTACATCTCTTCCATTTTTTCAGCTGTGTCAGCTGATCCATTATACTACATTATCTCTCATTAACACCCTTACTTCTCTGCTGTAGGTGCCACACATGACATACAGCACTACTTGGGTAAAATCCTAGCAATTTAGGAGCCCCAGTTCCAATTTCAAAAGGAAAAGAGGTAAATCCCAGCACCTGAAATTTGCTGTCAGCTCAGAAACAGGCCCTTTGCTATGTGCTGCTCCCTGAGCTCTGGGGTTTTCCCTGCTTTGTGTGCTCCAGATGGCCAGATGACATAGAGGGTGAAAGACTGGGAAATGTGACTGGTTTAGGGCCAATAGAGCAAAAAAATGGGTGAAAATTTAAGAATGATGCATTATTTCTAAGTGATCCTGCAAGAGATAAAAGTTAAATGCTCCATGAGTTGAAAGATCCCATTGGCTTCAGTGGGATCCTTTAGCCACTAAGGGTATAGTCCCATGGCCATATTCTCTCTTTGGGCTCACTTCTATAACTGAACACAAACCCTAAGTCATGGGCTATCAGAATTGTCATATTTCTGGCACCTCCTCTGAGTCCCCCTGGGAACATTTTCCTTTGGTAAAGGGTGCTGCAGGGAAACAGTTCTTATGACTGTTTAAATTGTCTCTCAGCTGGTTTGGAGTATTGCGAACCACAGTTGCAGGACTGAGGTTTGCACAAGCTTCATGTGAGTAATACTCATACTGCCACAAGAGCTGAGAGGGAAGTTGGAGGAGATGTTCCTCACTAATCCTCTGTACTGGTATGCTGTGGGTGTAGGTCTTGACTGGACAGCAGCCTAGGCCAAAAGTGGTAACAAAACATGTCCCACTACAGTGGCAGAAAAATATAACTTTCCCCTGCACAATTTGCAACTAAAGCACACAATTTGTTACACAGCTTCCTGAACATGAACATCCATGGGTAGAAAACATGCTATGTAGTCTAGCTGCACCTTCATTTTTTTATCAGATGGTAACTACTATATATACCCTTTTTGCAATGTATATCAAGTGCATGCCACATCTCCAGAGCCCTCAATAGGTCTGAGTATACACATAGATTTACACATCTCAGTGTACATCCATGAGGCAGCAAGGCCAGGCCAGAATTACAGAGATTTTTATTATGTGTCATTAATTCATTTGTTACAGGTGCTCTTGAATACCATATTTTTTCTTTTTTTTTTCCTTCTTCTTTCTTTTTAATTAAATTCCATTAACTAAGTGTTACCCTTTGATTATGTTCTCTACCACAACTGACTCAGCATACTTCACTTGTTGAGGTGGGAAGTACCTAATTAGGATGCCAATGTTCTTTCATGTTATTTCTTTATAACAGTAGTACTTCCAGTTGTGTTGGAGAGGTATGACTGGAGGCATTAGATGAACAGAAATCCTCCTTAGAGAAGAATCACCGTTAGCTGTTGCCTTTCAAACTGTCTCATCTCACAGAGAAGTCTCTTTACTACTTTTCAAAGAAATCAAGGGACAGGTTCTCCAAGGTGTTCAAACAGAGGGGCAGGGGTATCCATGCAACTACATTCAGAGTTTGTGCACCTCATGAATTCAGTGAACTTGCTCTGCGTGTACACCCATACACCACAAGTAGGGAGCTGGTGCTTTTTGACAAGAAATACCCTAGAATTAGCTGCCATGGGGATTCTGGTGTTGACAAGAATACGGGTGGCTGGCTGAAGAGATCATTTAACCCTGCTAGCAATAATCTCATTTGAAACAAGCTTCCTGCTACTAATTACCACTTGATTCTGATTGATTCATCATCTGCTTTGGTGTTCCTATTTCATAAACAAAAAGTGAACTGCTGACTTTAAGAAACTGCGTAATTTGCAGATTTTGGTAAAACCAGAACTTCCTCGATATTGTGTCCATTACTGCCAGACTGATTTTCTTTCCTTTACTCCCTGTATGCGTGTGCACATATACACATGTGTGAACACGTAATCATTGTGTAACTGTGTATGGAATGCCTATATAATATTTTAATAAAGACACATTCTGTATACACATTACACTAGAGGAATAAGAATTTTCCTTACCTATTTCAGTCATGGATATCCCCGGAGCTAACTGGCCATTGTTGAAAGAGCTATAGGTAAACAAGTTTGGTACAGAGGTGAGGTCATAGATAGGTTCCTGCTTTATCTGTTTGATTCCAGTCATGTCTAACCCAGACTGGTCTGGGGAAGGCTGGGCAGAATCCACATTATAATAACCCTCAGACTTCGGCAGATCAATGACATGCCCATTTGAGTAGGTGCTGCCAGTTTCGTTAGTCAGGTTGCTCAAGCCGTTGCTGATGCTGTTGCTGTAAACCCTGGCAAGGGCTTCTGCCTCACCGCTCTGCTGCTGCCGCTGTTCCTGCAGTCGCTGCTGATGCTTCTGCACTTCAGCATACAAGCTATCCCTCTGCTTTTTGGACATTCTTCCAAACTTCACAGCTGAAAAGCAAAGCATGATATGAACCATTGTCGCCTTTCATTTTTTCTTGATTCCCCTCAACCCCACCACTCTTTTGATATTTGCTTTCAGCATTACTTTTGCTGTGGAAACCTGTCTTTTTCTGTGGAAATGAGAGAGGATGCAAAGCTTTACACCATATGTGTCTCACAAAGCAAAAAGTATTGTGTGCTTGGATTTACAAGATGATGACAATAACTCCTATTTGGCAGAAGGGCCTCAGTCAAGCAACTCACTTCACACTGTGAATGTTAAAAAGACCATGCACACTTTTATATCTCTGTGTTCACTGAACAACAACCCAGAGCTGTATGAAATGTACAGTCTGTAGATTCATATCCCATGTGATTTACCAACTTTTCACAAACCTTTAAACAGTGCACTAACAGGATTAATACTCTGGAAGAAAACAAGCCCTAAAGCCCTATTATTGCATCCTTTCAATGGGGTGTTATCTTCACACTTTTAAAAAAAAATCTTACAGGTTAGAGTTAGAACCTAGAGGAAAATAACAGATTTGAAGGTAAACAGCACAAATGAATGTCATCTTTTCCACAGAGAAAAGACTCAGGGATTTACACAATCAATTTACATAATCTCCATGCACAAATCCATGCATTTCTTCTGATGAGAAAAGGAGGAAAACATCAGAGTGCAAACCACTCGGGTTCATTACACTGAGATTGAAATTTTCAACAATGACAGGCTGATTGCTGTGGAACTAGGAAGACTAAATCCACTGCCTGCATATACAGTGGGTCATAGCTGGTTATCTTCCCCCACCCCACCTCCCTGCAAATTCTGGCTTTCTATTGGGCTAGATCTTGGGACCTCAGAGCAGGGGTAGTTGTTAATTGTGCTCTAAAACAAATGAGGGATACATTCAGCAGAATTCATCAGAGCACAGATAGAGGACATTGCTCTGGAAATACTGATTTCTACGTATTATGAGGTGTGTTTTCCAATGCTGAGTATTTCCAGTCCATCTGTAATTGGGATCAATTCAGAATCATCACATTTATTAGCACAGGATGGGCTTGGCTCTCATTTTTACTCCCCCGTAGTTCAGCTATAGCCCTCCAGAAGAGTCTGAGCCTACACATATGGTCGAATGTGAAAATCATCAATCAGGAAAAAGAACAAAAAGGAAGAGCGTAATATGAAAAGGCAGTGCCAGAATACCAAGGAGGTGGCAGCTTCTTCAATTTATTTGTGCTTTTTTACATGAAAAGGTTTTTTTTCTTGTTGTCAACCTCTGCTTACTTGTGGCCCTTCACACAGGCTGCAAGTTACCTCACAGAAACACAGCCTGCCCCTGGAATCAGTCCACAGTGCACTGCACACCCTTACAGACAACACAGAATGACTGTTTTGAAAAATGCAACTGTGTATTTTCTTCAAATTTAAAGTCTCAGTAATAAAAACAAACACCCACTGTTTATTCTCATTATATATTCATTAATTGGATTCTCCAGCTGCTGTCAATTAGCATCCTGCCTCCGCATGATAAAAATGAATCTGTTACATGGCTGAGAGGTAAAAATCACATTCAATGTCTCTGTTAAAAAAAATCCATACAGCCTGTTTTAAACTTGAAAGAGCTCTTAATATCGTTAAGTATAAACACCCTTACATAAACAATGAGAGAAGAAAGCGATGCTATCAGAAGCACCACTCCCTTTGTCTGTATGCAGTGGTCCCTGAATGATAGGTTGGGAAGACAGTGCTGTCAGTCACATTAAAACGCCCCTGTGATACCTCAAATCATTGGAAGGTATTACTTTAAGGAGGAAAGCACGTGCTGTTAAATTACTGAAACGTTACTACTTCAGTCTCCTCTGGCAAGAATCGGGAGCTAAGACATCAAGTAAGCTGCATGCTAGGACCCAAAAGAGTTCATGGATTCAAGGCTAGACTGCAAGGCCCCTCACAGACTGGTAAGACTGGTGAACAAGTTGTTTCAGTTCCATGAGACACACTGAGGTAGGAAAAGACCTATTACAGTCCAAATTTAAAACACTTTTATAATCTTTGGACCACCTAAAGAAATAGCTCTTTAGGTATCTTCTCCATTAATGACTGCTAATTTCAGATGACACGTTTTGTGTAAACTTTCTAAGACAGAAAACTGTTGCCAGTCAATCTAAATTAACACAACCTGCCCTCAGAAATAGAACATTTTCTTCTCATACCTTCCGACCATTTAAAACATGTCTGTGAGCTGGAAACCCCCTGCACAAGCAGCTGTGACTGGGGCAGGTTGGTTGTGGGCAGCCTTGCCCAAGCCTCCCACTGCCCACAGCTAAGGTGTGCTGCTTGTTCTCAGCCTGCTGATCACGGCTTGTCATACCACAGCTTGGAAGATGGACCAGAGGTCTGCAAGGACCAAAGGATACATCTATCGGATACACTGTGGAGCTTTCCTCTGGCGTAGTGTCCATTTTCAGTGCTAAACTATGAAATGTTTCTTCTACAGACCCAGACAGGGATAGGGGGCAATGCACAGGTAAAAGAAATGTTTTTTTAGCAATGCAAAATATTTGGTCAACTGCTCTGAATAAAACAGACAGAAACCCCTAATGCTATCAAGGTGTAAATTTCTTCTTAACTGCCTATTTACTGTCATAAACCTTTCGAGATCTCAAGGAAAGGGACGCTTTCACACATCAATATTTAATGTTAAGATAAATGTTAATGTTTAATATAAGAAGTTATCTAAACTGGAATATAAATCCACCTCTCCAGAGGTGACCTTTTTGTGGTTTTGAACAGAGCAACACATTTCACTTCTGACTCTTTCTGTTCCAAACTAATACTGCCCTCCATTTCGTGATTTCCCCACCCTCCCCATGAAAATAGCCTCCTTTGTTAACTGAATGGCAAAGATCTGTGTCTCACAGTGCGTGCATTACAAAGCAAGGAGCTTCTCCTCTCTCCTTTTCCAGAAATCTACAGGGAGTTTAAGTAAGTCAGCAGTGAAGAAGAGTTTCAAAGGGTTTAGGCATGAAGCAGAAATCTGACTCCTTACCATCTCGAGACATTCCCAGGGCAAGACATTTCTGTAGTCGACAGTGTTGGCAACGATTTCTGTTGGTTCTGTCAATTAAACAGTTTCTCTGCCTTGGGCAGGAGTAGGAGGCATTGTTCTGCTGACTCCTTCGAAAGAATCCCTAGGGGCAAGAGAGAGAGAGAGACAGAGTAGTACCATGGGCATATATGTGCATACACACACACACACAAAGAACCATGTAAATGACTACAATAAACTCTTATTGCAATGCTACTTAGGCTATGGCTTTGCAGATGTGTTGGCCTCATATAGGGAAATTAAAGAACATTTACTTATAATAAGGAGAATTGTGCTTTAGTCTGTAAAGAATGTAATTTTACTTTGTTAAAATGCAAACAATAATGTTACAGAATGCATTCTTATTGTGCAATAACGACCATGTATCATCTAACGCTTGCTCCTAATAGAGGGAAAGCTTGTCAGCATTTGTAAACAGATAACTTAAAAGTACTTGCTCTGACTATTTTCTTTCTTTAATGAAAGAGCCTGGTAATAACAGGCATTGGCTATGCATAGCATCAGAAGCTGAAATCTGCTGTACAATTTAACCTGGCAAATGTTGATCTGATCTGGAGGGACCATACACTTCAGGAGTGAAAAGTAATTCAAATTCAAGCATCACAAAAGCACTAGGATTTAATGACTGTATCAAGTAAAGCCAACACACAAAGGAGAAAGCAACACCTTTATACACTACCATGAGAAAGTAACGACTTTTTCCATTTCAATGGAATATAACATTATCCATTTTATCTATGTAAAAATGTGTAGTTATTCTATCTCCTAGAAGGTTTTTCTGGCCAGTTGTGGGCTATTTGGTTAAAGATCAGAGGGCTAGAAGGAGAGTATTAACTCATACCTAAGGTCTTACAAGCTCCCAGCTGCTACAAATGACACCGAGAGGTACCGGTATGGTAGAAGTGACATGAAGTAGCAGAGGTGACAAGAGGAATGAAATCAGGGGGTGAGGATTAGAGAGAGAAAGAGAGAGGAGGAAGGCATGTTATGTTATCCTTTTCTTTCTTGTAAAATAAAGGACAGGAGGAACAGCAAGTCCAGAGAGAGAGAAACAAAGAAGAGAAGTTCTTTGGCCACTTTGGCGTCTTTAGATGCAGGCAGCTGCCTGGTTGTGTGGTGGGAGAGCTGAAGGACAGCCTAGCCACCACAGGAAGCCATGAGGATAATCACTGCAGTTACACTAGTCACGAGAAGTGATGCGAAAGTGCCTGTGCCTTTCTGGGCTGGTTTGCAAACAGCTCTGAGTGGAGCCAGAAAGCAAGAGCTGACTTAATTTACCAGGCAAAACCAGTGTTATGTCTCCACAGGCTGACAGATGTTAATACTGAGCAATGGATAACATGGCAGCCATGCGTTTTGGGGGAACAAGAGTGCGGAAGCAACAAGGTGACAGTGTCACAGGGCTCAATTCACTTGCTACAGGTAGTGCCTGAATTCTCTCTCAAGTCCTGGTGATGCGGTGTCAGTAACAAACAACAGGTGACAGGCATGGTGTCCCACCAAGGACACTGGCAGTGCTAATTCCTGAGGTCGAGCATAAAGAGACTCACTTCATCTGGCCCATGCTGGTTTTATCAGTGATTACAGTAGATCTAAAAACTAAGTTTTATCATTTGCACTTTTGAGAACACGGATGTGCTTTAGGGGAACTATCAGAAAAAATCTGGTGGGGATTTATCTGATCCTGGCTCACCAAACCTTTCCTGAAACTGTGGAGTTGAGTTTAATTTAAAGCTAAATGGATGCTAATTGCAGATAGTTCTATTTGCTGAACTTTACAGCCAGTTTTGGTTTTGACATGCAAAGGATTTTCTGGTTTAAAGGTTTAGATTTTAGCAGCTCCTATGTGGATATGGATCTAAGGAAACAAATGAATTAAATAACATTAAAAAAACCCACACAACCATCTAGCATTGACTGTGCCTTATCCTGTAGTGTTGTATTTTCCCATTAAGGTTGACCTCATCTCAGAAGAATTCATTTGTTCCTTCTTTGCCCCTCTTAGGAAAAAATCAAAGGTTACCTAATAAAATTAATCTACAGCAGGTAATTTATTTTTCTGAGGAGACTTTTGTACTCTCTCCTGCATAAGATCTAAATGTTGTCTTACAAAGTACGGACAATTCTGTCCTTTCATTTTTAGGGGACTTTTATATAATATTGGCTATGTTTACTGAGAATAATTCCATTTGAAGGAAGATGCAGTTCGTTACTGAGGAACTACGGACTTACAGACAGGTTTCCCAATATTTCCAACACTGACAAGTCTTTCTGCATCTTCAACAAGTCGCTGTATCCATCACCGACAGTCAGTCTGAGAAGGGAAATGGTCACGCGAACTACTGTCTAAATCATGACAAAAGAGTTGTAGCAAATACTTTGCTCTGGGAGTAGGCAGGAGAGATGATAAAAGGCTTCTCAGCAAAAGAAGGAGCCACAGAGGCAGGCGGGATGGAAACCTGTCTCCAGGTTTCACCCCTTCAGTGACAATAGTGGCACAGCCACCGTTTTCAATGGGTCCAGGTCCAGCATGTTATCCAGCGTATGCAGGCATGCACATGGAACAGCAGTAATATTTATGATGCCCCTTAAGCACTTATAATATGCATTTGCAGCAGCATAGCTAATGCAGGGACACAGAGTTAAAGGATTTCCTGTCCCTTGATGTTTGTAGCACTGCCACTGGCAGTACCATCCCTGGATGCTAGTGTCCTGAAATGTTGTGTCTGTCTGGTGCCTAGCTCAACGTGTACGCATGCTTGTGGAGCGGTTCTCGCCTCTTTCTTCCACACATGGTGTCCCTCTTAATTAATTCAGATTTCTAACACATTCAGAAAAAAGGACTCAGAAATGGCAAGTTATTAGTATGTGGACTGAGCAAATAGTTATTTAATTGCTGGGCAATGAAGAGCAGAGTTGCACTGCCTGAGACAACGCTTACTTTAAAAGAGAGCTCTGCCAGACTGAGACGCTTCCCACCAGACTCAATGTGAAAACTGACGTCTTTTTTCACAACAGGCTCACAAAACAAGATTAGACTAATTGATCTGATACTGCAAAACTGGCACAAAAACAATAGGGTTAAAACTGTCGGTAAGTGGAAGAGAAGCTCTTTATCTCAATAAGCAGTCTACACACAGAGCTAAGGGGTATCATCTCCTCTTGAGGCACACACAAGGGCCGGCATTAATCCCAATCACATCTACAGGAGACTCTACCCATAACTGCTCTGTGGGCACTGAGTATCAAGACAAGACGTCGTTTTTCTGCTTAAAGCATTTTTCTCCTGTAGATTTTGTGCCAGTTTTGAAGTACCAGATCAATTAGCCTAATCTTGTTTAGTGTGATCATCATAAGAAGATGCTTTTTTCTAGTCCAGTGTCACAATAAGACAGTGACACACTGTGGGTTGTTCCGTTTACAATTGTTAATGTTTCTGAAAGAAATCTGATCTTTGACACTGTATTGCTTCTCGATGTGTTGGCATTAAAAGCTTTCTTTTGGGAATAGGTTCACCCACATTTTCAGATTTCTCAGATGTTCTAAAATTTCATAAAATATTAAGTAAATACAGACTTACTGTTGCACTCTACAAATATGCACATGCTTTCAAATGTACCAGTTTGTATGTTTCCACATAGAAGAAATCAGAGATGCTGCCTCTCCACCTTTGCAGTTTCCCATTTACAGTCAAAGCTGACATACATGTATTATGCAATTCTGGTTTTCCATGAATAATTATGTAATTCCTTAGATAATAAAATCACAGAGTATTTTTAAAGTTGAACACTGAAGTCTTTCTTCTCTTGGCTTGGGGTATGATTTCCATTATTTGAACCAATACCTGGGATGATATGTTAATATGACTAAGCAGCATGGAAGTTTTTTTGAGTGTTTTTTCTGGTTTGGTTTGGTTTTTTTAACCTCCAATTCCCAGCAATTGCCCTGTGCTGGAGCCTATAAGGAAGAATACAAAGGATCCTTTTACACTAGTCATACTGTAAGGCATTTTTTTCTTTTGGAGATTAAAATTTGGCCTGCAGAGAATAAAAATGTGATAAACTAGGACCAAACTGACACCTGTAAGCTTTTAAGATGTTGAACTAAGATACCGTGCCAGCTTTTAATGGTACATGGATTGCATAGGAAACAAGATAAGAAATCCATCTCTCAAGCTGATTTAAGGTAGAGCAGGTGTGACTTAGAGTTGCTGGCTTCTGTATCAGCACTTACACTGCATCAGGTGCGATTAATTCATGTTTCAAATGAGGAGGTAACTAAAGACTATTTGATGAAAAAGAAAGCAACTAGTAAAATTAGGCATGAAACGCATCTATATCAGCAGCAGGCTTTACAGCCTTTGGCACCACTTGCTTGAAAGCGTGTAAGAGTGTGTTATTGTACACAGATGCCTGAGGCTAATGCAGATGCTGATGACTATGCTGTATTAAAATCTCATACCTTGCAGCCTTCACATGTGATGACTCCATAGTGTATTCCAGAGGATTTATCACCACAAATTTTGCATGGTATCACTTCAATTTGTGCTGAAAAAGGAAACAAGACAAATATTTTGAGTACATAATTCTATTTTATTTCTTTCTTTCTCAAATGAAGATCTTAAAAACTAGAACTAGACAGTAGATAACCTGTTTACCCTGCTGACAATATAAAACTGTTTTGTATTGTACTGTATGTTTCTGAATGCTTTAATATGGCAAATTTTAATTGCTTCACATTGTGTAGTTTCAACCATACCCCACAAAACTCTTCAACAATATAAGATATCTCATGATTAGCAAGTTTTTCCTCATATTCTCCTTTTTTATTTTTACTTGTTAGTTTCATAATCATTATTGCCAATGACAGTCATTGGGATCCTAAATAATTATCTAGATTGTTCTTGCTTACACATTTCAAATATTCATGACTTTTCATTTTGCTGAGGTAGAATTACATGGTATATTTTGATGCGTTTTTCAAAGCAGTAGAGGTGATGAAGTTTTCACATCCTTCAGATTATGGTTGTACTTAAGAAAGTTCCTACCTATAAATACAATTTCCTATGTCATCCACAATTTTTGGGTTAGCTTCTGCATCCCATTTTATTTTAATGAACTAGGTTGTGGTAGTTTCTTTCCCTTCTTAAGAAACTGGCATGATAGCCACATAAAAAAGAAGGCAATTCCTTACAGAAAAGCATCTGCAGTTCCTTGGCAATTTTGCCAGGTTGATCCTGCTCAAAAATTCCTATGCCTTATCCCCATTGAGATAATTAAAACCTTTAAACATGCACCTCCAGGTACTGCTGTTTGAGAGGCTAGTTTGAGTAATTGCTCACAGGTCTCTGCTTGAGAGGCATGTGGAGGGAGCAAGCCTCAGCTCTGGGACCACACGCTGCTTTATGTTGACAAGCCTCAAAGACATATGTCAACGTCAGAGGCAGGAACTACAGTCGGAATGTGAGGAGATCGTCAGGAAAAGACAAGACAAAGGAAGAAAAAAAAACCCCAAACAATATGAAGGTACTTTTAATGTGACTTGCATATACAGTTTGTAACTGTGATAGGAGCAGAGACAGAAGAATTGATCCTGTGACACTCGTTGCATTTAGCACAATACTCGTTACTGTGAGCAATCAATAATTCCACTCATGACTTGCAATTATAAGCACTATGTTCATGGCAAATATTTGTGGACCAGGTCACTAAATGCTAAGACTCCATGTTTCAGTTAATATGAAATAAATACTTTAGACTTGCAACTCCTCAGTTAATTCAAAACCTTATTCAAAACTAACCATTCTATAAATTAGTAAATACAGGATGTCTAGGAAATTGCTACCATGGCTCCTTAGAGAGCTGACAGAAAAAGCAACATCTTTAGGACATAGAAGGCATTTGAAGAAGTTTGGAAAAGTAGCCTATGCTACTATCTCCTAGGCATTCCTTTTTGTTCGTAAGACAGCAGAACAATTTAAGGATTCGTAACAGAAAGCTTGCGTCATTAATTGTACAGGCCAGATGAAAAAGAAGTCACTGTATTCCCAAAACCATCTTGAATTACTGTAATTAACACCCAGTGTACCAGGTTTCTTTTGCAGATTTAGTGATTGTCAGAGGTTACTACACCTTTTTCACATTGTATCTTTGTTCAGCTGCCTATAATTTTATGTTGGTTTTCTTCTTCCCTTCTCCTTTTAGACCAACAAACAGTTTAGGGACCTGTATATCCTACTTCTCTCTTGCTTCTCAATTTCTTACAAGTATAAAATGCATTGATCCAGTACCGCTTCCTGAATTTTGAGGCAAAAATGGAATGAACTTATAATAATGGAGTTGCCACAATGAAAACTTTCAGCAGCCCAGGAACAGAACTTATTTTCTTCCAATGTAGTAAACATGAGGAAAGATACAAGAGCAAAACTACTTATCTTCAGTTTTAAAGTCCTTCCACTTACCTTCTTACCCATCAACTTTGATAATGTGAATGCGAATAATGTCTCCTGCCTTTTTTCAAGACAGATCTTAGCTGTCCATTTGCCCAAGTTTTCAACAAGCACATTCAGTTTTCATCCTGTCTTGAAACTTATCACTCAATAAAAGCCTGCAAAACCACTGTCACCCTGATGTTTAACAAAACATTCATAATTTTTGGATATGTGCTGCATTGTGATTGCTCTTTATCACCAACTATAGCTTCTCTCATCAGTACCACAGGGTCACCCCATCTCTCTGCAGTATTCATCTCTTGTTTTATAAATAAGTTTAAAGTTCATTGGGGCTTGGAACTGCCTCTATATTTATATGGCACCCTACAAATTAGAATGCTGCAGTGGAAAATAATTAATTCTACATGACTAGTAATAATAATCCACAAATGGGTTTACCACCTGGAATCTAATTCATTTGCTTAGGACAACAGGAAGAAGGGTGGAATTCTATTAAGGAAGGAAATGTAAAATCATGTCACACATTTGAAATGAACACTTGGATAAAAAAGAATATGTACTTAAAACCATCTTCAAACCAAGCATTAGCTATTTTCTCAAATGCTGTTCCAAGAGGAATAAAAAAGTACACTGAGCTGCTTTTTTTTCTTTTTTTACCAGCAAAAATTTTACTCATGGGCACAAAATTCATTATCCTAAAAGTCAGGCAATAATCAGGTTTCAAGAATTGTTATATTGGTGAAATTAGGAATAAATCTGGAAGAAGATATACAGTTAATTTGGTGAATTCCTCTTGAAACAATTTTAAGAGTCAACAAAGCAGCTAATGTGCCCGTTTTGTATTGGTGAGGCCTGCCACTCACGTGCATACATTGTCGAACAAGAAAAAAGCAAAGCTCTCATTTTATATAATCTCAGTTTAACATCTGAGGAACTTCATTCAGGAGAGATAGGACTATAATCTTCCAGACCTGTAGCTTTGGTTCCAAGGGGGAAAAAAGACTAGAGCTTTCAATATTTAGTTCTTGATCAAAGGAGGATACTAAAGCATGCTGGGCATGAACTTTGAAGAGGAAGTCCTCTCTCTAATTTGTTGATCCAGGAGGGATTGCACTTGGAAACATCAAGGCTAATCAGAGAACAGATATCAAAAAGCAGCTCTTTCACCTTCCAAGAATTCCCATCATCCTTAAGCTGGAGTTCTTTGAAAAATACTAGTAGATTGGCCCAGTTCACTTTCATGTTTGTATCCCTAAGTGATTTCAAATTAAATATATTCAGCATTTTTATCTAGTTGCCAACTCTGCTTTTTTTATCCTAACCTCTGTGAGTAAGACAGGCTTTTTTCCTTGCACATTACCATCAATAGAAGTTTCCACTATAAGTTAGGCTGCCAACTAGATCTTGGTATCCCCTTTGCCACTGGATTAGATATCTCTGGCTTCACAGCAAGGCTTCAGGTGCTTTGCATTTGTATTTAATAATCTGAAAATATACAGCTGAGGATACTAGTTATGTTTTCCAGCCTCTGTCATACCTCATGCAGTGAGAGCTACATAGTTAGCAGTATCTCAGCAAGCTAATTAATGCCAGCTAATGTTAATTAATGTGTCTGCAGATACATTTGCTGTCAGCCATACCCCAAATGAGCCACTAGAGTAAGCAGATATGATGGAATTCACCCAGGAAAATAATGTTTTAATAAAATACTAGCATTTTCGCACAGTGATACACACAGCTCTCACTATAAGTTGGGACCTGGGACTTTGTTAGAGCTATGAAGACTGCCAGGTCCACTCTGCCCAGGGTCCTCTCTGCATGTGCAGCAAGGCTGATGATTCCCAAATATGCCAGTCCTACAGCTCACATGCGGAGACATACAAATTCCCCAGAAGCAGCAGTTCTTGTACATCTATACGTCTCACTGGGCATACACAGTAGGTTTGATCTGTACATGATTTGTAAAAACTCATCATGACTTTCAAGGTAAGTGGTAGTCCTGGAAGTTGGATGTTGAGAAATCTGATAGATCATTGCTCAAAATAGAAGAGTGATAGATTACTGTTAAAAAGTTTTTCCCATAAATCCACACAATTGTCAGGTCTGATTTCTTTCATGGTCTCACACTCTTAGCCTAAGTTTTTTCAGCTTATAATCAATGTCACTTGGAAGGTTTTTTGGTGACATGTTTTCTTTTCCCCTTCCTCTTTTATGATTTTCCAGTGGGGAAAAAAAAAAAAAGAAAATGCACTGAATTGTACATCAACTCTTCTAACAGATCAACTCTGCCCTCTATTGCATGGCTATTCTAAAGCCTACTGGAAAACTACCTTTTAAAACCTCAAGTTTTGTTGATTAAAAAAAAAGTCTGTATGTAGTTACCCTGTGCATCCTTATTGCATGCATTTTAAATCTTTTTTTAAAAGAAAAGGTAAGATCGAACCTTAGGAATATGCATGACAATGTCTGCAGACTGATGAAAAGTTTCAAAATTACATGCTATATATTAGCCTTTTTGCAGGTTTTGTATGTGAAGGAAATATGTTTATATCTGCACTGTAGGTATATACTTTGGAAGACTTTTTGTATCATGTGTTTCATGGCCATAATAATGTTTACAGACCATTGTCAAATGCTTTGAAATAGACAGATGAAGTAATACGAGTTCAAATGACTACAGTTGCTCCAGAGCTAAAAGTAATCTCCACACTGCTCATATTATCTGATCTTTTGTGTCTTCTTGCTACATACTAATTTTGCAACAAGGCTGGAAAGAATCATCTGCACAGACTACTTGCCTTTATATTCAGCAGGGAAGGTGAAATTATAGGAAAAAAAATGAGCGCAGTAGAACAACCTTTTCCTATCACAATAGGAACAGAAATAAGAAAAAATGTTTTCATTCAAATGCCTTTTCTTTCCTTACCCGCTTGTAACTACACTGAATCTATCAGTGTTATTTAACAGTTTATGAATGGTAAAAAGTTACTATGCTTGTGATGGTCCAAGGATATAGATGAGATGAGATTTTCAAATAGATATGGTATCTTTTATTAGACCAAGGGATACATTCTTTCAAAAAGAAATGCTTTTGGATCCCTAGATTTTTATCACACATTAGATAGGGGCAAAGGACTTCAAGGTTAAAACAGGTTAAGGATAATTGCTCAGAGCTGAATTTCATTATGGTAATCAATTAGAAAAACTGCAAGATTTGCAGCAAGGGTAGTTGTAAGCAAGAGAACCGTAAGAGTCTCAGTTACATGATGTTGTGACATAATTTATATATACTTATTTTGGATTACCAGTCTTTTTTTCTGCAGAAGTGATTATTTTAATGAGTTAAAAACATTCATAAATTAACAGAAAACCTGGATTTCCATGGGGTTTCTACAAGACAGTGGTGGTGATGCTGTTTCCTGAACTCCAAATAAAAGCTGTGCAGCTTTTTCGCCAAGAATGACAGCCCAACACTCAATGAAACACCAAAAGGTTAGGAAGACGCCATAGGCACAGAAATTGCTACCTAGCAGCTTATTTGTTTATTTTGGACAAGACAGAGTGGTTGAAGTGCATAAGAAGCACAAGTGTTTAAGGCTACCCTGGACTTCTGTGGGCTGGTTCACAGGCAGGGAAGGCAGCAGAAGAGAAGCAGAACTGTCTGTATCCTCTGCAGGGCAGTGATGGCTAACACAGACAAGTACAGCCCGGCATCCAGATCCAAAAAGATGAAAATCAGCTCCCTTGTCAGAAGCTACGGCTCAAAGCTTGGCCCCTGAAAGGCTGTGCTCAAAGACGTCAGAAAGGGTCAAAGGATCAGTAAACTTTGACAAGTCACCTAAGCACTCTGTAAATCTGTACAGAAGCATTTTTATTGCCTCTCAACATGGACTTCTCTATATTCTTCTATGAACTCTTTTCCCTAGTAACTCATATGCATGGAAATTAGTGTGTAACTTCAAAGGATGGTGCTACAGTAAAACAAGTTACCACACAACAAAAACAGGTTGCCAAACCGATGATTTGGGCTCCATAGGTGAGTTCAAATCAAAGATATTTAATTAAATTCTCAAAGCCTTAGCCTGGGCCCCATAAAGAGCTCAGAAACTTGCCTTATTCACAGGGAAAGATTTAAGTGTATAATAAATGCAGACTTATTACTGTAAGGTTTCTACTTCCCTCAAAGACTCAAGCAATCGTTCTGCTGATACTGCACACTTTCCCTAAAGAGATTATTATGGTAATCCCAAATATTATACTACCCAAGCTATCTTATATTTGAGCTCATCAGATCCAATGTTCTGCAAATAATCTCTAGCAGCTTTAGCTAGTGCTTATATAAGCTGGTCAGGATGGCTGTTTGAGCAGTGATGACCATGTTTTCTATGCAGTTCTCTACACGGTAAATGTGCACTTGCTCAAAAAATAGCAGTCTATACAGAAAATACATTGCCCATGCAAAGTTCTTTCCTATGAGAAGCACACTTAGTATTTATTCTGCCAACCTATTTGTCATGATTTGTGGATGTTTCCCTTATATGATTTACAATATAGCAGGCATTTAGCAGGACAAATTCTCTTCCCTCCTTACTTGTCTTTACTTAGAAAGTTACTCAGAGTGTGCCCAGTGTTTCTGAATTACTGTTTCCTGCTAGACAACAATCCATGGCTACTTTATTTTCTCTTCTGGATAAATGGACTAATGAACTTTGCAAGTGAAGATCCCAGATAGCATGATAAGGCAGGTCCTGCTTGACCAACCTGATCTCCTTCTATGACCAGGTGACCCGCCTAGTGAGTGAGGGAAAGGCTGTGGATGTTGTCTACCTGGACTTCAGCAAAGCCTTTGACACTGTTCCCCACAGTATTCTCCTGGAGAAGCTGGCGGCCCGTGGTTTAGACAGGTACACTCTTCGCTGGGTAAAAAACTGGCTGGATGGCCGAGCCCAGAGAGTTGTAGTGAATGGGGTGAAATCCAGCTGGCGGCCGGTCACAAGCGGAGTCCCCCAGGGCTCAGTTTTGGGACCGGTCTTGTTTAATGTCTTTATTGATGATCTGGATGAGGGGATAGAGTGCACCCTCAGCAAGTTTGCAGATGACACCAAGTTGGGAGGGAGTGTTGATCTGCTTGAGGGTCGGAAGGCTCTGCAGAGGGATCTGGACAGGCTGGATTGATGGGCTGAGACCAACCGGATGAAGTTCAACAAGGCCAAGTGCCAGGTTCTACACTTTGGCCACAACAACCCCAGGCAACGCTACAGGCTTGGGGAAGAGTGGCTGGAAAGCTCCCCCGCAGAAAAGGACCTGGGGGTGTTGATTGACAGCCAGCTGAAGATGAGCCAGCAGTGTGCCCAGGTGGCCAAGAAGGCCAACAGCATCCTGGCCTGTATCAGAAATAGTGTGGCCAGCAGGAGCAGGGAGGTGACCGTGCCTCTGTACTCGGCGCTGGTGAGGCCGCACCTCGAATCCTGTGTTCAGTTTTGGGCCCCTCACTACAAGAAAGACATTGAGGTGCTGGAGCGTGTCCAGAGAAGGGCGACGAAGCTGGTGAGGGGTCTGGAGCACAAGTCTTATGAGGAGCGGCTGAGGGAACTGGGGTGTTCAGTCTGGAGAAGAGGAGGCTGAGGGGAGACCTTATCGCTCTCTACAACTACCTGAAAGGAGGTTGCAGAGAGGTGGGTGTTGGTCTCTTCTCCCAAGTGACAAGTGACAGGACAAGAGGAAATGGCCTCAAGTTGTGCCAGGGGAGGTTCAGGCTAGGTATTAGGAAAAAGTTCTTTACCGAGAGAGTAGTGAAACATTGGAATAGGCTGCCCAGGGAGGTGGTAGAGTCACCCTCCCCTGGAGGTATTCAAGGAGCGTGTGGATGTGGCATTGTGGGATGTAGCTTGATGGACATGGTGCTGTGTGGTGTTGGGTGGGTTGCTTTTTGGTGTGTTGTTTTTTTTTTTTTTGGGGGGTTTTTTTTTTTTTTAGGTTGGACTTGATGATCTTACAGGTCTTTTCCAACCTTAGTGATTCTGTGATTCTGTGATAAACATTTAGTGTCCATTTTGCCTGTGAAAGCTGCCTGAAATTGTCATATAGTACTCAGCACCTTAGTGGGAATTCTTTATGTTAGATATGCATAGATCACTGCTGTATGGTTACAAAGCCTAGTAGGACAAAGAGAGATGTTGCAGGAACAAGCTCTGAAGACCTTCTGTTTTCAAGGCTGTGGGATCACACATTACCTTATCTTTCCTCACACCCAGACAGTGTTACTGCTTGTTGGAGTGGGGTGGGAATGAACTTAAAACTTAGCTCAGCCTGCAGTGGTAGGAAGGTGTAGTGCTTTTTCTTAGCTCTGTCTGTGGCAGCACCTTCTCCAGCTCTTTGCTACTAAACTGCAGCTGCAGCACACTCACAATCCTTGCATACCCCCTCTCCTCTCTCGCTACCTGCGTTGTTTTGTTCGAACATCCCCAGCTTCCTATACTTCCAGTAACACTCAAACCCAGAATTTGATGCCCTGCAAAATCATCAAGGGAATTGAGGACCGTTGCACAGTTCACACAGAACCAGATGACACTCAGCAATTTGAGTATTCATGACTCATTTGCCACTAAACAGAGCCTGAAGCCAGTCTCTGTATAACTGGAGGCTTCAAGTATAATCCTATTTAACTATTCTTCTACAACTGTTTATTTTCTGAACTGGTTCTCAAGCACTTGTTCTGATAAAGAGAAGAAAGGCTGCACCAACACCTGGGATGGACAGCTATAAGAAACGGCAACACCATGCGGGATGGGTGTTAGTAGTGCAATATTACAGTGCACTGTGAATGATTAAGGATTTAGGAGGTTTGTTCAATCTGTGGATACACACAAAATAGAGTTGCTGGACCTACAGAGAATGAAGCTTCACAGAAAGTAACAACTGCATCAGAACCTTATTCTATTGTCCCACATCTTGAATAATTATTTTTTTCAGTATTTATACTTCATGCAAAAGTTGTCTGCAAATTATGAAATACTCAGAGAGTTTAAAATGCTTTCTTCTTTTGGAAAAATAAGATAACAGAGAAGTATCAAACCATCTAAATCTTTACTTCTGAAAATTAGTAAGTTATGCACTGCTAGAAATAAATATGATTAAAAACATGACAGAAAAATCACTAAGTGATACTTAGAATGGAAAAGTACTTTACTTTCATATAAGTAAGTGAGCTCACCATTCAAATAACTGGATGTTTATGTTTTATATTCTTCCATTTCTGTGGAAATCCATACTGATTTTTATTGCGGTCTCAGTATGTTCTACTTTTTATAAACAAAATATTGGAAAAGGAAAGAAGGAAGGTTGAGATTTGAAAAGGTCCAAACCTAATACACACCCCACAGGAATGACTAGTGCCATTTTTAAGATTTCATAGGAAAAAGACATATTTAAAATGTCAGCCTTAGTGGGAACAAAAAAGCACTTCAAAGTCCAGAAATCACTACATATGGTAGCATACCTAAAAAGTCCAATAATTTTGTATCCTGTGTGCACCTCTAAAAAACAAATTTGATTTTCTTTTGTAACCATCATTACAGCTACCTTAAACATTATCTCTCAGGATACTGTACCCAAAGATGGCATTTTACTTTACAAGTTATGAAAATGTGACTTAAAATGACTTAAAGACAATGTTAAAGCATACTTGGGGGTTACTAATGGCTTTTGCAAACTTAGAAAAATGTTATTTTCCAAATTTTCTCTCTTCTATATATATTGTGTTATAGAGAAGATACAGAAAAAACCTTTCACATCCAACAATGTTGTGTAACAAGGATATGTTTAATATGGTAAGGATTCTACTGTGGAAATCACATATAGAATAAAATAATGTTTCTTTTTCTTTATTGATTAACCCAATACCTTGTTTGTCAGACTAACATAACTGATTGCCTATACCACATCACTGTTAATAGCAAAACATCCCATCTTTATATTTATTTGAATATGCATGCCTGCAAGGTTGTTTAAACTTTTAATTACATTAATTGATCATATCCTTAATTTCCCCAGTATGAATTTTTATAGTTGTATCACTTATTGTAGCAAGCAAATGTCACAATAGTTACATTCCTGGAAATTTAGTCCTGGGAGTTTTCTTTTATCTGATACTGAAAATTAAGCACAAAAGGTAGCCCGGCACTAACCAGTGAAGAAATATATACACTGAGTCATCTGAACATGTACATTTAACTACAGAAAAGCCAAAGGACTTTCAGGAAGTCCTGCACACAGAATATCAAGCACTACAGAGTGTGGACCATGAACAAAGGTGTGGGAATGGCATAGCAGGGGAGAACAAAGGTTTATTTTACACATTGGTAAGTAAAATTCTTGTCAACATCCCTGCTTTTTTTCCCCCCTGACTCTCAACATCCGTATTTCATGGAATGTTTCTCATTCCTGGAATCTCTGTAAATCTGTTTGTCGATTGCAATTAAAAATGCTTAATTATACTGTTTTCTGACCACCTTATGCAAGATATCTTCAGGAAAATTTTAACTGACTATTACAATCATATACTTTGATTAACAATATTTTGGTGAACCAAAGGGCATGATGCAACTTAAAAACCCAAAGCATTTTAGTAAGCTGAAAATATTGTATATCTGCCGTCCTGTTAAACCACTCTTTAATGCAGCTTTTGATGTTAAATTTTTTACAGCTTAAAGCTTCTTGCCAAAATGGCTAACTGTAATGCTCAAGGAAAAGTTGAGAGGGAAGAATCCATAAGCATAGTTTATGTTTTCATTTTTGTTAATGAGCATGATTCAGTAGCAAAAGCCTTCTTAAAAATGGGAGTTACTTTTTTTTTTTCCTTTTATTTTTCCTTTAAAAAACCCATCAAGCGGGCTGCCCAAGAGAAAGAAGGGATGAGGAAATGTGTTTCTGCTGGTACAGATTTTAGTTCTAAGTTGTGCTAAGTAAACTGGAGTAATTCAATGCAATCAAGTAGAATTATAGCAGTGCAGCAAAAAAGAGGATCTAACTTGCATTGTCTGGGACTTTATGTAACTACCATCACAGTCAATGGAATGATTTCCCATCCACTTTCCTGGATCACTTTCCTTACAATACCTTCCCCCGTACATTATGCACAATATAACACCTACAAGGCAAAATGACAAGAGACATAAGCAGCAACAAACAAGTAACAACCAATTGAAATGACTCTGAAATCGCTCCGATGTTCCCTTCTTGGAGCTTTTTGAATTTGATCATATTTTTGATCACCACTGTTGATTTTCACTTTTGCACATTTTTATTTAAAATCTTTGCCCCATCTTTTGAAAAGCAATCAAATCAGCTGGAGATATTCTTGGATTTGCATCTGTTGCTGTCTGAAAAATGTTACACTTCCCAACTGTCTACTTACCGATTTAATCTGCCATCTTTTAACAGAGTAGGAAGAATTAATCTTTAGTAAAACTCCAAGTGCAGTTGTCTCAAGGATAGATTTGGTACAACATGATTAATATTTTCCTATTTACTCTTCATTGGAATACCTCATCTTGTTAAGGAAGTGAAGAAGAAAAACGTTTCAACTCACCAGCTGCATCAGTTTTTATTCTGGGTTGAATATCACACATTTTGTCGTAAATAAGTAATATTCCTAGGAGCAGAACAGTATTCTTCCTACTACCCTACTTATTCACAGTTACACCTGTGCTGTTGCAAAGTGGAGTCTTAACAGACTGCATTAACAAGATTAAATGAAAGAAGTGATAAAGGCATAGACTGTTCCATTTCATTAAGGAAGGGAGGAAGACTGCTGGAGGAACTAAGTAATGAAACAACATTTTCTTTTGATACTATCTTCATGTAGAATGCATTTCTTTTTGCAGCCCAATAGTTTAAAAAAAATACTTCTTTTCTGGAAATTCTGAAAATAAATCTCAGCTTTCCTTTACCATCGGTTGTTTTTGTTTCCAACATATATGAGGCATTGAGAATCAGAATGGCAGATGTAAGATGCCAAATTATTACAGCTAAAAAGCCCATCTTGTGAAATAACACCTATATCCTACCTACCTGCATCCAGAGCTAAAAAGTTAATTTGCTTATAGTGTTTTTAGTCTTCATGTGACAGACTTGACTGAACTGCCCCTGTTGGACACCCATTATATTAAAGGAGTATCAACTGAATCCCAATTGCCCTTTGTTGGTACGGCCAGAGAGAATTTAGGGGTAAGCTCTCGGTATAAGTCTCTAACAAACAGAGTTGCTCAGAGCCTGGAACTACTATTTTTTTTTCTAGGCTCTCACACTGGCTAGAATTGAATCCTGGTTCACAGGCTATACTTGCAAGGGCATGCAGTGTTTGTCATGCACCAAACATGGTATAGACAAACACAAAACACTGCAAGCTTTACACAGTCTTTCTGTCAAAAACAAAACAAAGCAAAACAAGATGTAAGAAGAGAGCATTTTTACAAGACAGCTAATACATTAAATACAGTGCCTCTCGCTAATTCACTTTTCCCTTGGGAGTCTTTGCGGGTTTTCTGTGCTTGGAAAGCATTCCCCTCACCTCCCTGTTACACATTCCCAGGCTTTTTTGCTGGAAGAGCTCTGCAAGGTTACTTCATTTCCAGGTAACCTTTCCTTGTTAAACCATTTTCTCATGTCCTAACCTTTTGCATAAAGTACTTGTTGGAATAAGAGATGATTCAGATTTTAACCATTCTGTCCTGCTATCTCTGCATATTCATTCCTTTGGAATTTATGCCAAAGATAAAACAGAGAGGACTTAATTTCCAAAATTCAATAAGCCTGTACATACAGAAGACTGTTAATCCTACCTACTATTAAAAAAAGGCTGTTCAAAATTGCCACCTTGTCAGCCACTTTGCTTGGAATGCTCGGTCTGGTTTGATAAAACAGTTGAGGAATTTTCAAAAAAAGAAACCAATGCAAGGGGAAATATTAGGGGAGAGTTCCAAAGTTTATGAAAATAAGGCAAATTATTGAAGATTAGGAAAAGTACAGAAAACAAACAAATACATGAGCTGGGAATAGGCAGCCTGAAAAAACATTTTTCCAATAATGAGGAAAACATTATTTGAAAGATAATAAGAAACAGGATGAGTTAATTACTTATAATAACTCATTTAAATCTGCATAAACATTACACAGCTATTTTTTTCGTGACTGTTCCTAGAACCAGTCACGTAGGCTACATGTGATGCTGTTGGATTACAATCTTAAATAAGGTCCCAAACTCTTGGCCTGCTGCATTTCAGATGAATAAAAATTCCCTGGCTTGCTAAAAGAATAGGAATTGCCCTCTCTCTATTATTTCATAAATGGAAGCCTTTGATGTTATGGGGCATAATTTTTCTTGACTGGATAAATAATTGGTGTATAATTTTCCTCCTGTTGCAACAGCATTTCATTCTGCTGAAGTAGTGATTGCCTAACAAGATTTGAAAGTCTTACTGTTTCATAATATATTACAGTTCCCTATTAGACACACCATTTTCCTCTCAGATAAAAAACATGGATCAAAGAAATGGCCAAAATAAATGAACAACATTTAAGGGTTCTTTTTCCCTTTTCTCCCTTTCTAATTTCTGTAACTGAAAATTAGTTCTGCATGAGTCAGAAAGGAATCAATAGATTGTTGCCAAATACTACAGACTCTTCTGATGCAGGAGTTAGTATCAAACTGGTACTGAGCAACAGTTCCAGATGCACTGGCTTTCAAATCAAGAATTATCACTTGACTAGCAGCCTAATAAATCTCCCTGTATGTCCTGTCGGGTGTGTGCTGCCTCTACAGGCATCAGGCCAGGCAGAATTTGGACGCAGAAGTCTTACGCAATGTTTGCATTTTGTAATGAGAATTCAGTTCCAGAAGAAAATGGCGATATTTAAACTCTTACAAAAATATGATACAACAGTTTTCAATTCTAAGTTTGTATTTATAGAAACGCACCCCACTGACTCTCAGCTGAAAAAAAATTATATTGAGGAATGATTACAAGAGCCGAACAAATACAAAACGAAAACTCTACTCATCTATAGCATAGAGTAAAGCAAATGCTGACATCCATGCATTGCTAGCTGCCTTTTGACCAGAAAGCTGTCTTAAAAGCTGGCTTAATAGCCTGAACCAATGGACAATTTGAATAAAAGGGGTCGTTATGCACTTAGCTTTCTTTTTAACTGTTTCAATACAAAGGGATCATAGAATCATGGAATCATAGAATAGTTTGGGTTGGAAGGGACCTTTAAGGTCATCTAGTTTAACCCCCTGCAATGAGCATGAAAAGGTCCTATTTGCACATTCATCAAAAAAAGTTGCCTGTGTTTTTTTATACCCAATGTTGTTTAACAGAAAATAGATTTTTTTAATATGACAAAAATTTTTAAGATTAAGAAAGGAAGGTATTTGACACCAATGAATGCTATGGAATATAGCCTTAATCTTTAATGTCCTGACAGTTAATTCTCTCATCAGCTTAATTTGCTCAGCAGTTTATGACATCTTATAACACACACACAGTCACAGGATTAACTATGGAAAGGAGGAATGTAAGCAATTTATCCCAGTAATTTAGAAGGAAAATAAACTATAAAAGTTGTTGCACCGAAACTGACAATTGCACTACATTAAAAAAACCACACACAAAACCACCCTTCTGAAAGACAAAGGTATTCAAATTCAAAAAGGTAATTGATTGTATATTACAGTTTTTTGTAGAAACTACAAATGGTTGAAGACATGATCTTCTGGAGCCACACTGTGCACTTTGATAGCTCAGGGAGTCCTTCAGCTGTTGTAGGTAAAATTTCTTCTAGGTGATAGCTCTGGTAAAAATGATTTGGCTAAACCAAGGACAATCTGGCCATTGCTTTAGAGACCAACAAATGTAGAGATTATGAGGGAGGCACAGTGGGATTCACTTCCATCTAGCCACTTTGCTCCTGTTAAGAGCAGGCACCAGATGCATCCACAGACAGGAACTTTTTTTCTCTTGCTGTTCTGTTTTTATCAAAAAGCACTCAGCTGCCTGGGGAGTAAGGGGAATGAAAAAAAAGGTGTGTGTGCGCGCACGCGCATGCGTGCAGGCAAGACTGTACTGATTCAGAACCTCATTTGGTGTGAACTGGTGCAGGGCTGCTGAAGTCAGTGAAGCTGTGCCAAATTATATTAACTGCAGGTCAGGTCCTCTTCTCGTTTATTTCTACATTACATGACAGTTGAAAAATAAAGGAAGAGAGTTTTATTAAAGAGGCTATAGGTAACTGTATCACTCCTCCTGAAGGCTGCAAATGATACATCCCCCTGGTCTTAACTGCCAGAGCTATAGGAAATTGAGCAGCAGCTTCTAGGTTGTGGCCCTGCACAATTTCAAAGAAGGTGCATCTGTTCTTTCATTTTGGGAAGTAGGTATTGTCCTTGGGGAATGTGACGAGATGAACCTTGCTCTCTTTTGCTTTGTATATTCTTCAGCCATTGAAGCTCTGATCCACCTTGCAAATGTCCTTTCAGATGTTGGCCTTCCTCCCGTGTGGATACAAAACAGAAAGAAAAGTCTTGCTGCATCCTGAAATCTTGTGATCTGTAAATCTAAGTCTCTGCAGCCCTGGGGACATTTCAACGATGTGAATCAAGTTCTATTCCACTTGCAGGCTAAAGATACAAAAATGGTGGTGCTACCTTCTGATTTAATGAAAAATCAATACAAATGTATTGAGAATACAGGTGCTTTAATCAGGGCTGCTATATATGGGGGAATCACAGCAAAAGGATTAGCACAAGAAATTGGTAGCAAGGCTTTTTGTCTGTTCTTTTTTTGTTCTATTTTGTTTTCTGGTGAAAAGTAACCCCACCAGACTGGGTGAAGGGAAGCGGTGAACGAGAAAGAGCATGCTCTAAAGGTCTATTAGTCCACTATGCAGTGCATTTTAAGTTCAAAGACTTCAGAAATGATAAGAGAGGCTATACCTTTATGTGCAGAAAAGAAGGATCTTTGGAGAACCTTGTAACATTAAGGTGACAGACTTCCTCTGTTGTTATGGCCTCTAATGGCTTTGAAAAACACTGAGTGAGTTTTAAGAACCAAAGACTGCATGGTTATCCACAGAAAATTTGAAAAAAATCATGGACATGAGTGCTGGCCTCAGATTTTTAGTTGGTCTATTCTTTACTTCCCTGTGGAAACTTGCAGCATCTGGGTGAGTTGTTCTGAGTGACTTTTTTGTCTCACCACTTCTTGTTTCACCTTCCAAGGAGTGACAGGCCCTTCTTGATAAAAAAGTCTCTTTCCTAAAATGGATTCTACATCTCCTTGGCACATGTAAAGAGAAATATACAGCTAAACCCATTCAGTCAGGTATTTTAGACTTTTACAGTCCAGATATTCACACACCACTTAATCAGACTACCAAAATTTTGCTGCAGGAAACCACTGATTTTCCAGAACAATTATCACTGTTTTCATGATTTCAAACCTCATGTGTCACATGTCTCATGTGTCACATAGCTCACGTGTCAGTCTCTTGCTATTGGATTTAGCATTGGAGTAGATAGTTTGTCATCGTCTGTTGCCTGTGAAACTACTGATTATTTCTGCAGGTCCATACAGTTTTTCTAGTATGACTGCAACTATCAGTACCATGAAGATGTACTTAGCAGGTCTCTTTTGGAAGCAGAGGGGTGACCTGTAACAGCAGAGCAATTAGGCATATTTTTCTTATGCTTGGAGATCATCAGAACTACCACCAAAATTCGTATTAGGTTCGACATAAACAAAACACTCTCTTCTACCCTACACCCAATATATAATAAACTGCAGCACTCCTGTACAAGGAGCTGATTCACTCTGTGTGCAGACACATTTCCAAAGATTTGAAGTGCTAGACAGTCTCATCCAACATGCAACACTCAAATCTTCATTGGTTGCCCAATTTATTGATATTTTTAGTATGATTAAAATAACCAGCAAGTGTTCCCTTAATTGCAAGCCACCTTCTGAGAAGTAGGAATACTTTGATGGCTGCTTTCAGGTTGAACCCATTGATTTGTGTTACTCGCTTTTTGCTTGGTAGTCTGAATATGAATTACATAGTTTGGCTATTTAAAAGTAGATTTATTTGCCTGCATAGGATAAATAGTACAATGTCCCAAATTTTGTCCATTTACAGAAAGGATTTTATTATGATGGCTACATAAAAAGCCTCGAAGTGCTTCCTCCCATGAACCAGAACATAATTCCGTATTTAAGTGTATATGTTCTTGCCCCTCCTTTGCCATCCGCTGTGACTCTAATAAACCTCTCAGCTGTTTGCCCATACCTCTTCTTCCCCTAGACTGATATATCAGGCTGATTTCAACTTTCCTTAGCATCCTGGGGGCTGATGGATATCATAAAGGAAGAGTCCAGGCTCTTCTGGACTCTTCTCAGAATAAGAAAAAGAACTTACTCTGGTGGACTCTCACTGACCATACATGCACGAAAGCTTCACAACTTGTCATTTGAACTCCCATACAAACAGGCGATGGGAAAAGGGAAAATAAGATTTTACCATATTTTCTGGCTTTGCTATCGAGGTTCAACAGACTTGACAAGAATCAAAGATTGTCTCTTTGTGGGTCTCCTAAGCTTATGAAGCCTCATTCTCTTGCCTAAGTCTTTGTGCCTCCACAATAAATTCCAGCTTTCTGGAGAAAAAGAACCATTGCCTCCTGAGGACTTGGTCTGACCTGTTAAGGAAAGCTGTGGTTTACACAGGCTTGTGTCTCACAAGAAAAGCAGAGATAAATCTAAGGTGGTATTTTGTTTTTTTTCTTTAGGAATGAGCAAATTGCTTCCTACAGTTTTTTATAAACCAGAAGAACCAGCAGCCCAAATATTTTTCAGTAAATTATTGACGTGATCTGTTAAGAAGAGTAGCCCCTACGTCTTGAAAATGAAAGCAGAAGGATTTAAGCAAGTTTGGTAATTAAATAAATCATATTAAAAGGAAACATTTTCAGGAGTTTTCTGGTATCTTATGCAAGCCTTAGTCTTCAATACTTCAAGCAAAATATGAACTGAAACCTCTTGGTTTTACTCCCATAAACTACTGTGACCACACTCTGCTTCCTACAATGTAATCCACTTTAAACTCTCTGGATTACACTCTGTAACTATAATGTCTAGTTGGAAACCTAATAAGATGGGACAGTTTATCTGTCAATGA
Source organism: Gavia stellata (assembly GCF_030936135.1). Taxonomy (NCBI): domain Eukaryota; kingdom Metazoa; phylum Chordata; class Aves; order Gaviiformes; family Gaviidae; genus Gavia; species Gavia stellata. The sequence continues at coordinate 40,300,434 of NC_082637.1, forward strand.
CCACAATCACCTTCAGTAAGTTAGTGAGATCAATGTAACGATACATAGTTCAGTCTGAGACCTTTGTATTTCCATTTTAATGTAAGGAAACAATAAAATATCTCTGGCACCTCTGCATTATATGTATCAGGAAATGGTATTTGATTGGCAGCAATGCTCCTTCTGAACTGTGCTGGTATCATGTCCTTTCAGTCTGCCAAGCCCAAATATTGGAAACAGCGGGGTGAAATGACAATCACAGCAGAATTACTTCAGTGGAGATCTTGAACGTCTCATGAATTTGTGCTACATCCAGCTGGGGGCAGAATGGGAATTTTGTGTCTTACATTAAACTCGAATAAGCTTTCACAAACGAGAACACTGCCTGCCACGTTATAAGGTCAGCCACAAAGGAAGCATCACTGCTGGGTTTCTAATCTTGAAGCTTGTGCTCATTAATAATACACAACAGAACATCAAACCTTTCTAAAACAACAAGCCCAGAACTTTGCTTTAATACCTCTGTCAGCACTTCTTTGCACTCCTGAAGACACGGGTTGTGCTTTTGACAGAAAGAGTGAGTGCTTTTAAGTCACTCTTCTAAACACTACCACAGGCTTCTGTTTCCAAGTGCAGTATGTGAATAATAGATGCAGAGGTCAACAAATTTTAAAATAATGGAAAAAATTAATTACTAACTAAAGATCACGTCTGTTGCAGGCAGAAGACGTGTAACTGAGGGTAAGCATGAACCACTCAATGTACTGTGCTGCTATTTTAGCTATTGTGTTCAATAGGATCTCCAAACATACGACAAAGCTTGTGGCACCATCCTTGAAAGTCCGCCAGGAAAGCATGAAATGGAGTGGAGAGAAACTGCAATCAGTATGACAGCTTCGTTCTGACTGGTGACATGAAAAACTCATCCACACTGAAATACATTAGAGCCAGATCCACAGAAACAAAGAACTGAGACTCCCAAGACTTTGGTGCTCAGATACCTGTCTTTTGAGAGCAGTTTAAAATCAAAGCGGGATTAGTAAATCTGTATGAAGTGCCTAAATGCTTCTACAGGGTATAGGCAGTCCAGTGATTTTCCATTGGATCTGGCTGTTTGTGGACTTGTCACACACAAAAGCTGAAGAAGAAAAGAAAGTATCTTAGGTGCCTTGGGTACCCTATTAAGGGAGGATTTAATTTTGAAAATTTACCTAATTTCCTTCTCAACAGCAACTAACCAATAAAATTGTACTAGTGGCATCAGAATATAGAGAAAAAGTAGTGAATGAGCTTTTCTTATACAATCATTAGATACACCAAATATAAGCATTTGCTTACAGTGATGTTTTTGCCCCTCTGCCCAAAGTACCTGACTTTTTTTCTAACAAAGCTTTAATGAACATAGCTTTAACTTCGTTAAGGCTAAACAGAATACAGCTTTGTCATCCTAGCTGTATAAAACAGACAGGGGTTTTTTTTGGTTTTTTTTTGTTTTGATAAAGCTACAGGGTAAAGAAGAACCTGTTCATAAGTCCATGCCTAATGGTTAGTATCTGGGATGCGGCCACATCTGAGACAAAGTACAATAGCTTGTAAGCCTCAAACAGCAGTACAAACCAAGAAATGCAAACTGTTCTAGCCATACAGAACTTTGGGGACATTTAGGTAATTAGGCAAACGTGACTAGTGTACTAGGAACAACGTGTCAGAACACTTTCACAAGGTGTGGTGAGAGCCCTCAGTAAGAACCCCTCATCCCTTTCAGAAACTGATAAAGCCTATCACCATCTACAGGATAAAAGGAAAGAGCAATATCAAATGAATCAGAAGAACAGCTTCCTGCCATGCTAGTGAAATAACACATCCTTGTCAGAAACCTTTCATACGACCATTTTAAAAGAAATGAGAACAAGCTGTAAGGAGGGAAGAGACCACCAGTAGAACAGTGGTGTTACTGTTATTTTTTTATCAGTGTGTCACTGGTCTGTAATTAGGCTGGGTGTGTTTTTCTGGCTTCCCCTTCTGGGAGCTGCCAATGAATTTAGAGAAATGAAATAGAAACCTTTACCATCTACCCGTTAGATTCAAAAAAACCCCTCAAAATAAACAAAAATAAGGACAAAAACATGGTCCATTGTTAGTTAGCTTCATAAAACGTAAAAACATATGGAAAGCAGATTCTGCTTTTTGTTGGTATATTTTGATTGTTCTTGAAAACAGTAAAAGATATAACCTTTAATGAAGACACTGAAATGATTAGATGCAAATTTGGTATCTCCTAATGAGATAAGATAGTTGATGAAATCTAAGAATCTAGTAAGAAAAGTACAATCAAAAATATGTTTCTTGGAATTTTTAGTTCTGATACTTATCTAGACAAGACACATCTACTTGTCTAACCGAAAGTGAAAGATTTCCCACTCAAGTTGCTGAGACTGAGAACTTAATTTGCTTTAAAAAGTTAAATGAAGGGTACAACAGAACAACCATATTTATCAAGGTTAAATAATAAGATACTTTCTGTTTTATTCTTAAACTCAGAACGACAGTCATATTACAGCTGTCAGAAATGGCATTGCTATTAAAAATGTTTTAACGGTACAGTATACTCAGGTCTGCTTATAGTGACATTTTTATCCATTTTTCTTCTCTCTACAAATCCTCTTTCTGAGGGGGGAAAAGTGTATATCATCTGCCCCTTTGCACAGTTCTCATGCATAATGCGATTACTATGATTTTCTGCACCTCAAAAGTGCAGCCATTTCCCATAACTACACAGAGAGAAAGAAAATTACCCGAATTCAAATTACTGTACAAGAGACAGACCCTACTAACATAGCTCTTATTACTTAAGATGACAGTGAATAACTACAGATAGCATTAGTATTTTCAATTCACGTGGTTCTACGTTTGATTATTAACCAGCCCTACCTCATGTTCCCTTGGACACTAATGACTTCTGATCATGTGACTTAGGAGAGCTGAACAAAACTGTAATATTGGTCCGAGAATTACCTACCTAGGTAAGGGGAAAACAATATGCCAGGGATATATGCCATAACTGCAGCCCCTGTTAATACCTTCTTATTCAATGTAGCTTTAGCTGCTAGATTCAAGGTGGCAAAAGAAACATAAAATCTTGCAGTATTTGGAGCTTTTCCTCTTACTCTCTTAGCAATTATTGCTAAACAAATCTGGCATTCAGACACAAATATTTTGCTTTGCAGAAAAAGGCTGGAAAAACATTATTAAAACTGTCAGGAAAATTGTTGTCTCTGGTAAAAATCATAGACATTAAAAAAAGGAAAGAAAAGCAATCTAAAGCAGATGTTTTCAATATGTCTACCTGAAACCTTTTATAACAAAGTTCTCTCTCCACATCATCGATCTAAAGCTTTAATTGGCAGACAGTAAAGTCTGATGGGAAAATAATGGTCTTTTAAATACCTGGGAATGAAAAGCAAATTGAGTTAGCACAGTGTAAGAGGCAAGTAATTACGTAATGTCAATCCTGTTTTATACAGTTCAGTCTTTAAACAGCATGCAAAGAAAAGACATGTCTGGGAGAAAATATGAATCTCCTTACTTCAAGTGACTCATGTGCTCTTTTCCCAGTAAGACGTTAGGGCTATTACGTGTAACAGCAGGCTCTTTGCTTAAGGGTTTCTCAAATGTGGCTGCTGTTAACACTGTTAGTTTGTGACTATTTAAAATTTTCCCTCCCTTTTGTCAAATACAAATGTCAGTCACTAGCTACGAGAGTACAAGTCTTTATTAGGCAACTTCCCAAATGATCCTCTCTGCAGAAAGAATTTCTGTTATCTCAGAGAAAAACCCACACAAAAAGTAGATATAAAGTTAAAAGACTGATTGAAATCTCAAGAATATATACTATGCAACTGCATATTTATGTCGACAAAATACTTAATAATTTGCTGAAATATAAGTAAATCACTGAAATCAAACAAAAAGGGGGAGTTTTAGATGGCTCATGTCTCAGTTCTTCACTGATTCTGCACTTCTCAGTTTCCTGTATCTGCTGTGTTTGTACCATCACTTGTCCTTATGCCACATACGTCACAGAATCACAGAATCACTAAGGTTGGAAAAGACCTGTAAGATCATCAAGTCCAACCATCAACCAACAACACCATGCCCATTAAACCATGTCCCACAATGCCACGTCCACACGTTCCTTGAACACCTCTAGTGAGGATGATTCCACCACTTCCCTGGGCAGCTTATTCCAGTGTCTCACCTCTCTCTCAGTAAAGAATTTTTTCCTTATATCCAGTCTGAACCTCCCCTGCTGCAACTTGAGGCCATTTCGTCTTATACAATCGCTAGTCACTTCAGAGAAGAGACCCAGCTCTGCAACCCCCTTTCAGGTAATCGTAAAGAATGATGACGTGTCCCCTCAGACTCCTCTTCTCTACACTGAACAACCCCAGTTCCCTCAGCCGCTCCTCGTAAGACTTGTGCTCCAGACCCCTCACCAGCTTCGTCACCCTTCTCTGGACACGCTCCAGCACCTCAATGTCTTTCTTGTAGTGAGGGGCCCAAAACTGAACACAGTATTCAAGGTGCGGCCTCACCAGCGATGAGTACAGGGGCACGATCACTTCCTTACTCCTGCTGGCCACACTGTTTCTGATACAGGCCAGGATGTTATTGGCCTTCTTGGCCACCTGGGCACACTGCTGGCTCATCTTCAGCCGGCTGTCGACCAGCACCTCCAGGTCCTTTTCTGCGGGGGAGCTTTCCAGCCACTTGTCCCCAAGCCTGTAGCATTGCCTGGGGTTGTTGGGACTCAAATGCAGGATCCGTCACTTGGCCTTGTTGAACCTCATACAGTAGGCCTGGGTCCATCGATCCAGCCTGTCCAGATCCCTCTGCAGAGCCTTCCGACCCTCGAGCAGATCAGCACTCCCACCCAACTTGGTGTTGTCTGCAAACTTGCTGAAGGAGCACTCGATCCCCTCATCCAGATCATCGGTAAATATACTAAACAAAACTGGCCCCAAGACTGAGCCCTGGGGGACTCCGCTTGTGACCGGCCGCCACCTGGATTTCACTCCATTCACCATGACTCTCTGGGCTCGGCTGTCCAGACAGTTTTTTATCCAGCGAAGAGTGCACCTCTCTAAGCCACGAGCTGCCATTTTCTCCAGGTGTCAAAAGCTTTACTAAAGTCCAGGTAGACAACATTGACAGCCTTTGCCTCATCCACTAGTCAGGTCACCTGGTCATAGAAGGAGATCAGGTTGGTCAAGCAGGACCTGCCTTTCATGAACCCGTGCTGGCTGGGCCTGATCCCTCGGTTGTCCTGCACGTGCCCTGTGAGTGCCCTCAGGATGAACCTCTCCATAATCTTCCCCGGCACTGAGGTCAGGCTGACAGGCCTGTAGTTCCCCGGATCCTCCTTCTGGCCCTTCTTGTAGATGGGTGTCACTTTGGCAAGCCTCCAGTCATCCGGGACCTCCCCCGTTAACCAGGACTGTTGATAAATGATGGAGAGTGGCTTGGCAAGCTCCTCCGCCAGCTCCCTCAGCACCCTTGGGTGGATACCATCAGGCCCCATAGACTTGTGAGTGTCCAGATGGCATAGCAGGTCGTTAACTGCTTCCTCCTGGATCACGGGGAGTTTATTTTGCTCTCCATCCTTGTCTTCCAGCTCAGGGAGCTGAATACCCTGAGGATACCTGGTCTGGCTATTAAAGACTGAGGCAAAGAAAGCATTAAGTACCTCAGCCTTTTCCTCATCCTTGGTGACGCTGTTCCCTCCTGCATCCAATAAAGGATGGAGATTGTCCTTGGCTTCTTTTTATTGTTGCTTCAGCAGGATTTCACCTAACACACTCAACATCAGAGAAGGTGTCTAGAAAAGGGGGCAAGAACTGACAGGAAGCCAGAACTCAATAGCAGATGTCAGCTAATTTTTCTAAGCAATATGGTCATGTGGTACTGTAAGGTTTCCAGGAAATATTACCTATTATTTTAACCTTGAGTATTTTGCATTTGCAAACTTTACCCTAGATTGTCCCAGGTGCAAGAATTACCAACAGCAATCACTCTTCTCCATTCTTTGTAGGAAAGAGATGATCCTGGTACACAATGGTATATTTACTTGAGCAAATTTTCATTATATGTGAAGATATGATCTCAGAATCCTTTGAGTAAGTAATGCACCTAAATATATTCTCGATAGGATCACAGACACTGAGCTGATAAAGAAGGAGATGAGAACAGCTATTACGATCATGATTTTCTTTTATTATAGGCCTCCACTGTTCGTCCTAGCAGGGTGTATGCAATTAAGTTACGGTGTGGTACAGGGTATCTCAAAAGACGGTAACCTTTGACCACTTGGCTTCCTGCAAAAAGAGATGGACTGCATGTTTCTCCAATTTACGTCCATGGTGAATTTGAATCTTTTCTTCTGTCAAGGTGCCTACAGGTAGCTAGAGGACAATGTTTGAGTCTTCTTTTGCCTTTTCTTTCTCCTCTTTCTTACTGATTTCAGAGCAAACGAATTCAGCACTGTTGCTTGCTGCTCAGTCTTCTTTCCCAAAAGCCAGTTTAAGATGCCTTTCTGCTAGCCTCCCAACACTTCAACTACTCATCTTATGCTCAAATCCTACTTGCCACCTCCTTTCCTCAAAGTTCTCATGGATTTTATAGACATATATATTTCCCCTGCTTTCTCTCCAGTAGAAGCAGGATGGATGAATTCTTTTTTTCAAATTCCTCTTTCTTCCCTACAGCGAGAAAAAAAATGGGAGACTCTCTCAGTTTGCTTTGTAACTGCTACCTCTGACTTATTATACCATGTGGAATTTTGAAAGTGGGTGGTAGGTTTTTACTGCAGGATCAATTGACTACCTATTCACCACTGTGCCAATGACTCATACTTGCAAGTATGCTACATTGCACACTGGGATTTTTCCTGCAATTTTTTCCAAACTTTTCAAAAATTTCTACAAATTGCAATTCTTTTGTTGTTCACAGCAAGTAACCGCCGTGTTACAGTTCAGCTCGTGCCATGTGGAACTGTTACCGAAACAGTCCTTGGCAAATATTTTCAAATGAAATTTTTTGACATATAGGCCATGACCAGTCAGGAGAAAAATAACAACAGGCTATTGGGAGAGGTCAGAATTGTAAGGCCGTTAGCAACCACCTGCTGTGCTCTAGTAGTCAAACTTTATTGGAGAGGCTCATGATATAACCCTCTATAACAGAGTTCCTTTAGACTCCAAATATAATTTGTTTTGAATTAAAACTATTAATGAAAATCACATATAAAGTGAGCAATAAATTCATAAATGTCAAATGTTGTTAAAGACAATTTTCACCAATCACCTGGAAGGGAGTATCTGTTACACAGACTTAAACGAAGAGTTAACTAGGGATTTTGAAGTAACAACCATGCTAAATTTGGAAGCTGATGACATTTAAAACCTCAATGTCCTGAATTACTTTTGAAAATGGCACCTAGAGCTTGAAGACTTTCATCACCTACCTGCTTGAAAACCATGCCTGTAAAGACATCTGTAAAATCCTTTCTGCTATTACATCTGTATCTCTCTATTACAGATGGAAAAGAATTGAGGTCTAAACAAACAGTAAGACTGTCTGCAATCAGAAAGATTACTTTCCCTGGTACCTAATCAAAACAACATTATTATTAGTAGTAGTAGTACTATTTATTAGTATTAGTATTAGTATTAGTATTAGTATTAGTATTAGTATTAGTATTAGTATTAGTCTTTTAGGGAAATGAACAAAATGTGATGATCTCCCCTACTCCAGGGTTTTTGTTTACCATGTGGTTGTTTGCTATAAGGAACCTATTCTGGAGCTAGAAACAATAATTCCTCTTTAATGAAAAGATCAAATGTTCATGGATCTGAATGCAGAATCAGCAAGGAAATGGAGATGCTGACACTCCCTTTTACCCAATAGATCGGTTAACGATTGTGGCACACTTGCAGAATAAGTATTTCTTGTTGCCTAAGGGATTTGAAGGCACATCTCATTTGTAAATTACTTAACATGCTCCAGGAAAGTTTGAAATGGGTTTTCCATCTCACTCAGAGATAAACTGTCCAATTTCTGGAGCTGGAAAAGATTTGTTCTATTCCAAGACATGGGAATTTTACTGTATATCCGATGTTTCATGTGCCCATAAACACTGGGTGCAGAAGCACAATCATTTGGTTTGAGCAACCTGCATTTTACTGATACAGAGACATAACTATCTGCTTTCAGTCACTTGAATATTGTTTCTTGTTTATTCACTTAGATAATGTTTCTTGTTTATTCTTTCTAAAACTCACTTACCAAGGCTGACGCCTGTAACGTCTGTTAAGGGTGAAGTTTATCAGGGACTGGTATTTGTCAAGAACTACTTGCTGAACAAAGGGAGTGATAACAGGAGCTGCAAGGTGTCTGACCACAGAACCAACTAGAACTTGTTAAGAACTGCTGAAATCAACAAGCAAGAAGAGAGCATGCGTAAAAGGCTAAAGTTCATCTAGAGGACGGAAGAGGAAGAGGAAGATAAGACCCCTGAAGAAGTAAAAGACCACCAGAGACAGATCTGAGCCTGCGCAGTTTCTGAATCAACTCCGCCCTCAACTTATACATATGTATTATGAAACCCTATGAATATGTATGCTTTAGTGTAATAAATACCCAACTACTTGCCGAAACGGTGTGCAAGCTTTGAGGAGAAATCCCCTTGCACCCGGTGCTGCAATAAACATGCCTGCTTTATAACTCTTTGTGAGTTGTGAAGTTTGTTTCCGCGCGTCATTACGTAAGGAGAATTCACTTCAGAAGGCACAAATAAAGACTCTAGTATTATGGATCTTAGTGACCCTGTGTGCAGAGTGCCTTTATAAGCCATTCAGTGTGGGCAGAAAAGGAACCATGTGCCTGAGCCACTCCTATCTCCACTCCCTAGCTTAGAAGACAGAAAGTTGCAATTTGAATTCAGACAGTGTTTCTTCTTAGTTTTCAATGATGTTTAGCAAAAGAACCTTTTTTTTTGAAAAGGACATTGTGAAGTTTAACCATTTTGAGGTTAACAAAGAACCAGCTCATTCAGAGATTTAAGCAAATAAATAACTCTAAGGGTCCAAATTGCCCTTGTTGTCATTAAGCAGGGAGTTAAAGAAAGCTGAGGAGGCTTTAACCTCTTTTTGCAACTGTCACGTTTGCAACATAAGTGTTCAGAGAAAAGGTAAGAGGGTAAGTTACCTGCAGAGTAGAAAGATGGTAGTTGGCAGAGGGAGGACTAATTTTTATTTTAGGGATGATGATGCACAAGAATAAAGATCTCACCCCAGATCTCTCCTAAGAAAATATCTTATTTAAGCATATTTTTCCATTTAATCCTTCTGAATTACTTTTCCATTAATTTCCAGATGAAGCCCTGGGTTCATTTGTTTCTTTAACAAACACTCCATTAACAGAGGCATCTTTGAGCTTCTTGATTTACAGCTAAGCTTATCAGCTGCTATAGCTCTATGTGAGCTGTATCCTTCCTTTGCTGGCCAGGTGTCCATGGCTAAATTGGGAAGTTCAGCACAGCTAGTAGCAACAACACTGAGAAATCCTTCTGTGAGATGCACAGAACAATCTTATTTGTGGCTGCAAATCTATGGCAGTTCGGGTGTACAGGTCCTGCCCAGAAAGCTAACTTTGTAAGTCTTTTGCTGCTATTTCTATTTATTTTTTCAGAGGATGATTTCAGAATATAAAGGGACATGCAAAATATCAGAAACGGTGTAACATTTTAAGCCATGTCCCACCCAATTGAATGTAAGAGGGGGGCTTGTCCTGGGATGCTGGGAATATTTAAACTTGGTACTTTATATATCCATTGAAAGGGCTCTGAAAAACTGCACAAAAAACCCCTGCATTAAAAATTCCATCTTGAGTTTTTCAGTGCAATTTTTTTTTTTACAGAAGATTTTGTTTCCATGTCTTCTAATTTCAGACCCTGAAAGCTCAGCGTGGGGCCTGATAATCAAGCAGATTCTTTCTTATTCTATAAATATGACAGTAAGTGTTATCTAGAAAAATAACCTTTATTTCTGACTCCACTGTCTTGTGGTTAGTCTTCAGTGACGTACCAAGTGCAAATTCCTTACCTGAGTGGCTACAACTATCCGAAACAATCAACCTGATGATGCACAAAAACAAGCAGAATACACTCCCTCTCTCAGCTGGTCTGCATCTTAAAAGTACAGCAACAGTGTAAAGGATTAAAATAAATCCATTTAAATCTTCCTTTTTGACTAAAGTTGCTATAAAATTTGAATGCACAAATTTCAGTCAGAAAGTTTCATTAGAGAGGTTCCAGTGTAATGGTATTTGCAACAAACAAAAAACCTGAGTCAAGAATTTAATAAAAGAATGAGAAATAAAACTCAGAACACAAAGAGGCGTCTCTCTCTCTCAAGACATTAAAAAGTTTACATAGCTACATACATATCTACAGAAACTTTCTTGAACCTGTGCTATTCTCTTTTTACTTACAATGAACCTAAGGAAAGCTTTCTGCAGAATTAGCCTTCTGAGTAAATCAGTCTTCTATGTTAATCTTGATAAAGCTAGGAAATAATTTATTTAACCACAGTTTTAAAAGTGTAATTTCTGTTTCAGGAGCAAGTTGATCTTTTAAAAATGCACTGTTCTGAAGTAGCAAAACCCAGGTTAATGTCTTTGTTTTCTTAAACTATATGCCTCCCTTAATACTATGATTAACAGTGCTGAAAAGCATTGATGGTTGTTTTGATCACTAGTGGCTGATGCCAGTCACCCCATGGGTTTTTTTGTTTTTATTGTGTTGCCCCTCTACCTTGAGGAGGATTCAAGATCTGTTTAAGTTCCTGAATCACACATTAGGTATCAGACCCAAGCTTCTTTTGAGCAATACAATCCTGTTAACAGTTTACACAGTATCACTTTGGGCAATACAAGTGAAAGCTGATATTAGCTGATCAGATATAAATGATATGCAAGGCTGGACAGTCCTCATGATGGTTTAGTTTTCCACTACTGTTTCCTCTTCTCCTGCTTCTAGAATTTCAGTTCCAAAAGCCATTTTAGAGTGCTATTACATATGGGGACATAACAGTGGGTGTATTTTAAGCTAATATTAGCACACAACTAATGTGTCAGCGTGTATATAAATCCAAATTGTTAAACAACACCTCTTCTTTTGCCTATTAATTTCTCAAAAACATATTTCTGTGCTTGCGTGCTTCAGATATTACATATCCAAAGTAGCTATTTCTTCAAATGAATTGCTAATAAGAAGCTGTCAGCATACATATGATTGTACACATCTTTCATCCATCTTGGAGATCTAAATACAGAACTCAGTTCTTCAAAACATAATGCTGGTTTGTGAGTGTCCAAAGTACTTTGGACCCATAAATGAATGAATGCCTTACATTCACATCTATAAGTGGTTTATCATCACTGACAGATACAGTATGGGCAACTTTAAGGAGGTAATTCAACTAATGTGCAATGTAAGTAACTTATATAAATTAGACACATTATGCCTTGCTAGCTTGGCACACAAGACATTTCAGCTTCTGATGTACCTTAACTCTGCATCAAGGGGCACACATCATGTCTCTCTGGACATCTTAAATTTAAAATTCTCAATTAGATAAACATCAAGCTTAAAACACAGCAATTTGTGAGTACAGAACTCATGAAAGGAACACAAGCGATGGAGGTAGAACACACATAGTCTATGACCTGGGAACACATATTGGTCACATTGTTTGAAGCTTGTGATGTCATACTAACATAATTTATTTCTACTGAAAGTTAACTATCCACGTTGCTGGTTGAAGATTTATCAGCCCTGTGTGATAGAATGAACTGAAATGACACATGTTGACTGCTTAAAGGACTGTTTGCATGAGCTGAGAACAGACAAAGGACAGCTATGTTCATAGCCATAATCTTAGATCCATACGTACCAGAATAAAGTAGCAAGTATGTTTTTTTCAAACATTTTTAAATAGACATTTAGTATGTTTGGACAATCACTTGCCGTCAATATTGTTAAGGGATGAGGCAAATTTCTCACCCAACATGGTACTGGATGATAAATAAAAGCATCCCACGCAAAGAAATAACTACGTCTCAGCTAAATCATTTTTTTTTAAGCACAGATTGTGACATAAGCTTGGCAGTGAGCAGTGACCAAGAAAAAAATAGGAGGGAGAGCACTGTGTAAATGTTTCAGCCATTTGAGTTTTTCTTAGCCAGAACAACAGAGCGAAGGCAAATACTAATGGTAATTGCAAACAAAAACTGAATTGAGCTGGAGTGGTCTGCTCAACACCAGGATGCTTAGATGAAGTGTAAATGAACATCTTTGTCACAAGGAATGTGTGCCCAATGTTTACAATGAGTTATCTGGCATTGGACCAATATGGAAAATTGACCCTGAGGGACCAAATCCACAGAGATACTCTTCGTTTATCTGAAACAGTATTGTGTAACTGGGGTTGATGTTACACTAAGCTGGCAAGAGGAAGTTTTAGAAATATCTATATACAGCTACCAATAAAAAGACAGCTGGCATGGAATCAGTTTGGTTGCAGTTTGATACAACACCAATGCTTTCTGCAGTGTCAGCTGCTTACCTGGTCCTGCATGGCATATTACAATCTCCACCCTTAAAAGACAGAGTTTAGAACTAAATTATTTTCCCAAAGAACTAGTGACTAATGCCAAAACTTGATTTGAAGGTAATATGTATGAAGTAATGGGCCATTCAACTTGAGTAAGATACCAAAATAGAACTTCACCATTAGTGAGTGGGTACAGCCATTTTGTCTTTTTCCCTCCAGTATTCAAAAGTAGTCTTATTTACTTAGCTTTGCTTTTTGTTCCAGAAGTCGCAAAAGCAGCAATGACATTCTTCATGATAAAACCAAACCAAACCAAGACAAAAATCCCACGGTATATTTATACAGAGTAGTAATAGTAACTGCACAGATTCCAAAACATTCATCAGCAGAACCTGGATGAAAGGGAAGTGCACAGAATGATCTGAAAGAGTAAATAGGGGAGAAATGGTAATTAAAATCATCACTGCATAAAATCATCTTATGGGTCAGAGATGGATTGACAGGTTTGTGTTAATGGTGATCCGAAGATGGGCCACAGTTTGTTAATATGGCGTTAGGAAAAGGCTCAAGTGAGACACATTAAATTTTCATTTTCCCTATAGCTAGAAGAATGGCAAGAAAAGCCTCCCTGGTGGTATTTAGGCACTCTGTTTAGAAACTTTTAAAGAACCAGAAGGTTCTGGTTCTTTCCAGAGGAAAAACGTCAAATGCTTTTCTATACAAAGTTTTTGTATCATCTTTTTTAAAAAACCTCTTAAAATGGTTCATTGACAGTGGATGATTCTCCAGCATCTATTGTAAATTGTTTTGCAATTCTATCCAAATAATCAAACCATTGTTGAGTTTAGCATGATTTTTGCATTGAATCTTATTTTGAATAAAATAAATATTTCATGCAGAAATACCCTTGTGAAAAGGAGCTTAAGAGTTATGCAGGTTTTGAAAAATAATCCAGTAGATGAGGAAGAAATGCTACAAAATCTGCAGTGGGGGATAAACACATTAAAGAACAATCTTTAAAAAATTACGACCTGCAATTTGCACAAAAATGAATTAAAAATACCTTATAATTTTTGAAAGACAATATCTGTGGTCTGTGAGATTTCAGTCCTAAGGAAATAAGCTGTAACTACCAGAGGCTTTCTTTCAGTGACACTGAAAAGCTTAAGAAAAGAAAAGATTTGAGAAAAGGCTCAAACAATTTATTCTAGTTTGATATAATCTACAAATATATTTATACTGGTTAGTCGAAATGACTCCTGTGAAAAATGGGACCTTTACAGAAATTGCAAGTTGCTATTAAAATGTTATGTAGGAACAAATGCACCTATTTACATTAAATCTTATCTTAACAACAAAAATGTGTCGCAACCACTTTCTCAAAGAGCTAAAGCAGACATATTTCAGTACTAAGCAGATAAAAATAAGTATTTCAATACAGATATTGAAACATTATATTAGAATATGTATTTATTATATGTATTATATTAGAATATGTATTACCAGTGCCTGGTAAAATTACGGAGAAGTCATTCTGGGTGTTATTGAAAAACACTTGAGAGACAGTGCAGTCATTGGTTGTAGCCAGCACGGGTTCACAAGGGGAAAGTCCTTCTTAACCAACTTAATTTCCTTTTATGACAAGGTCACCCATCTAGTCGACTAAGGGAAGCCAGCAGATGCGGGGTTTTTTGATTTTAACAAAGCTTTTGATACTGTCTCTCACAGTATCCTTCTGGACAAAATGTCCAGCACATAGCTAGACAAATCTGTAATACAGTGGGTGAGCAACTGGCTGACAGGTCGGACTCAAAGTGTTATAGTAAATGGGGTTACATCAGGCTGGCAGCCAGTCACTAGTGGGGTTCCCCAGCGCTCAATTTTAGGCCAGCGTTCTTTAATATTTTTATAAATTATCTGGACGCAGGAATTGAATGTACATTAAGTAAGTTTACCGACAATACTAGACTAGGAAGAGCTGTGGACACTGTCAAGGGTAGAGAAGCCTTACAGAGAGATCTCGATAGACTGGAGAGCTGAGCAATCACCAACCACATGAAACTTAACAAGAGCACCTGCTGGATTCTCTACCTGGGACAGGATAATCCTGGTTATACATACAAATTCGGGGACGAGAGGCTGGAGAGCAGCCCTGCAGAAAGAGATCTGGGGGTTTGGGTTGGTGGCAAGCTGAATATGAGTCAACAGTGTGCCCTGGCAGCCAAAAGGGCCAACCGTGTCCTGGGGTGCATCAAGCACAGCATAGCTAGCCGGTCGAGGGAGGCGATTGTCCCACTCGGCACTGCACTGCTGTGGCTCCACCTCGAGTACTGCATGCAGTTTTGGACGCCTCAATATAAGAAGGACACCAAACTATTAGAGTGTGTCCAGAGTAGGGTGACCAAGATAGTGAGAGGCCTCGAGGGCAAGACTTATGAGGAGCATCTGAGGTCACTTGGCTTATTGAGCTTGGAGAAGAAAAGGCTGAGGGGTGACCTCATGGCAGTCTACAACTTCCTCAAGGTGGGCAGCGGAGGGGGAGGTGCTGATCTCTCTCTGGTGACAAGCAGAGGAAACAGAATGAAGCTGCGTCAGGGGAAGTTTGGATTGGACATTGGGAAAAGGTTCTTCACTGAGAGGGTGGTCAGTCACTGGAACAGGCTCCCTAGGGAAGTAGTCAGAGCACCAAGCCTGTCAGAGTTCAAGGAGCATCTGGACGACACTCTTAGTCATACGGTTTAGTTTTAGTTAACCCTGTCAGGAGCAGGGATTTCGACTTGATGATCTTCATGGGTCACTTCCAACTTGAGATATTCTATGTTTCTATGATTCTATTTCAACATAATGGTAAAGGTTAGCTGTGAGGGCCTAAAAACATCTAACACAAGGTTTAGTGTTGAGTTGAGTATATATTTATAAACGGTCAAAGTAGTCAAACTTACAGGTACATACACTCTTCCCCAGAGACTTCAGCTTACAAGCAAAGCTTCAGATTTAAACTTCAGAGTCAAAGCTGTGCGTTTAGTTTATTTTATTGTTTAATAATATTGAAAATGCATAAGTATCTTTAAAAGTATATAGCAAAGAAAAATCTTGTCCACTAACAACAACATGGCTTGGGAGCACATTCATTTCCCGTGGTATTTATTTATCCCAGTGCAAAACCAAAGTGGTGATGGAAGTCAAATACAGGTCACAAGTGAGCGTGGCTGAACAACCTTATGCATTTTAAAATTTTCTTCAAAGTCCCAGAACTCCAGGGAGAGACATACAGCAAATGTGAAAGAAATGATAACCACAGCAAAATATATTCTTGATGAGCCTTGTTCTTTGACAGATTTAGATAACCTTACAGGATTGTGTTGATCAAATGGTCTCTGTTAAAGTAAAAAGTACCACGTTCATTTATTTTCAGACTTTGATAATATGTACACTGTCCTGTTGCTGTAGTCACATTCAAGGTGATCTTTATGAGGTTCTTTCAGACAGCATGTAACTCTAGTAATCTCGGAATTTAGAGGACTGATCTGAATAATTTTTGGTGCCTTGTTTTCACTTTCTGAGTTTCAAGCTGGGAGAAGGGACAGAAAAATAGGGCCTGAGAGCAGGGTGATGCCTTATACAATGCCTGCCCTGAGCACTTATCTGGGCTTTCTCGAGGCTGTCCCCCAGCATTCCCAAAACCCAAATATACAATCAATGGGCAGAGAAGCAGAGCTCTAAGAAACATTTCATGCCTCACTGTCAGACAATGAAATATCCACAGGGTCAAATGAAATTTATTTAACACATTCTGTTCTTTGACAGCCAGTATGAATGTGCTGCAAAAGGAAGAGTAGCAGTTTATAAACAATTCATTATGAAAAAAACAAATGACAAAAAAAGTGTATCTAAACATCTAACCATACAAATACCCATATATGTATAAAAATACATACACTTTACAAAAAGTCCTCAGTCTTTTAACTTAATAATACCAAGACAGCTTCCTGAGGGTAATAATGATAACCAAATTCTCTCCTGCACATGTTCCTGGGGGTGGGGAGCAAGATACTTCTTCAGTCTCTCCTGTTGCAGAAAAGGATAAATAACTGATTTTTGTCTTGCTGGCTGAACCAGAATATCACCAAAACCAGTTTCAGTCTAAGACATCTTTTTCTTTTTTTTCTCTGCAGAAAGTACAAAATGTTTTTTAAGCACCAAAATGCACCATTTCACCTTATTTACTTTTGGAGTTACTTAGGAAACTCCGAAACAGAAATATTTTTTCCAGATGTGGATTGAAATGCTTCCTTTGCTTGACAAGGTACCCTCATTTCTTCAAGTAAAATTTGTGCTTTCCTTTCCTACATTTGTCAGTATGAATTTTTTTTTTTTAAATTTTTCTCCTGACTTACAAGTAATTATTTTTCTCTATTCTGCATGGCAGACCTGCCTACAGTGTTTTCCTGTTATGAACTCGGCTCTCAGCTATGTTATTCGTTCATGGATAAATGTCATTCCCATATATTTTAAGTAACATTTTCTCCTTTATATTTTGTTCCAGTGAAAATAATCACTGCTCCTTCACAAGATGTAAATATTTTCTTTATAACTACAGTGTGAATCTGAAGCTGTTTTTAATCTGTGTCAGTGAAATTCTGCTTAGCAATGACAAAGATTTTGTTTCCCCAATGCAGTAAATGATTGCTGCCTTCAGGCTGGGTAGCAAGGGAGCATCAGTTCTGGTGGTGTAAATATAAATGTCTACAAGTTGCCCCCTTCTTAGGTCACTGTTTTTAAGCGGGGCCTGCCTAAGAGATCTGAAGTTTGGTGGTATAATTAAAATACCTTATTAAAGAATTTCAACTGACTGGCTTAGACTGCACAACAGTGGATACACAAATTGCTTGGAGAGCAAAATGCAGCCATCTTTATTGCCTATGGTCCAGCTATTTCAAGTTAGGTGCAAGGAAGGTGGAGAATTTGTTGTTCTGCGCAACGTTAATGGTGAGCTGCCTTATCCTCTGCCCACAAATATGTGCCAAGTGCTGTAATAAGAAGTAATCTATAGGCACTCTTCTATTTAGCATGCTTTCCCTTGCTACTGGGTAGCTCCTGCCATCCTTAATCTTCTGTACACAACAAATCTTAGTAGCGTTGGCTACACTTGCCAGTGTTAATATACAAAACTTTGCTGAAGTTCAGCTTTTCTTTGCAAAAGCTCCCTAAACGTAGCATTGTGAAGCTCCACATGCACTTTTTCTCCCAATAATTACCACTCGAAATGCACTTCATTTAAAAGTAAAAGTAGAGAGTTTGTTTGTCACTGATAGCTTTGTAAACTCAAATACTCACAGGATCCCACTGGGTCCTTTTTGTATCGCATATTATCACCTGGAGTAGTGCCTTTAAAAGAGGAGCTTTTAAAGCCCTGGTGACATCCTCTGTTATAGTCATGTCATGTGTCCATCCCACCCCCGTCCTGTCCCATCCCATCCGCAGCATGAAATTCTCAGTACTTATGTAGGTGACATACAGAGATCAAATGTCTGTCCTTCAGTTCCTGGAATCAGCCATACAATATCTAGTTCCCATTTTTCCTGATAGCAATTGCAGTCTTGACCTCCAGTGAAGTTTTTAATATCAAAAATACAAGCATCAGTTGCATAACATGACACACTTCTCACTCAGATGGCTGAAATGTGGCTAGAACTAGGTAAGCAATTCTGCTCAAGCTGAGTCTGGGAAGCTATCAAAACAAAACCAATTAAGAATTTATTTTTTTTAAGTTAGAAATCATAGCCCCAACAGCACTGAACATTAATACAATGCTTTGCATTTGAACAGTGACAAAAATAAAGTGTGGAGTTCTAAAATTCAGCAACAGCAATGGCAACCAGAATAGTCTCTTCTACCTGTCCTCAGCCCTCACCAGATGATTGTTCGTTTCCAGTTTGTCCCTAGGCCTACAATGTGTAGAGACCTCATTGGAGTTTACAGTGCATAGTAGAAGACTCCAGCTTGGTAGGCATGATTTTTTTTTGTCAAAAATACGTCACAATGAGTACTGAACCAAACGCTAAAAGGTAAAAAAGAATTTTTTTTCCTCCACTGTTATATCCTATTGAGTATTTAAAAATACAAGAAGTTTGTGGACTCTACGTTTCAAAGATAGCCCATTTTTTATTTACTTGCTTCTGAAATGAGGACAAATCATATATCTGAGAAAAAACCTGTTATCTTATGCCTATCACAGAAAAACAACTAAATAAATGTTAAAAGCATAAGTCATTCAACTAAATAGTACAGTACCAGCTGTACAACCACACATATGCATTTTTATTTCTTGTAACCAGTTATATGTACTGTAAAACTGTAAAAGATTGACATATATATAGCAAAAGGTACAAGCCATGACAACTCATACACATGACTCATACACATAGCAGTTAGAGTATCAATCTCCAACGATGCACAAGCCAGCCAGTGTGTTTGATTTCCATTTGTATTCATGTGCCCTCCCTTACAAAGAATGTGTTTGTACATATGAAAGTGTAAATACACACCGATTTGTCTTTAAATCACTGTGACCACATATTCTAATCTGGTAACCATCCAGTGGTTCTATCTTAGCATAATTTTTATTTCTGCCACCATGCACATAGAATGAATATGTACAATGAAATTAGGCAGCAGGCCTGATTCTTGGTTACATATTAGGTAGACTCCTACAGATTCATTAGATGTATATTGGCCAAGTTCTGAGAAGTTTTCATTGATATCTCATGAAAAGGAGGCTTGTTTCTATTAGATCAAATAGAAGGGTAGTGGGATGCAAAAGAATCTTCATCTGCCTGACACTGTCCTGACTTCTGGTCCCACAGGTACACATTTCACTTCCTGAAGGACAGTTTCACATAAAAAACAGAGCATCACCTGTTTCTTTCAGAAATTCTGTAAGTTGCTATCAGATAATACAAACAAAACAAAATCCCTGAACAACGAACCTACTTTATTCTGAACTGACCTAGTAACCAAACTCGTTAACACTTTAACAAATTAATTGCATTGAGGGTTGACCTACATCCAAAGAGCTAAACAAACAAAAGTCATCCAGACAAGAAAAGGATTTAAGAAAACAAATGACGATAATGATTTAGCATATTACAAGTTCTTGGTGGTATTGGAAGAAGTCAGGAAACAAAAACAATCTGTAACAGAATCTGTCCAATATTGCTTAACAGTACTGCTCAGTTATGTCATACAGTGAAAAGATTCAAACTCTGCATTTCAGAAAGAACAGAGGACCGTACAGCTCACTTTTGAACAGATGTCACCACATTTTTATTATCTCAATAAAAAGATTTAAGAACAACTCAGTGACCAACACAGATAAATTTAAGAACAGTTCAAAACATCCAGGGCTTCCTGCTATTCTGGAGAATAAATACACCCAGACCTACCGTCTAAGATAAAGAGAATTTCGAGGATTCATAGTATTTGTACAATTAATATTTTATTGGTGATAAATTTTAATAACTCCTAGAGAAACAATGTCACTGAACACTTACTTACCAGAGGGTGGACTCAGTCATGCCTACACTAGTAGACAAATGGGGTCAAGCTGCCATTCCAAATTTAATCACATTCGGCTTCCTCAACTCTTAAATTCAGTTTTCATGCACCTCAAGGTACTGTTTAACTTGCTCTTTTTCTGAATTTTTCTGAATTTGAAAAGGCTAGTAAATCTGAATTAGAGAGGCACATTTGCCTAAACATCTCTTTCCTCACAGGGAGATGTACAGGGAGAAGAGGACTCTCTGATTTTATCCCTAGCTCTAGAAGCACTTGCAAACTCTTTTGGTAATTTTTTTGCAAAGTTTTCAGGAATCTGGTGTATGACACTTTCAGGATCCAGAGGAGGCACTGAAGCTATTGTGTTCTTCCCAATATCAACTAAAGAAGTGGACATACAAAACTGTAGAAGAGCCAGCACCTAAAATCTCTCTGTCATTCCAGTATTTCTTTTGAATACAGAATAATACAGTCTTTAAAGCACACAGCAGAGCTTGATAAGTGAGAGGCAAGGTCTAATCTGGCCCACCCCGTAGGCCTAGCACAATCATCACGCATTTAAGAGCCCAGGAGTTCTGCTGTTGCACCTGCCCTCTAACCACTGTGGTCAAATCCTACTTTGCCTATTTTTTCTACAACGCAGTACATTGTTTCAGCTTCAGTGGCCTGGAGAGGGTCTCCTGCCCTATCTTCCCGCCAGACCCCATGCTCTACTGGCTTGCAGTCTCAGTGGGGAGTGGGAAGCATCCCTTTGCTTTGTGGCAGTCCTGCATGGATGCAACCATGAGAAGCAAAATTCAAGTCATCAACAGTACTAACAAAATAAATCTATTGACCAATAAATTTAATATGCCACCACAGCTCCCCATTCACAGTGTTCTCATACCGAAGGCTTTATGTAGAAATGCAGCCTTTCTTCCACGGAAGAGTAGGTCACATAGCTAACACGAATAGATTAAGATCCTAAATCTTTAACAGTGATGTCAGCAATTTAAAATTCCTTTTTCGAATATAGACCAAGTCTGAATCAGTGATTTTCCCCAGAGACTGGTCATAATAAAGAAACATTTCAAAAGCATTTTCAGTTAATCAAGAAATTACACTCTCTCAGATAGTTTCTCACTTTTACTTCATTATGAACAAAACTATTACCTTGAATTTGTTTCACATTAGCTGTCTACTTACTACCAACATTTTAAGTAGAGAGAGGCAAAGCAGAAAAGGAAGAAGGATTATTTGGCTTGTACCTAGTCATCCAACTATAGCACAGTTCCATTTTAGTTTTGGATAAAGAAAGAAAAATTGCTTTATTAATGGTACTCGCACTGCTGCTTACCTAAGATCAGGTTAACTACAGCAACTTAATCCTTCAATACAAGAGGATTTTACCCTGAGAAAAATCCTCTGTAATTCTCTTACCTCTATTAATGGCTCCACTATGCTTACCCAACAAGGAGCTTCCACCTCCTAACCACGGGTCTGCTTGCCATCACATCAACGGCTCCACCTCTTTTTGCCTTCTCTCACATTGTTACAGCTTTAGACTCACCCAAAGTGTTTTCACTGCAATTAAAACACTCTGCAGGATCATCCACTCTGTATTTACCTGCTGCTATTCTAAGCAAAGGGCTAAAACAGGGTCATAATTCATGAGTTAATTAAAGCTATTCTCTCGACCTTTTATCTTCATGAGGCAGTGATGTGGCTAGATCTGGAAAGTGAGAGCCAAAACAGGGGTTCAGTTCCTGGCTCTGCCACTTGAATTGCTATGTCATTTTAAGTGTTAATTATCAACTAGATGTGTTTTCTTTCTTCAGGACAACTGTGAGGCTTTACTTGTATTGCGAGCCTTTCATGGATGGAAGGCTCTACTGTATGCAAAGCATAACTCCCAGGCCACACACAACTTTTCAAAAAGCCTAAAGGAGAACACTAAAGTAATCACTATATGAAAACAAAATGCAGCACTCAGGTTCCAATGCAATATGCTCAAGGATGGTAGGATGCTATGATTTAATTGTTTTCAGTACATCAATTCCACATTTTTATCCCAAACAATTCTGTCAACAGAACAGACAATATTTAAAATAGCACGGTATCTTTGAAATATTGTTGCAACAGGGAAGAAAATACTCCTTTCTCCCCCCAAACCAGTTGTTTTGGCATCATGTAGAGGGGATAGGAAACATCCTGAATAAATAAAGGTTAAAATTTAAAAACGATTACACAAACTCCGTGTGAGGACAGTAAAAATTTGATGTTTTAAATAAAACAATAAATACTAATTATAACCCCCTCTAGCTCTTACATTGCACTTTTAGAGATAGATTTTGATCTGTTGTGGTCATATAAATTCAGTTCAGCTCCTTTGTTTTTGATTGAATTACTTCAGGCTCACCAGCATGTCCAAGATCAGAGGCAGATTAAGTGATAGGCCCAAAGGCAATCACCGATTTAAAATAGCAGAGTAGAAATCAAAGCTTTGGAGGTCCAGTCTCTTCTTGCCTTGGTCTTCAGCAATGGAAGGTGCAGAATATAATCTGATTCACTGATGAAGCAAAATAGTGTATTTTCCTAGTGTTTCTGATAGAATATTTGGACTACATTGAACTATCTCGTGGTCTGACAGTGTCATCATTCATGCTACACAACGTGCATAACACACATGCAATCTAAGTTAAAAGAACCTTATTAAGGCAGTGGGTTCAAGCTCTCTAAATTTAGGAAATACCAGAAATAATTTTTCCATCTGGTGTGTATGCATTATGAGACAGCTGTGAATTATAAGATTCAATAATGTGTTCTCCATAGAACTCTTCCTCACTTAATACATAAGATGGATGGTGTTCATTGAAAAAGCCACCAGTCAATAGCTTGTTTTCTGCTAGTTGTTAAATGTGTGGCCTGGGGTCTACACATTGACTACTAAAGACTACACAATGCTGCTCTAAAACCAGAACTCTTAATTTTCTCATAAACTGTTTTTCTAATGTTCATTGGTATCCAAACTCTTAAAAAATATTAATATATTTATTTTTACAACATCTTAACTGGATACGCATACACCAATCTTCAAAAGCAGCAGCTGAGGAATAAGGAGACTAAAATAAAAGAAACAAACTTGTCCAGAAGTTTTCTTAATTAGAGAGTAATTAGACATCTTCAGATGTTGATGTGTCAGCTGTTTATACAAACAGTTTTGATGAAATGTTTCCCAGGAAGGGCTTCTTAATTTTAAGATGTTTGCTGTTTCCTGACCACCAAAAGCTATAGAAAGCTAGCTGTCAGGTAAGAAAGACATTGAGCTGCAACGAAAGAGGTGACTGTTTCAAGTCTCTCATGGACCTCAAGCAGATAGGACAGAAACACTGGCTGGTGACTGAAAATCCCAGGCAACCAGCCGCCAAGCAGTTCAGCCCCTCATCTTCACACATACAGATGAATATCTGCACACAACTGTGTACAAATGTGAGAGACATCAAACGATTCATTCTGATGCAGAAAAAGGGAGTTTCTGAAATCCTCACACTTAAAGCCCCAGACCTTAAAGGACAGAGGAAAAGGTTCCCCTCTCTTCCTTTTATTCAGGCAGCATCACCTTTGAGATGATGCCACCTTTGAGGGCCACTATTTGAAGCATATTATTTCAGGAAGAGCCATAGGATTGTGACTCCCAGATCTCAGCACCAGTCCCAGTCCCATCCCATCCAATTCCAAGGGAAAATCCTGCTTACTCCAAGCCATAGGTCCAGTATAGACAGAAGTTATTAGGAATGTAGCTCAAAAGTACTGGAGCATCTCTACAGAGCATGTGCAAAACATATTTCCCCTGAGGTGAATCTCAATGGTAATGACAGGATACGTAAGTGTGAGAATCAGGCAGCTCCTATCAAACCATCAGTGCTTCACAGAATATCTCAAGTTGGAAGGGACCCATAAGGATCATCGAGTCCAACTCCCAGCTTCTCGCAGGACTAACTAAAACTAAACCATATGACTAAGAGTGTCGTCCAGATGCTCCTTGAACTCTGACAGGCTTGGTGCTCTGACTACTTCCCTAGGGAGCCTGTTCCAGTGATTGACCACCTTCTGAGTGAAGAACCATTTCCTAATGTCTAATCTGAACTTCCCCTGACGCAGCTTCATTCCATTTCCTCGTGTCCTATCTCTGGTCACGAGAGAGAGGAGATCAGCACCTCCCCCTCCGCTGCCCACCTTGAGGAAGTTGTAGACTGTGATGAGGCCACCCCTTAGCCTTCTCTTCTCCAAGCTGAACAAGCCAAATGACCTCAGCCACTCCTCCTAAGTCTTGCCCTCGTGGCCTTTCATCATCTTGGTTGTCCTCCTCTGGACACACTCTAATAGTTTAATGTCCTTCTTATATTGAGGTGTCCAAAACTGCACACAGGACTCGAGGTGGGGCCTCACCACTACAGTGTAGTTTGCTCCAAAACACGATGTTAAAGGGTTTGTATTTCCTTGCTCTTGTCCCTAGATTTGTGTCAATATGTCTGATGATTTGGATGACTCGGTAGACATCATAGTCCCCACAAAGCAAAGTAAGGACATGGTGAACTGCAGCATGGGGGCATGAGTGTCTTGAATGGCTTTGACTTAGAAGGGAATGTCAGTGGAGAAGACTGAAATAATTAATTACTGGATTTAGTTCCAGATTTACTTTGGAACCCCCTATAAGCTGCCATAAACAATGTGTTACGCACACTTGCTAACACGACAGGAATATGAACGTATGCTGAGAGGCAAACCAGAGCAAATTTGAAGAGCTTGGTTATACAGTAATACATAGTTTAGTTTTGGTCATGGCTTTCGGTTGGACAACATGAAGTACTGTCCGCAAATCTTCATTTGGAAGTAGCTGAAATATTTCAGTTAAAATTTTCCAGGAACATTTATTGAGAGGAATATCATCAGTTTTGGGGAAAAACATCAGTCCAAGTTATTTAAATTTTACAGACCTGTCATCAGTTGAAATTGGAGTCATATCATATCAGTATGTAACACTGATTTTATACATACGCATTAATGTAAAGTGTGTGTGTGCAAATCAAAGAAAGATGTTACATCCACTAGGAATTAAAATATTTCAAAACATTAAATTAAAATATCACTGTAAATTAATATTGATATATTGATAGAGGACAATAACAGAGACAATTCAGTTTGAATGACACATATATAACTTGCCCAAGAATTCAGGGTCGGACTTGTCAGCAGACTTTAAAGGGGAAATTATTATTGTTATTGCTATTCTGTAATTTAAATGGGGACCACCACCTCATTCATGTATTATGAAATAGATTTTTTACGTGCTCTTTACTCAAAAGATACCTCATTTGCACTGACAGGTTTATGGGTGAACAGTAAGTGGAACACAGATGAAAGCAGCCAGGGGTCCAGCCGCCCCTGTGGCACACAGCGCACGTCTTCCACCTCGCCCTGGCGGGTGCTGTGTAAGGAAAGCTGCCGTGTTTATTTAATTGCCCACTTGACAGAGCACAGCCTTAACAGATGCTGAGTGCTGCAGCCTTGGCCAAGAACCTGAGTGTGCTTTTTCACTTAAAGGCTCCCAGTCCCCAAGGCTTCATGGCACATGCCCTCAGCCTTGCGGGCTGCCTAAGTGCTCTGCTGGGTGCAGCCAGGGATGCAGCCCGCCGCAGGACTAAGCACACAGGCAGCTGCCTGCTGCACACTCCTGAGATGTGCAATACCCACCAGCATTGCACGAGGGGCAGTGGCGTTAGGTCTGGTAGCTCACAGGGCACATTTCCCGATGCGGTACACTGTTCAGCCATGTTGTCATCTGCTGATGCAGTTTCCACTACTCTCTATGCTCCACAGTGGTTTTATAAATCACTTCAAGAGCACTTGAGGACAAAAAAGCTGCTTGTATTTTCTCTCCTGCCACCCCCCTCTCCAGTAACACACAACACATTTGTTCAGGGATTCATTAACAAAGCATTCTTTAACATTAATCTAGGGAGGAAATCCTGCAGTGGTTCCTTAAGCTATTGCTCCGTTAACACTGAGAGTAACCAGTCTGCAGGCTGGAGATTGCAAAACGCTTTGTCCTTTCTACTTTGCAAAGCAGTATAACTCATTACCAAGCCCTTGCTAATTGAATTTGATTTAGTGTCAACTCTGTCACAGTCACACAGAAGCACACCAATAAAATTTCAATCCTGCTTGCTGTGATCATTAAGTCCAGTTGTCTAACAACAGGAGCTCTGCCTTTGTGGTGAAGGTTGTCAGATCAGACTCACAGGGGCTCTGCATTTCAGTTGCTAGATGAAACAAATAAAAGTGCCAAAGCTGCCATCTAAAATATAAGCTTAATGGAGAAATTCATTAGTTCAAACGACATGCATAAATGCTGCTGTTGGCTGTTTTTTGGGTTTCTGATCTCAGTTATCCTCTTCAAAACACAAAACGCCATAGACCAATAGAGATTTGAAAGACAGAGTGTGCTAGGAAAATGACTGGATTTTTTTCAGTATAAATCTCCTTTCAAATAAACAGACTAAAAATATGAAAGGAAAAGAAGGATTCAAAGTCTGTCACCAATAATTATGGATTTTTATATACTGAGCTTGCCGGTAGAGTTACGCTAGATTTATTTATTTTTTGGCTTTTTGACCAAATCAAAAAGATAATAAACAGCAAAAAATTATTTCAAACACTCTAACCTGGGGGCTTTTT